>NW_019154130.1:7862672-8256156 GCF_002288905.1 Enhydra lutris kenyoni
AATGCTTCAGACCTGCATTCTGTTATATGCTAATTATATCTCAAAAATTTTAAAAAACCATACAAGTAATATATGAATAATATACATGTATATCTCAAAATACAATGCTCTTGCCATTATCTTACAGCATTTAAAATATATAATTATAAACAGGATAATAGGTATTGCATCTGTATTCTAAATTAAATTTCACTTGTTACAATATCAAAAAAAAAAAGGAAGAAAAAGGTTTTGGATGACCTTTACACACGGACACACACAGACCAGTCTATACCTGCCAAGTTAACACCGCTTTGTAACACCCCCCCGGGAATTCATAAAAAATGTGTTCCAGGCTTTCCCTCTCCACTGATTTTGTAATAAACTGAAGCCGCAAGCTAAACTGATCCCTTCAGAATCTAGTTTCCAGTTAGCCTGTTTATTCCTGCTCGTGCCTCTGGGGGCAGTAACTGAATCTACACTCTCAAAGAAAGGACTCCTTAGGGTCTAGACAGTTTTGTTCCAGAAGCAACTTTTTCCAGCCGGGAAGCACCCCGGCTTCCATGAAGCTCTATAGAACACAACTGAGATGTCAGCTTAAACAGTTGGTATGAACTAGGCCCCGAGCCTCTCCGGGGTGACGGGGCCACAACAGGCTATTGGAATAAAGTGATTTCCCAAAGCTGGCCCTTGGGTGGAGTGGGGGAAAACCACTGGTGTGGTTTTCTTCCTCCTTCTTTATCAGCTCTGGCTCAGGCCCCATTGAAATGGGAGAGGAGACAAAAGTTAAAAAGTTCCACAGGGAGGGGGAGGCTTGCACAAGGCAGGGGTATGAGACCATTTTACTCACGCCAAAGTGGCCTCAATTCCGTACTCTGCTCCTTTCCCAAGGCAACCACAAAACGGGGACTTGGGAGCTGTGTCCTTTCTGTCCCCACGTCCCAAGGTTAGAGGGGCCAGTCGAGTGGGGTGGCCAGGAGCCCAGAGTCTGGACTCAGGCAATGCTGGGATTGAGCACAGCCCTAATCAGGGATCCCCGATGCGAGCTCAGCCAGTTCTGAGATGCCTCCGGCTGGACCTCGGTTTCTCGGTTGGTACAGCAGAGTAGCTCTACCTACCTCACAGGCTGGCTGTGCGACTGAACGGAACCATGCACAGGAACTGTGGTCCGGTCAGCAGGAATTCAACAAACGTGTGCTAGCCCCTGGAATCAGGTGCATCAAATCAGGGCAGAGTGTGCTCCCGTCTCTATCGCTCAGCGAGTGGAGGAGAATCCTCTTTATTCTGTGCTTCTCATTCTCTCCCGGCTTTGGGTCCTACCAAAGAAACCAGAGGTTCCGGGCCCGCCCCTCTGGATCGCCTACTTGGGGGTTACTGGTGCTGGAAAAGAGGTCTCTCCTGGGGATGTTCTTCTAGGTTGTTCCAAGTCAACATGGGTTCACACGGGCTAACAGTAACTCAGTGAGTTCTTAGCGTCAATTACCTCCCTTCTCACAAGAATGTTATCTCAGCAGGTGAAAAGAAAACTGTTTTTAAGGGTTCACCCAAAAGCATGCTTCTGAGGAGGGCTCGGAGAGGAGAGAGGCGGGGCTAGATGTAGGCTCTTTTTCTTGGGATGATTCTGGTTCTAAAAAGCAGCGGAACATTCTTATTTACAAGAGCGAGGGGAAAGGGGGCCGTGGGGAGAGGAGCACAGAGCATATAGGAAGAAAGTGAGAAGGGAGAGCTATGGCGCTTCTCGGGCCAGAGCTAGGAATCTGGCCAAACGGAGAGTGCACGATTGGCAGCAGCCGAGAGATCCTGTATGGACTTTTAGGAAAGCTTCTGGGCCGCAGCACGGGGCCTCCTCCATCGGGGCCAGGAGAGTTCTGGCAGCAGCCCCCAGCCCAGGCATGTTCCCACATAATTGAAGTCGAATGTGCTTGGGGGGAGGGAGGATGGAGGAGGCCTCGGAGTTCCTGGCGGCTGAACCTCCGAGTTCTGCATTTGGCCCTGTTTGGGATGGAAGCCAGTGAGTGTTGATTTTCTGCAGCATGGAAACAAATGCAACGAATCTGTTTTCCTGAGGCATGCATTTTGAAAAGAGGATTTTAATTTTTTTCCCCAAGGACAGGTGGGGCCGGGACGTTGGGGTGGGGGGAGAGCGCGTTGTGACGTGGCTCTTCTGCAAACGCTTTTGCGCTCATAGTTTCCGTGTGAGCACAAATATATCAGAATGTGTGAGGGGGCATGGCCACAACTTAAGGCTAAGTCTTTCACAAAAGATAATTCCTGGAAAATGCTGCTGGAGGACCCTCTGGCTGTGTGTGATAAGTCACAATTTGTTTGCTCTCCGCTGGAGGGTTTCCAGGAGAGCGGCTCTCTTGTTCCTCCTAAAATTTTCCATGGACTCTCCTTCACTTCTCGGTCTTTCTCTGTGATCTTGTTCTTCTGTCCCCGAAATTAGTTCGTGTTCCTTCTTTTCAGTTAGCACCGAGGTCTTTTGGAGCCTAACTGTTAGGTTAGTGATATAACGTGACACCGTCTGGTTTTCCAAGTGGTGGAGACTCATCATTCTTTTAATGGCACTCAACTGTGCCCAGCCCTCTAGGGAAAAGTCTGGACTCTTGGCCCATTGGGCCATACCCAAGGGACTGAGAATCTGCAATCACTAATCGATTCGACTGGAGGGGTCTCAGTAAGGAAATGGGCATAAGGGCAGATTTGATCTGGGACCTTCTGCTCCTTCCAGACGAAAGATGGCGAAAGACATCTCCACAGAGGCCAGGCCAGTAGTGTTTCTCGCATTCAGCATTTATGCTCAGTGCTAGAGCTCTGCTTTAATCTTTCGAGAAGAATTTCACCATCAGCCATATTATACAAGGATACTAGCCTCTCTGCATTTATTACGAGGCTGGGTTTGAAAGGAGTTTTGGGTCAGGGGATTTAGAACCCAGCCTGAAAAAAAGCAAAGCTGCTTTAGTTCACTTAGTGCACTTGGTAATTAGCCTCAGAGTAACAAACGTTATCTGCACCAGCACAGCCCCGTGCCAAGTACCAAAACCACATTTTCCAGATGATTCCAGTGAGAAGTTTCTGACCCGAAGCAATTCAACATTGGGCCCCAAAGACCACAATCATCTTGTATAAAACAACAGATTGTTCATCTCTCCCTGGCCTTCTTTAGTACATCAAGAATGCAAAATCCAGATTAAGAACCAAATGCAGAGCCCCCTTCACACTCGCCTAAGCTTTCAGAATGACAGTAAGAGACTGTTCCATGTGCATGAAAAGCATACTAGCTAAAATGATGCTGAGATAGTTTTGGCTTCTGGGAGTGCAGCTTTCAAAATGAATGTCTAACAGAATCTAATATTGTTAAGTGTCTGAGCATTCTGGGGAGGGCAGGAATCCCATGGAGACAGGGAAAAAAGGGTTACCAGTAAGTGGTGAATGGTTACCATTACCTTTAAAAGATGAAAAGAAGGCATAAAGGAGTGGATTACTACATTAATCAGGATAAAGAAGCCACAAGCCCTCCCCATGCCCCTCTTCAAAAGAGGGTAAAAAATAAAAGAAGTTTTATATAACTTCCCTGAGGTCTCCTAATGCACCAATGCCAAATGTTTGTTTGCTCCAGGCTGAGGGCAGTGCAGGGTGGAAATGAACTTCACGCTGCACAGGATGAGACACTTGGCTTTGGCTTTGGGGCAAAATAGGGTGGGGAGGTTCCTGAAGGGAAAGGCTTTTCTCCCTAGTACGGCTTTACTCTTGCCTGCCATTTAAAAATTTTTAACTTTTTTTTTTTTTAAAGATTCCATTTATTTATTTGACAGAGAGAGGCACACACAGAGAGAGAGGGAACAGGAGCAGGGGGAGTGAGAGAGAGAGAAGCTGGCTTCCTGCTGAGCAGTGAGCCCGACATAGGGCTAGATCCCAGGACTCCAGGATCACAACCTGAGCTCTTGAAGGCAGACGCTTAATGACTGACCTACCCAGGTGCCCCTAAAATTTTTTTAACTTTTCTTTTTTTTTAAAGATTTTATTTATTTATTTGACAGACAGAGATTACAAGCAGGAAAGAGAGGCAGGCAGAGAGGGAGAGGAGGAAGCAGGCTCTCCGCGGAGCAGAGAGCCCGATGTGGGGCTCGATCCCAGGACCCCGGGATCATGACCCGAGCTGAAAGCAGAGGCTTTAACCCACTGAGCCACCCAGGCGCCCCCAATTTTTTTAACTTTTAAAAGTTACATCTGGGGGTGCCTGGGTGGCTCAGTAGGTGGTGTCTGGCTCCTGGTTTTGGCTCAGGTCATGATCTCAGGGTCCTTGGATCCAGCCCCAGTCAGGCTCTGTGCTCAGTGAGGAGTCTGCTTGAGGATTCTCTCCTTGCCCCACTCCTCCTCCCCCACCGTCCCCACCCACCCCCACACGCATGCTCTCTCTCAAATCTTTAAAAAAAGAGAAAAAAAGCTACATCTGTTGGTGTAGACACTATGCAGATATTCTCGGACTCCCACTTCAAGAACCTTCACAGGCAAGAATGAAAAGGGCTGGCCAAAGGCAGAAGCCTGTCAGAGAACACTTGGTGTCTTCCTAAACTCACTTAAGGTGACAGCCACGTCTTTGAGCAGTGTAGACAAGGCCCAGCACCACGAAGGAGCAGGAGCTGGGTCGTGAGAGACTCCTGAAAAATCTTCCTTCTGCAAATTAACGCAGCAGAATTCACTGTGGCAGTTAATTCAGCTTTATCCTGGAGAAGACGAAATCACTTTCCTCAAATGTGAGAGCGACTTTCCTTTTTTAGATAAGCACATTGACTTCATCACGTGAGGCCGTCTGCCACCAGCCCAAGCAACGTGGCAGAGCGCACAGCAGCCAAAATCTCAAGGGTAGTATTTGTAACTTGTGTATCCCGACTGTACCAGGAGAGGGGTTTCCAAGGGATGACAGAAGGTTGTTCATTTGTGATTTGCCAAGCGCTCCACACTACTGGCTGGCTGGTTCGTTTCCTAGCCCTCTTGCTGAGGACAAGCTCCCCGGGCAAGCACGGAGCTGGGAGTTGCTCTGGGGCTTTGCCTTACCCCGTGTATCCTAACCAGACACTCCTGGGGCAGTTTCAAAAAACAGAGCGGTCTCAGTTTGCAGTAGAGCCTGGGAAAAAGTCTCCAGTGTGTATATTGATTGCTTTCCCGTTTGCCAAAGAGTTGGGTGCTGGGTCTCAGCCTATCCCGAGCCTCCAAGTTCAGATAATTCTCCTTATTCTACTTTTTATGAGTTTGGGAAGTTGGAGCAAAGGGGTGGAGAGATGAATGATCTAGCTGCTCACTCTAGTGCTGAGGCCATGATTTTTAATGCTTCTTTTAAATCTAGGTCACTGATACCTTCTTAGGTTATGTAGATAGAAACTCCCAAGAAAATGTCAATCAGAGAGACACAAATTTCACACAGGGCAGAATCATTTCAAAGTTGGTTATTTTAATGGAATTTCATTGTTCAAAGTAGAATGGATATATTAAGTGGTTCATTTCCATCCTGAAGAAAACACGAACAGTTTCTTATTGTAATTTTGTCAAATTCACACATGACTCTTTGACCTTTATCAAAGACATTTTCTTAATGTATCTTGAGAAGATTCTTTATTCTGGAAAAAAATTTTTAAACGTTCAAGTAGTTTGGAAACATTTGCCTATTTGCTCATTCCTCTGGGCACAGCCTTTCAGACCACTTAGCTCACCTGTACCAAAGATCTCTGTTTTTCTAGCTGGTGGTAGGGCTGCGTGACGGAGGTAATCATGGGAAAATGAGGAGCGAGCAAGCTTTGTCAACTACTACTAATTCTCTTAATTAGTATGCTACAATCCACCCCAGCTTCTGCGAGGTCAGACATGCAAGACAAGTACCTGGCCAAAAAAGCAGGATTCTAACTAGTGTAAAAATAGATTTTAAATAAAATAGAATCTCTATAGGAAAGAGAATTAGGTTATGCTTTACATTCCCGCTCTTGCTTTAAGATCTCTGTATATGTAAGTCCAAGGGGGACTTGTAGAGTGGGTCTACCCTAAGTAAAAATTGAGAATGTCTGAGGTACATTCATTTTGCAAAGTTACAGGTGAGGTTTTTGGGGAAATGCTACAGCACATCCCACAAAAATGGATGGTGATTAACAATACAGTTTGTGTGCTAACAAGTAACATGTAAGACATTTAGGCCAAAGGGGATGAGGCCTAACCATAAGCTAAAAAACAATGAAAATGTGACCATCTGAAAACTCTGGCTAATTCTGAAGCAGAAAACAAACCATCATTTAACAGTATGTCTTGTTAACCTATCTAGCTACCTCTTTTGAAAGCTTCAATTCCAACACGGGTCTTACTTTAAGTTCGCTCAATCGCTGTATATTATGAATTACTTGACGTTGAGGTTTCTAGAGAAAGTACACAGCCCCTCTGTTGGCTCACAACAAGCACTGCATGACTGCTTTAAAGGGGCTCTGTTAAAATGCCAATCTTCGGATTTAGAAACAGCCTTTGGTTGTATCTTGAAAGCATCACTGAAAATCTGCCCAAGGTCCCTCCAGCCGCAACCTGAACATGCAGCCCGATCTTTTGTAAACATTCAGAAAACACTGATCCCAGCAAAATACACAATCAGCTAGTCAGAGGCCTCACTCCGCATTTTCGCACGGATGATAAATCTGCTTGCTGATTCTTGCTGGATGCTAGGAAATCCACTCTCAGAGTTGGGTCTTAGAGCAACCCTTCAGCCTCCTCCTTACATGAGGTTCACAATGTGGTGTGGAGTCATCAAAAACAAAACCTAGAAGCGCCACCATTTTTCCTACCCTGGGTCTGCCTGGCCTGCGTGGGATGTTTGATTTTTCCTGGCTAGCCCTGGAGCAAGAGGTGGCCGCTGGTGACAGGCTAGTGACTAACGGTTTACAGGCCCGGCCTCTTCTCATGGGACCTTCAGCCAATTCTTCAATTCCCAGACGCAGGGAGGGACGACAATGACAGGTGACTAGTGCTAGGGAATTGCCGTAAATCCTCAGTGGCCAGTGCAAACCTCTCTTTAAAGCAGCTGCTAATGACCTCAGGTAATGTGACCTTTGGGTTCCCCGGGGGAGAAAAAAAAATCGTCATCTTGAACCAGACCCCAGAAGTGAATGTCAAATACACCAACTCAATAAATACAATGGAAAAATGCGCAGCAGAGCTGGGGCTTCTATCAAGTAGGAAGGCAAAATGGCCATGAGAGCGCCTGAGGCTAGTGAACTATCACGGCGGGCAACGGCAGCCAGCTCTGAAGCCCCGGGCCATCTCGCTAGCTCCGCCGGGCCACCGGGCTGCAGTCCCTGCAGCGCATGCCCGCAAAGAAAAGACCCAAACAACGGCGGCTCCGTCCTCACTTGTACTTGCTCAAGGTCTACCCTCACACTGGAGCCCCAGCGCACCCCCGCCGCGCCAGGGAAAACAGTCTCAGGGACGTCTGTTTCCCAGAGGTCACTTGCCCCTCTTGCTGCGGCCTTTCCTGGAGGGCAGCTTCCCACTGCCCCCCGAAGACGGGGGGCTGGAGGCCGAGGCCATGGCGATGTTGATCTGTCCCTCCTGGATTTCCTGCCGGGTCTCGGCAGGCAGGTGGTTGATCTTCTGCTGTGCCTCCAGGTAGAACATGACGTCCCGCAGCTGCTCCTGGATCTCCGTGATCTGCAGATCCTTCTGGTCGCAGGTCTCCTTCAACACCCTCTCCTCCTCCTTCAGTTTGTTCTGCAGGAGGACCTGGTTGGCTCGCAAACACTTGTTCATTTCCTGCTCCTCTTTGAGCTCTGTGGTAAGTTTGGCCACTTTCGTGTTTAGTTGGGTGCACCTTTTGCAAGACAAAGGAAGACAAAAGCATGGTTTTCATTTGCTGACACGGTCCCCTTTCTGCGCTGGGATTGAACAGAGGCGCTGTGATCTCAGAATCCATTGAGGGACTGGACTCCTCCCTCCTGCGGTGGCAGGGGACTGGTTTGCTGCCACTGCAACAGCTTTACAAAGCAAGGATTTTGCTCGAGTTAACAGCGTGGCTTCAGGACAATTTTTCTAAGCATTGGATATTTTTCAATTGCAGAAACGATTCTGTGATTCATGATAAAACTCCTACAGCTTCTCTGTTTTTCAGTCTGTGGTTAAATAGGTGTCTTAGAGATAACAGCTACGATAAAGAAGTTATGAGGAAAAGTGACATTCTCCCAGAGTCAAGTGCTCTGACCTCACTGTACTTGCTGAAGGAGAGTTTTCAAGGATAGGAGCGCCCTATTCTGGATGCTCAATCTTACTCATAAGTAAAAAATTACAAATTAAAATACCACCTGGGATACCATTTTTATGTATCAGAATACCAGAGAGCTCAGATATGGGGAAAGAGGGACTTGCACGCATTGGCACTGGAGCATGAACTGCTACAAACTCTTTGGAAGTCACCTTGGCAATACCCGTAAAAATAAAAATTTCACCGTGCCCTCTGCCACACCTATTCCAGGAATTTATCCTACAGAACATATCCCACAGCACATATTTCAGACCACACTGAAAGAAACATGGAGAAAAATGCTCACTGCAACAGAGTTTACAGTAGTCTATGACTTGAGACAACTTAAACATCCATAAATAGGGAACGGGTTAAAATTATTATGGGACCTCCAGACAATGGAATACTGTGCCGCCTTTATGAAGATCAAGATAGCTCTAGATGTACCAATATGAAAAAAAAAATCTCTAAAATGGAGTATTTTACCAAACAGAATACTTAATATTATTTTTTTAAGAGGAAAGATTGTATATATGAGATGTTTATACAGGTACAGCGAAAGATTTGGAAGAGGCAATAGTTCACTGGTACCACTAATTAATAATGGTAACCTTTAGATAGACAGCATGATCTACAGGGTGGAAAAAACCTTCCAGTTTTAATTCTTTCATATAGTTTGTTAGGGAGCTGAAAGTATAGACAATATTTTAATTTCTCTTAATGCCGTAGTGTTGTTTTTACAGAAGTTTAAAAAAAAAAAACACACAAAAAGCCTTTGAGCGCCTGCTGGCTCAAGAGCACATAACTCTTGATCTCAGGGTTGTTAAGTTTGAGCCCCCATGTTGGGTGCAGAGACTGCTTACAAAGAAAATGTTTAAAAGAAGCAAAACAATTTTGGTGAAGAGTATTGTGGCTGATGAAAAAATTTTGAAACAGATAATGGCAACAGGAGCAGGATGTCGTGAATGCCATTCAATGTCACTGACAAATTTCGTGTTATATACATTTTGCCACAATACAAAAAAAAAAAAAAAAAAAAAAAAACCAACAACCCTATTACAATAATCCTTACTTTTGAATAGGGGGAAAACAGGTAAAGGGGAAATGGGAACTTTTTGCACAATCTTGGTAGCCTCCGTAAAGCTGAATTTCTTCCAGAATAAAGGTTTATTTAAAACAAAAACAAAATAAAAAACAACTTTTAAAGCTATATCCTCCTTAAATTGACTTTTTATCCATTTGTCTGGAGGTAAAAAAAACCCGTATTTGTGAGTATACTTAAGCTAGAAAGATAATTTCAATCAGCAGCAACTATCTTCCCATACAATAATAGTAGAGTATGTTCTCGCCACACTGTTCTTGAGCTTTTCACACCATAGTCAACAAATTTGGCTTTTAATTCCTGTCTAATCCCAGAGTACACACCACCTCCGGCTTAGACAGTCGCTCTCTTAAGTGCCAGTTCTCAGCCACATGGCTCAGAGAAACTGCAGCCCTGAGCACAAGGCTGTTGCTTTCTAGTGGCAAAAATGAAAGATATCTGCACATACAAGAAGCACAGACATCAGCCGAGAGCACCGCATTCCACACGGCATCCACCTGGCGTGAAACGCTGTCATTTTTAATAAACGCAAAGTCACAGTAAGTTTGCCTCATATATAGGGAAACCCCTGAAAACCTAGTTGACAGACACACTTGGAAAGTGTTAATGAAGGAGATTACCTGTTTATGAGCCTGTTACAATGACAAAGCTAATTAAAAGAGGCCAAATACACCTACTTTCTTTCCACAGACTGCTTTTCTTTTAGGAGATCATTTAGTCTATGCTCCAGATTATCACATTTCTCAATTGTTTCTTTAAATTTGGTCTTCATGTTGTTAATCTGGAAGAGCAAACAGAGGTCAGTGTCACTTCACAGAGGCATAGCAGCTGGTCTCTGGGGCTAACTTCACCACTGTTCCTTTAATTACCTGTCTGTAACTTTGACAAACTGAACTAAGAAAAGGTGAGACAATCATTTGAAAGAACTCCTGTAATGGAATAACCATTTTGAGAAATCCTTTTTCCCCCTTACTGTTTATCTCTACCAGGATGATCAGGAGCAGCTGAATGTCAAGCGGAAGACTCAAAAGTAGACTTGGGCAGTCAAGCAGGAGATGGTCTGTCGGAGGCCAGACCACAGCATCCTCTTCTTTTTTTATTTTATTTTATTTTATTTATTTATTTGAGAGAGAGACAGAGTGAGAGAGCATGAGAGGGGAGGTCAGAGGGAGAAGGAGACTCCCCATGGAGCTGGGAGCCTGATGTGGGACTCGATCCCAGGACTCCGGGATCATGACCTGAGCTGAAGGCAGTCGCTTAACCAACTGAGCCACCCTGGCAGCCCCAGAGCATCCTCCTCTTAACTCGTCATATTTTTTTTCCTCCTGAGATCACATTCCAAAAATTACTATTCAAATAGTCTAACAAACTAATCTAATCCAAGAAAATGGTGATAACTGATTTTTATTTATTTATTTATTTTTAAAAAAGATTTTATTTATTTATTTGACAGACAGAGATCACAAGTAGGCAGAGAGAGAGAGGAGGAAGCAGGCTCCCCGCAGAGCAGAGAGCCCGATGTGGGGCTCGATCCTAGGACCCTGGGATCATGACCTGAGCCGAAGGCAGAGGCTTTAACCTACTGAGCCACCCAGGCACCCCGTGATAACTCATTTTAACTGTTCAGGCTCCCCCCTTCCCAAACTCCTTACTAATTTTCTCAGGTACACAAAGTGACATGGAACACAAGTGGTTCTTATTTTGAGTTAATTTGCAAGTGCAATATAGAGAGAACGAATTCATGCTACATTGTCTTAGAAACTGAAAAGAGGGCGCCTGGGTGGCTCAGTGGGTTAAGCCTCTACGTTTGGCTCAGGTCATGATCTCGGGGTCTTGGGATCGGGGCCCCGCATTGGGCTCTCAGCAGGGAGCCTGCTTCCCCCCGCCCTGCCCCGCTCTGCCTGCCTCTCTGCCTACTTGTGATCTCTCTCCCTGTCAACTAAATAAATAAAATCTTAAAAAGAAAAAAAAAGAAAAACTGAAGAGAATTTAAAAATTCTGGTGTATTCTGTGTTGGAAACCAAGAGACTTTTGAAGTACTAGCTAAGCAGAGGCTGGATTCACTTGGGTGTGACGATCTACACAACTGAGAAATGCCTCAGCTCTACTGATGTACAGACGGACACAGGGCGAAGATTAGATGGGAAAGAGAAGTAGCAAGGGCTGCGTGGATCATGAGGCAGTAATAACAGGAACTGAAAGGGTCTGAGAATTTAAATCCTATGGCCCACATACCAGCCAGGTGTTTTGTAAGCAGTATCCCTTTATATCTTGCAAGAAGCTAGAGACTTCGATGCGGCAGCCTTTTACAGAAACAGGCTTATAGAATGGTGAGGCAATCTGCCCAAGGTCACCCAACCAGAGCATGGTGGGTCCAGGACTGGGACACCAAGTCTGAATCTAGAGCCAAGCTCTAGACCTCCCTGTACTACACTGGAGGTCACAGCTGTACAGCAAAGGAAAAACGACCCTTGGGCAGAGGCAAACTCTCAGCAATTGTCCATCAGGTTAGAAAAAGGGCCACTGCTTTTAATACTTACTTTTAAAAACTTGCCACGTGGTCTGACTAACAGATTTCTAACAGCACTGTTTTTTTTTTAATAAGAAAATAACTGTAGAAATTAACTTTATAGCCAACTTCTGTTAAGTTGGAAGAACAAAGCAAGATTCCTCTATGTCATGAAAACAAAAATAGCTTAAAAACTGCTCTAATTTGGGGTGCCTGGGTGGCTCAGTCAGTTGGGCATCTGCCTTGAGCTCAGGTCATAATACCACACTCCTGGGATCAAGCCCCATGCTGGGCTCCCTGCTCAGCGGGGAGCATGCTTCTCCCTCTCCCTCTGCCCCTCCCAACTTGTGCTCGCTCACTCTCTCTCTCTCTCACTGTCAAATAAATAAGTAAATTCTTTAAAAAATTTTTTTTAAAAATTGCTCTAATTCTAATTTGGTATTAATTTCCTCCCCAATATTGTTTTAAAATAAAAGACCATTAGATCCTTTGTACATCTTCTCCTAAACTGACTCCTGTTAGGGAAATTGAAGAGTACAAAAATGACTATCAAAAGGAACCAAACTGTGTTTTGCTAACTGGAGATACTTAGGCCAAATGCACTTGAATCAAGATGAAAACCAAGTAACCCCAAAAAGCTCTCTAAAATTGCTATAGACAAAAGTTACAATGGTTTAAATCAGTGCTTTTTAAAACCCTTCTGACCATGAGCCCGCAGTAAGACATACTCAGTATACACACAACCGACACCAAGAACTTCACAAAACAGTATTAAATATGATAATGTGCTCTAATATTTTATATCCACCTTACCTGTTCAATAAAAATGCCAGCTATCAAACTCATTTCACAATCCGCAGCTGGAAAAATACTGATTTACATGGAGCTCCAGGTCCAATGAGAAAAGACAGACCTTTAGGGAATTCACTGTCCTGTCTGCCTGCTCTGTGTTCTTCCTACATGGCCCCATTAAAACAAGAACCTTCGAGTGGACATGAGCTTCTAGAACAGACTCTCACACGCTATAGTAATCGTACTCCCTGAAGGATGCTGGCGGAAGGGGCAGAACAGCACCGTAACAAGCCCGCAATGAGGCCCATGAACGAGAATCTCCACCAGTGAAACCCGCGGTCTGCTACTGTATCTCTCTGCACACGCTCTCCTGCTGGAGGTGCCAGTGGACAGAGGACTAGTCAAAAGGAGGACAGTGGCAGAACAAAAAAACCTGCATCATCCACTAACTTATGGATAAGCGACATTTGTTACTAGAAAACAAAACATCCTTTTCAAGCCCTTCCAGCTTTTATGAAGGGCTGCCCTTGCCTCCATCTTACCCCCACATAAAAAAAAAACCCACAAGTTTCAGCGTTCAGCTTTCCTACCCCTTGACTTGCTTTTCATGGGCATTTGTTAGGGAATGCAGTTAATCCTAAGGAATCTGAAAAGGTGGAGAGAACCCTAAGCTTAGCTCTCAAGGGTCTGCGTGAAGCACTTCAGGTATATCCCCTGTGAACAAACCCATTACTCAGGCTGTGCAGAGTTGGCCAATGTTAGTCCCTGGGACTTCATAACTCGACACCAAGTGGCAGTAACCGTGCTCTGCTTCCTGAGCACTGTTGGAGGCATGTCTCTCCCATATGTGCTCCAATCAAGGCCTATTCAGAACTAGTCCATCAGGTGACCCTGAGTGCCTCTGGAAAGGCACTTTTGCCACTTGGAAGGTTCTTGTAGGAACTATATCAAGAACTTATAACTAAAGATCATGTCAAAGCTGGTGTTAAGCCTTAATTTTAGAAGGCTGATTTCTCCTCATTTGTAGGCATATCCAGAAACTGGGGCCAAAGGACCTGGCCTATGTGTAAGCCTGGCCCTGCCTGCCTAATTCCAGGGTAATCCTAGCCACCACACAGGTGAGACCCAAGCCTGGCTCTGCAGCCCCTATCTGAAGGTCTAGTTAGTGCTAGGGACGCACAAAATGACTGAAATCGTCATTAAAAAAATTTAAAAGCCTGTATGGACACTGTTCTTAGAACCTGAGGAAGGTTCTTGGAGTCCCCTGAGGAGCTCACTAGTTTTCAAACTCCCTTCTTTGGAACTGGCAGGGTTCCTTGTACGTGCTGGAGGCAACGGGGAAAAAGCAAGTGGAGTTCTGTGCCCTCGGTCTGGGTTTCCACCAAAATCATACCACTTTTCTCTTTCACCTGCTGGAGCAGAGAACTGGCAATTTCTATAAAGGATTTTGTTAACATCTAAAAACCTCTGCCCTAGATAAACAAGGAACCATGGGAACCACAGAAGCTCTAGCACCTCTGTCTTCCTTTCTTCTCTGCGATTTCGAAGAGCTCGGCACCATCGTACTGCCACAGAAGCCCACACACAGCTCCTCAAAGCAGCTGTTCCCGAGCTGACAAACCAACTGGCAGACTCAAATTACAAGCCTTCGTGTACATACTTCTGCCTTTTTTTTTTTTAATGGAATTGCACAAGGCACTAGAAAACCTGACAGAAGTTAAATCTTTCCCCTCTCAAAAATACCAAAATACTCAGGTTTTTAAGCCCAAGTTTTCCTTTTTTAGGATATATAACAGGTATTTCGTTTCTTCCTCACCTCATATTTAATGTAATATCGAGCTCTGCGTACAATTCTAATCCATTTGTCTTGATTTACTGATCCTAGGTAAGAATACATGTTGGCTTCCCTCCCCTTCTTAAATAATGTTCAGCTGGCTGCATTTGCAACAGCATATTTTCGTCTCTTCCTTTTCCTCTTTTTGACTAATTTCTTTCTTATTGTGGTCTAGAATTTCTTGTTGCCTAAAACTGCCTTTAGGGGCTAAGTCTGTAATATAATGATGATTCATGTTTTCAACCACTTCTCTCGGAATTCTGATCTAAAGTTAGATTACTGGGGTGAGATAACTGATTCCAAATTCTTCCTTTCTTTCTTCTCTCTGTGCACTACATCCTCCCCTCCCCCGTGCCCCAGCTTTACTGAGATATAACTAACGTATAACAAAGGTTTCTTTTCAGAAGCCAAACAATTCTCTATCTCTGTATCAGAGTAAGGAAGATTCCAGCATTCCTCTTTTCTTGTACCCTGCCTTCTCCCACCCCAACATTAGATAGCCCTGCCATGTGGCACGTCAGCAGCACCAAAGCAGAAACTTACTTCCTCTGCTGTGTCCTTCTCTATCCGAACTATCTTGTTTTCCCAGTAGATTCGCTGAGATTCCAGCTGGCTTGTTAGTAAATACGAATACTAGAAACATAGAGAATAGACACCAAAACATAAATCACTAAGTTTCTTCAATTCAGTTAAAGCTCAACATTTAATCACCTAAGGAAGAATAGGTGTAACCATCAGAATGTGTATTACATCTTGGTTACACTCTACTTAACAAACCAGGGAATATAGAGATGTCAATTACACTCCTGTCCTGGGGCTTACCATCTAGTCTGGACAAGTAAGCAGAGAAATGCATGTTAACAAATACGTTTCTATTCAGGCTAACTTAAAGAACCACAGGTTTTTAAATCAAAGTATAAGTGAAATCTGCTCACCCCCCTCTAGGAAGCTGTCCCTGTCCCACCCAGCCTTGGGTTAAGCAGTCCTCTCAGTTCCCTTAGTATGGTGCCTATCATCAACAGCACTTAACCACCAGGTCTCCCTGACAAGACTATCACTTGTTCAAAGTGAGGGTTCTACCCTTATTTCTGTAGTCCCAGTGCCTGGCACATGCTGGACGTCAAGAAACGTTTGCTATCTGACTGCATGAATGGATGAACAGTGCAGTGTAATAGCAGAGAAAGGATAGATGGCTTGACAGTAGGCTCTGGCAGGGCTTCAGAGAAAAGGGGAGATTTGGGAGGGCTTTCGACAGACAGGACGAGGTAAAGACAGAGATCTGATTCCAGAGAACTACTGGCCCCATGTGTGAGCTGTAGACATTTAGGAACTCTTCAAGATGAAGCAGTCACATCAATGAGGCAAGGGTGCAAGGTATGGACAGATGGAGCAGATGGAGCCTTATGGAAGGCTCTGGGGTATTATACGGAGAAATGAGGGCCAGGGAGTGGCAACATCACATCTGCATTTCAGAAAGACCACTCTAAAAGACTAAAAGAGATCTGAATGTGTTTGTGAGCTAGAGAAGGGAATGAAGATGTAAGAGAAAGGCCAGATGGGGCAACGTGTGTGTCCCTGGAGTGGGCAGTGGGGGCTGATCAATGCTGCACTCCCAGCACCAGGAAGAGCGGCTGACAGAGAGCAGCCCTTGATAAACATTTGCTGAATGATTATACTTAAGTGTTAATGTGGAAGGGTTGCTATTCTAAAAACTTAATGTAAAAGGTTTAAATTTTTTTCTTATCAGTACAATTAAAAGTAAAACATCATTTAGGTCATTCTACTGAATCTATTAGACCACAGAAATCTGGAAATGAGCAAGTTTTCAAAAATCCATTTCCTCCCAAAGTTGTTTGTTTTTAAGATTTTATTTATTTATTTGAGAGCGAGCGAGTGCGGGAAAGCGTGTGCGTGCACACACGCATAAACAGGGGGAGGAGTGAAGAGGAAGAGGGCAAGCAGACTCCATGCTGAGCGCAGAGCCTGACCTGGGGTTCAATCTCACTCAACCAGACTGCCTTCGGCTCAGGTCATGAACCTGGGGTCCTGAGCTGGAGCCCTGCATTGGGCTCCCTGCTCAGTGGGGCACCCGCTTCTCCCTCTCCGCCACTCCCCCTGCTTATGCTCGCATGCTCTCTCTGTCAAATAAGTTTTTAAAAATCTTAAAACAAAAACAAAAACAAGACTCCTGTTAAACCTCTCTTTCATTAATGTAAACTTTACAGTACAATTTTACAGTAGATGGGATTTATTGCTTCAGTGAAAACTAAGACTGTGCTACTTTTGTTGTTTGACTAGATGCATACCCCCAAATGGCTTTATGTAAGCATCAAATCCATAAAATACATACTTTGAGTTTATATGTGTCTAATCCATACAATGTCTAAGATATACACAAAAGCTTCCTGGGTATGGAAGGATGCTACTGGGGTTTCCTCATTCTGAACTGCTCAGTTTCCAACTGCTACTGGGATGCCCTTGGGCAGATTCTCAACTTCCAGTTTACTGCAGGTAGAGGACTACCTTAATATTGAGCTGGAGACACTGAGGAAAATCACATTCAAAATAATAAGGCGTGGTGAGACTTAGACTTTCAAAGAAGAAAATCAGACAGAATAAAAATATTTTAATAATCCTTCTGAGCAATGATGTGACTTTTTTTTTTTTTTTTTAAAGATTTTATTTATTCCTTCGACAGAGACAGATCAGAAGTAGGCAGAGAGGAAGGCAGAGAGAGGAGGAAGCAGGCTCCCTGCCGAGCAGACAGCCCGATGCGGGACTCGATCCCAGGACCCCGAGATCATGACCTGAGCTGAAGGCAGAGGCTTTAACCCACTGAGCCACCCACGCGCCCCATGATGTGACTTTTAAAAAAGTTGACATACAGAGGAAATGCCAAAATTGAAAGCCCAAGTCACTTTTTAAGTTAGGACAGTAAAAAGAAGTAAAAAAAGGTACTTAGTAATTACTAATAAAGTTATCTTACCTCTAACTGTAAGGCATCTATTTTCTCTTCCTGGCAAGTATCACCCTCACATTCATACTGTACGATTTTTCCATCTGTTTTACTTGCAACCAGTCTATGGACATAGTTATCTAAAGAAAAGAATGAACGCATCAATCAAGGCTGGTATGGCTTCTTTCTTCACAATGAAAAGAGTCTGCATACACCCTGAACTTTGACAAATTTTTGTTTTTAATGTGTTCTAAATTAAATGCCTTGCGATACTTCTGTACAAGTGGGCTAAATCATTTGAATTTAAGCAGGAGTGAGAAAGCAAGTATGGCAGCGTTAGTTAACTCCCTTTATAATGTGCAATTCAGGCCATTCGCAGGAAATAGTGCCCTATGGGGCACCATGAGAACTTGAGTTTGCCACAGCTGTCAGGAAGATTTCAAGCTGGAAGAGAAAGCGGAGAGGTTCTGAGGGAGAGATGTTCATGCAGAACGATTATGAATTAGGAAATGAGACAGTGTTCACCTCCGGCATAGTCCCAGACTCGATGGTTGGTGAGCTGCATGGCATATGTGTGCTGCGTTTCCTCAAAGTGCTTATAAGCATGTCGACTCACATACCGTCCACATCCTATGTGGCCACATATTAAACAAATCCACAGGTTCTGTCAGAGAAGGTAAGACCTTCATTAGTTATAAAAAAAACACATGACTTGGCTCACTCAGAGTGGGAAGGGGCCTGACAGAGAATGAAGCTGAGTTGTTTCTACAGGAGTTTTGAATAAACATTTTTATTTGTTTATTTTAAAGATTTTTATTTACTTGACACAGAGAGAGACAACGAGAGAGGCAACACAAGCAGGGGGAGTGGGAAAGAGAGAAGCAGGCCTCTCGCAGAGTGGGCAGCCTGATGTGGGGCTCGATACTGGACCCATGGGATCATGGGATCATGACCTGAGCGGAAGCCAGACACCTAACGACTGAACCTCCCAGGCGCCCCTAAATCTATGTTTAAAACCCAAAAAGCAAGGATGCTTTTACAGGCCAATCATTTTCTCCTTCTGGGTTTTAAGGAACTCTAAGTAAACAGCAAGACAAATATTCACAGTTTATAGCAAAAGTCTAGTCCTCTTCAAAAAACAAAGAATAAAAAGCAGAGAGTATTTTGCTTAGGAATATAAAATAATTTATTTATACATCTTGCCTGACCCTGGACAAAAAGAAAAAAAGAAAAAAAAAAAAAAAGACTCAGCCTGAAAAAGAATTGAAAAGAATTGAAGCAAACCCCAGACCATGAAAGCCGTGCTCACTGTTCTTTCCCAGCAGTTGGCCAGTACTTACTTCCTGCACACCACACTCGAAACACTTATTCTCTTCCACTGGCTCTGGTGTTTGGCAGTACCGGCACACAGGACACCTAGCCAGGACACCAAACGAGAATGGTACAGACGGAATACAAGAGATGGCTGTTACAGAATCAAAAGTCAAAAACTGCATTTTAAATCTTCGGTCTCTTACATACTACATGTTTATCATAACTAATGGTATCACTCGAAGAACGCTTGCAAGTTACTCTCCAAAGAAATGAAAAAAATACAAAATCTTGAGAAAGGAAGAATGAAAGGAAGGAGTCTTGATCTGCTTCGTGCCTTCTTCCATTTTTCTGTCTAAAGCTTAATCAAAGAACTAAATGTGTACAGGTTAGAATTAGGGACTTTAGATAAATTAATTTTATGTCTGGGTATCTGTAAGGTATTTTTATTTCAAATGATCTACCTTATTTCCCAAAGATCTAAATCACTCAAAAGGTACTCGGTCTTCTCTAGGTTGCTCCCAAGAGTTAAAACTAAAATCTGTAATAAATTTCACCGAAAAAGTAAGTGAATACTGGAACACACATGGCATGTTAGCATACAATAAATATGTGGAAGAGGATAGCAGTGCCAAGTGCTCAAGTTTCAATTTACAAGAAGTCAATTAAAATAGCACTGAAGGCAAACTCACAGAAACAGAGAGCAGAAAGGTAGACGGATACCAGGGTCTGGAGGGAGGCGGCAACTGGGAGATGTTGGTCAAAGGTTACAAGGTTTCAATTATGCAAGACTGAATCAATTCTGGAGAACTACTGTTCCTCAGTGTGACTACAGCTGACAATATTATATTGTTTTTGAAATTTGCTAAGAAGATAGACTTTGGGTATTCTTACCACACACACACATACACACGAAAAATAGGAAAATGGTAAAGGTGTGAGGTAAGATGTTTATTAGCTTGGTTATGAACACTTCATAAAGTATATGTATACTGAGTCATCAGGTTGTACATTTTATTTATTTTTAAAGATTTTATTTATTTATTTGAAAGAATAAGCAAGGGGAGCAGCAGGCAGAGGGAGAAACAGACTTCCCGCTGAGCAGGAAGCCCAACGCAGGGCTTGATTCCAGGACCCCAGGATCATGACCTGAACCGAAGGCAGATGCCTAACTGAGTGAGCCACCCAGGTGCTCCAGGTTGTACATTTTAAATATACAGTTTTTTTAAGATTTTATTTTTAAGTAATCTCTAACCTCAACGTGGGGCTCAAACTCATGACCCCAAGATCAAGAGTCACACACTCTATACAGAATGAACCAGCCAGGCACCCCTAAATACATATAATTTTTTGGTGATCAATTATAATTCAGTAAAGCTGGGGGGAAAAAAATCCATTAATAGGGTGCCTGGGTGGCTCAGTGGTTAAGCCACTGCCTTTGGCTCAGGTAATGATCCCGGAGTCCCTGGATCAAGTCCCACATCAGGCTCCCAGCTCCGTGGGGAGTTTGCTTCTCCCTCTGACCTTCTTCCCTCTCATGCTCTCTCTCTCTCTCTCGAATAAAATAAATAACATCTTAAAAAAAATTCCATTAATGCCTTTCTATTATACTCAAGACAAGTAACACTAAGTACCAGTCATGAATATTTCTGTCAGATGGGCAAAAATGATAGAAAGCAGGTTATAATTGAAGCTAATTATGAACTAGCGCTAAGAAGAAAGAATACTTAAGATATAACTAGTATTCATTTGTTACCCAACTGAGTAAACAAAACCAAGTAAAGACAATTAGCAGGAAGAACATGAGGTTCTTATCACGTATAACAAGGCTTGATCTATATTTTCTAAGAGAAAGCTAAATGCTAAATGATCTAGTCTCTACGTTTAGTATCAAAAGAGAAGCCTGATATGCACCCAGACGTGATGTTAGCAGCAGCATTATCAACAATAGCCAAATTATGGAAGCAGTGTCCATTAACAGATAAACGGATAAAAAAAGATGGGACATATACATGCCATGGAATATTACTCAGTCATCAAAAAGAATGAACTCTTGCCATCTGCAACAATGTGGATGGAGCCAGTGGGTACAATGCTAAGCAAAATCGGTCAGTCAGAAAGACAAATACCGTAAGATTTCACTCATATGTGAAAGTTAAGAAAACAACAAGCAAAGGGAAGAGAGAGGGAGAGACAAACAAGAGACAGACTCCTAACCACAGAGAACAACACACTGATGGTAACAGAGGGGAAGGGGGGAGGGGAGACGGGTGGACTAGGTGACAGGATGAAGGAGGGCGCTTGTGATGAGCACAGGGTGATGTATGGAAGCGTTGAATCACTATACTGCACACCTGAAACTAAGGTAACATAGTATGTTAACTGGAATTTAAATAAAAACTTCAAAAAGAGAGAAGCTGGAAGACAAATGTGAAGAAACAATGAAATGGCAGCTGTAATGAGCAGCGAGCTGTCTTGTCAAAGGTCCAGACTAGCTCTGTGTCATTCCTTTGGTCTGTGTGGCAGCTGCGGTAGTGGTTGGATAAAAAACAAAACACAAATTCTGAAATCTTATTTCCTATATTATGTCAGAATGATCTTTCTAAAATATAAGTATGATCCTGAGGGGAAAAAAGGGAAAAAAACTACAAAAATCACCTTCTCTGTACTATACATGTAGTATTCTGTAACATACCATCTCATTGATTAAAAGGTCATTAACAGTTTACTAAATGCTTCCTTCTCCTTAAAAATAACTTTTGAGTTGTCATCTTATTTTCCTGAGGAGATATTTGGGGAAAACTTCCCAGAATGTCCTTCTCTGACATCGCCATGTGTTCAAAAACTACTCTTCAAGACTGCATACCAATGCTGCGTCCTCCATGTAGCCCTTCTTGAATACCCCCAGTGGGAAAGCCATCTCTATTTTCCTCTGATTTCTACCTTGAATTGTATGCACTTATGTCAGCTCCCTTAGCTGACTGAACTTCCCCGAGGAGGATCTATGTTTGTTCTCTCCCGTCAGCGGCCAGCAGTATACAATGCATGTACTGAGGCTCAAAACATATTTGCTGAAGGAACTGTGTATTTTTGAGGCTAGCTGCCAGGTCTGTCTATCCAGAGGGTTGAAGTCTAGTCCCGGTCTGGTCTTCTCTGCAAAACGCTTTCAACATGCTGCTTTTTCATTTCTGGATCTGTTACCTCCTCTCTAAAACGAGGAGGCTGGACAATATGGTTCCTGAGCAAACTTCTAAGCTTTAAACTTTAAAATGCTATGCTTCTGGGGCAGTTAACGTGCACTGAGAGTAAAACTGGAGTGGCAGGGGACAAAGAAGTGTCCAAAACTTAAATGGTGTTGCAGACGGACACAAAATACAGATGAACACTTTGTGGAATGCACACATCTTAGTGTGGCGTTATTCAAGGCGAATTTAAACCTGGACAATTCTTTGAAGAGGCCCCACAAGAAACCCCAGAGGGAGCTTTAGAATTAGGGTAAGATTCATGTCAAGCTTAACAGGCTAGAGAAAACCCTGGGTTTGTTTATCTGCTCAAGAGTGTTTTCTGAGCTCCTACTATGTGCCAGGTTTTCTGCCAAGGGTGAGGGCACAGCAGTGAGCAAGCCAGACAAGGTCCCTGCTCTGTGAAAGCTGACATTCTTTTTTTTTTTTTTTAAGATTTTATTTATTTACTTGACAGACAGAGATCACAAGCAGGCAGAGAGGCAAGCAGAGAGGAAGGGAAGCAGGCCCCCTGCTGAGCAGAGAGCCCGATGCGGGGCTCGATCCCAGGACCCTGAGACCATGACCCGAGCCAAAGGCAGAGGCTTAACCCACTGAGCCACCCAGGCGCCCCAAAAGCTGCCATTCTTTTGGTCACGTCAGGGTAGAAAAGAGATTCCTGTGGATGTTCGCCTTTCTCATTTCTGGGCCTTGACATGTGATCTTCCCCTTCCCTTGCACACCGCGCCCTCACACTGCCTTCTCTCAGGTGCCCCCCTTTCCCTGGCTAACGCCTCTTCAGCCTCCTGGAGACTACACGTCTCAGGCGGCCCTGGCTATCTCAGGGCCCTAGTTCTCTAGTCATAATGCTGCACGCTGTTCCTTTGTAAAAGTTACGGCCACGACTGCGTGTTTACTTGATTCTGTGTCTTCCTCTCCGTAGTGGGAGACCTAGGCCAGCAGCTGATTTACTTTTCTAGCTAAGCCCTACAGCACCATTTATAAAAGGAACAACTCTTGATTTAAAAGAACAAAAACCAAGGTATAGCTTACACCTCAGTTCTTTGCGTGAGCCATGCCACCCTACAAAGAAGGCCTCTCCTACAGAGGGAAACAGGGCGTATGGGTGGCGTATGGGTGCTTCAGACTCAGTGACTGCTATTACTGGCCACTGTGCCACCACCAACATACAAATCTGAAATGCTAGACTACCACAGCCCTAACGGTAAGAAAACCAAAGTAAACAGTCAACATCAGGTGATAAAGGAGATTTTAGACCTAGACTTCATTGAGGTAGAAGAGCCTCAAAGGTTCTTGGAAGCAAACAATTCATGCTGCTTTTGGAAATCCCACACAGATTCTGAATCAACATACTAAGGAGGAGGTGTTGTAAGAATGCTGACTGCTTACCACATGAACTGAGGCAAGTGAAGAAAAATGGAAGGCCCTTCCAGGTGACCTCTTCACTGCTGTGGTACTCACACGTATAAAGTCAAGCACTTGGAATGGTTCACTTTTGGTGGTGACTATTTTTAATTCTGGGAAAGGGGAATAATGGGCTTTGAGAGGGTGGGGGACTAGCTCCTACACTCACGTGGTGTCGTCCCAGCGCTGCAGGCACTGGCTGTGGAAGCTGTGGTTACATAACGTGGTGAGGATGCCGTTCACGGACTCGTCCATGCGCTCCAGACATACCGTGCACTTGGGGAGCTCGGTCAGGTCCATCACGGGGAGGCTGGCACCCTACAGGGAAACACCTCACATAAGCCTCACTCTTCATCCGTGGTTCTAATATATATGTTTTTAACACTAGTTTTCCTGCTGCTTTTTGACTCCTGGCAGGATGTTGCTAACACTTTTGCTCTGTGCAAATAACTTACATTGGTAAGATTTTCATCACAACAAATACTGCTTGAGCACCTATCTTCCCGGCGCCGTGCAAGGCACTGGGGACAGGGTGGCCAATAAGCCAACAAAGATCCCTGCCCTCACGGAGCTGATACTCTGGAGGGGAGACCACCACCAAAAACTTAAAAGAGAATCTAAAGTGTTACCAGACTCCTGGCCCTACTTCTAAGGCTCTGTAACTAGAACAGAACGCACATGAATAAAAGCAATGATTTTTCCACAGAGTAAGTTAAAACTTAACACTTTCTACAAAGTGATAATAGTATCAACAACACTAATTTATTCATTTATTTAATACATACTTATTGAGTCCTTACTATGTGTGCCAAACACTGTTCTAGATGTAGCACAATGGTGAGCAAAACAGACACGCTCAGTCCCAACCAACCAAGTCAGGCCTTGTCCTCAAAGAGCTTAAAATCTGCTACAGAGAGACAAAAGTCAAATTTTTTAAATTACCAGTGGTCATAATCATAATGCTATAATTACAAGTACCAGTGGTCATAAGTGCTATGAAAGAAGTTTAGGAAGCTATAGCAGGGTGTGAAATAGGGGACATAATGGTCTATAGGCAACCCCTGCTCCCCCCCAAGACAGTGACTGACGTGAGCCTGCCACCTGAAAATGAGCAGGAATCACTGAACCAAAGATGGGGAGGTATGCACAGAAGGACATGCTGAAAAAAATCACATTTCTCTATGGTCCCTGAAGAGTAGCTTTTCACAGGAACTCTCTCAAGAAGCCACGTTCATTTAGAGGGAAAAATATCTCTAAAACTGGCACAAAGGAAGCCTGATTATATCATCTGTCAATTTTTATTTTACCTAATCTAATGACAGAACAATCAAACCAAAACTTATTTCCAACAAGCCAATTTCAAAGTAAAAACACTTTCAGGTCTACCTTAAAAGAAAGAAAATCTTAAAAATATAACAGAGCGGAACCTACTACTTACTTTATAAAATGATTTAAGTGAACACATTTTGTAGGAAAAGGTTCCACAGAGGGTGGCCAACCAGAACAATTATAGATTGTTATCCAAACAGAATTAAAAATTAGCACAGGGACTAAGGGTTGATAGTTAAAGTAAAAATGCTTCTTTTAGGATCCAGACCATCTGAATAGATGAACACTCAATTTTGATAACACAGATAATTTTTTTTTAACATTTTGGGATACTTTTAAAAAACTGAGATAAAATTCATTTAATATAAAATCTGCCATGTTTAAGTGTTCGATTCAGCAGGTTTTAGTATAGTCACAAGGTTGTGCAACCCTCACCACTAATCCCAGAATATCCTTCTCATCCCCAAAAGATATCGTACTCAGTGCAGTCACTCCTCATCTCTCTTCCCCTGGCCCTGGCAACCACTCACCTGCCTTCTGTCTCTATGGACTGGCATACTCTGGACACTTCCACAGGTACCCTAACATTCAACCTATGACATTCACATATGTGTGTGTGCTACATACACACACAAAAACACAAGAAAGATGTACACTTACATCTTCAGATTTCAGTACTTCAGCCCTTTCCACATACACCAGCTGGCAAACATCATCTTCTATTGAGTTGAACTGGCGGCCATTGCACGCCATATAAAAACTATCTGCATCAGCCTAGGTATACCAATGGAGAAAAGGAAAAAGTTAAAAGAAACATCCTGCAAATGTGCTTTTTATTCAAGATGCGTAGCTTCAATTATTCTCTTCAACAGCGTTTAAAATGTATACTTAGTGGAGAGAAGGCAACCACCAAAAGCACCGTCTAAGGAAGCAGGTTCATTAGGTGAGTCAAACTCTGCGAGTCAATATCCTGCGTTTCTACAATGTTTCCCGATCCACCGCAGTCTCGCTTAAACCAGCAAAAGCTGCTGAAGTACAATAAGCTGACAGCCAATTCGACTTTAATACTCAACCAGCAATGGCCATCATTTCCCTTGATATCAGTATTTTTTTTCCTCGAATCAGCACTTTCTCAGCAGCTGAAAACAAACACTTGTTTTTGCAAAGCTTAGAACTCAATCATAATGGACGACTATTAGGAAAGATTTCTTTTTAAAAAACATCAGGATCTATGTTAGAGAGAATAAAGGACCAGAGGGACTGGTATGGAGTGAAAAGCCAACTCCTTTTCTTCAATAAACCAAATAATAATAATAATACATCACAGATAAGGAGGTTTTAAACAACCTAGTGCGTAATATCAAAAGCAAAACGCTTGGCCAAGAGCAAGAGGTCCAAGATGAACCAGCCTTTAAAATACTTGGAGTGGAAAATAGGGGAAACAGGCCCCCGTAGATAAAGCTCTAAAGGCATCTGTGCATCTGCAAATACAAGCACAAGTAAACCCAACCTTCTAGAATAGCCTTAGTAGAAAGGAACAAAGACATGATTCCAGTTTTTAAACTCAGCAATTTCTGCGAGGCAGCTGGGAGGCCAAGGTTTGTCTAGATTTCAATCCCACATGGACATTAACCCAAACATAAGAAGTCGTGTGCTTTGGCCCTACCAACGCAGACGAGCTGCCTGCGGGGAAGAAGGGTGTTCAGCCAAAGGAAATGCCACACTGTCAACCTTTAGGAAGAGTTTCACCTCTGCACCATGCAAAAATAGTCTTGCCTGTCTACCCTCAGGGGATTCTGAACCTTACAGCAAAAGCTTGTGAGCTTTTCTGTAGCTTTTAATTTTACTTCAATGATGTAATTCAAGTGTGGATTCTTGATTTATTTATATTTTCTTAATATGACCAGATGGGCTAAGCAGCTGAGGAAAGATAATCAATTCTGGACACAGTTTTGTTTTGTTTTGGAGGGTGGGGGCGGGGAGCCTCCCTTTCAGGAAACAACCGGTCTTGGCTACAGTGCATTTTAGCTTCAAAATGTGAGGAGTGCAGTTAATAAATCTCTTTGATATTAAGATGAGGCAACCTAAATCGGCTTCCCCCATTCTCCAAGAGCAACGTCTTTTTCTTGAAATGCTTTGGAGGAGTAAGCAGCATGGTGAGCAAGTGGGTTTGCGTACCGAGGGAAGTGACTACCCAGAAATAAGGCCACCAGGAGCTGGCTACCCCTGTGCCAGTGAGGACAGGCAGACCCCTCCCCAGACCTCCAGCTCTGTAAATGCTTGCTAAGCAAGCACACTTCCTTGGAGGAAGGGACAAAGTCTGTGATACTGAGCAGATGTCAAAATCTACTCACTACCAGATAAATGGTTCTTTTCTTGGGGGAGGTGTTTATCTATGACAAAGAAATGTATTTTTTGAACACATGGATCTCTTTGTTTAAAATCTCAGTATTGGAAATGTAGCTTGTCTGAATATTTACTGGGCACCCAGCATCTGCCAGTCACTGTGCTACGTGCTGGGACCAGAGGAGAGAACAAAATACGCACGGTTCCTACTTCAACCCACCAATGAAATGCACAAAACAAAAGCCTGAAGCTAACTGCAAAAAACACAGAAGAAACAGCTCTTTTATTTAAAATGCTTGCATTGTACAGAGCCCAACATTTTAAGAAACCCTGCTTTTGGTTTTGTTTTTGGTTGTGGTTTTTTTTTCCCCCGAGTCTTTTGTTCTAATTGTCCTCTTCACAGGATAAACTCAGAAAAAGAAAAATCCATTATGATCCGTGTTCCTTTACTGTCACAGTGATCGACTACAGTGTTAAGACCATGTTTTTACTTCTCAAAAGAGAGGTCTGCTGGGCTGTCTTAAGCACGTGAGTGAAAGTGAGTGTGCACACTCTACTGAGAGGTTCTCTTTTTTTGTCCCCAAGAACTACAAAACTGAACCCCCTCCTGCCTTCCTGTGTCCTGATGAATTATAAATTCCTTACCCAAAGACTAAGTTTCCTAAGCATCACAGTACAACTGTGTAAGCGTATCACATTAGAACACTACAGCATCAAGCTCAGGCCAACAGAAATTCCAGAGTTTTTAAGAGATACAGAGAAGGATTACTTTCAATAAAAATTCTCTGGTGAAAAAAAGAAAGGAAAAAGAATATAGTCAACTGCCTAGGCTATGGAGTCAGGCTGCGTGGGTCTGAAATTTAACTCAGACGCTTATTAGCTATGTGGCTTTGGTCAAGTGACTTATCCATGCTTGTTTCCTCAACTATAAAAATCAAAGTAACAACACCTACCTCATGGCATTGCTGAGAGGACTCAAGGAGCCAATGCATGAAAAGCACTTAATAGGCCTAGCATCTAATAAGTGCTCAACAGCTGGTCCCTATTTGAGCCCATTTTTTTCATTAGGGCCCAGTATTAATTTAACAACTTAAAGTCTTATACTAGGAGGGTATTTTTAGACCTTAGAAAATAGCTGATAGGATAAGCTCAGACCCTGAGATGCAGCATTAGCAATAAATAAGACAACTCACGTAGGTCAAGGGTTCTATCCCCATGGGGAAGAGCTAGTACAATGTTTCATAGTCTCTAACATCCGTAAGCTTGTACAACATGCACTTGGTCAAAAGACAGAGGTGAAGAGACTGCAGAAATATCCATTAACAGTAACAGAAAATTTCCACAGCATTACCTGCACACTACAAAGGGTGGTCCTTGCTACAGTTTGTGGGTTTAGCAGACTTTAGACTATTTAAAAAGTCTAATATGCTTTTAAACATTTTTCCCCACTTTTTTTTTTTTTTAAGATTTTATTTATTTGTCATAGAGAGAGCACAAGCAGGCAGAGTGGCAGGCAGAGGCAGAGAGAGAAGCAGGCTCCCTGCTGGACAAGGAGCCCAACGCGGAACTTGATCCCAGGACCCTGGGATCATGACCTGAGCCGAAGGCAGCGGTTTAACTGACTGAGCCACCCAGGCATCCCCTCAATCTTTTTTTTTAAATTAAAGTTCAATTAGCGAACTTATAATACATCATTAGTTTTTGATGTAACATTCAATGATTCATTATCCCCGATCTGTTTCAATGACTTTTCCTATGTCATTTGCTGACTGTCCTTACCTGTCAAGTAGAAGCTATAACTAAAATATTGGCATCACACAATCTCTTGCCAAGTGATTATCTCCCCCTCCCCACACTTTTATCCACTCCTAGTGGAAGAAGAGTATGCTCTAGGATTAAAAGTGAGGGTTCAAATCCCAGCTCAGTCACTGAGGGCAAATCACTAACCTCTCCGCAGTCAGTTTCCTCATTTGTAAAACAAGGATAATAACAGTACTTATTTACTTCAAAGGGGTGTAGTGAGGACTACATGAGATAATGCACATTAAGCACTTAGCAGAGAGTGGTATAGCACAAGCAGTAAGACTGCAAATTATCATCATTATCCTTGTTATTACATGTGCTACCAGATTTAAAAGGCACCACTTGCCCACTGTTTGCAAAGCTCCTCAATGACCTTGGAAGGTCTCTTGACAGTCAGTGAACATAGCTGTTGAAGTGCTTTTCCATTCTCACTGTCAACTTGTGAAGTCTAAGTCTGTGTGCAGGAAAGTTCAAACCTATTTTAAACGTCTCACCTCAATAGGGGGGTATTTCGTAAAGGTTAAAGATACCAATTGTGTACCCTCTCATACATAGAGCGCTACACGAAGGTTCTCTTTCTGGGGCCTGTGGAATAGGCATAAACGTAATCCAGTTCTCGCTTCTCTTAATTTCCTCCCCATGGCCAATGAATGACTACTATTGCGGTCAACTCTGGAATTCTGCAAGGAGGAAGAAGATGACAAATGGACCTCGTGTCACGGACTCCCTTTCACCCACAAATCTTGGTAACCGGTCAGAGGCAGTGGCAAACGATCTAAAGGCAGACCAACTCTTCGCCAATCTGCAAACAAGAACTGTTTATCTGGGCCAAATTCAGGAAGGCTGTTACCAAGGAGGTAAGAAAGAAGTAACTTTTGACAAAGGTGCATTTCAAAACCTAATGAATGAACAAACAAAACAGGTCATTAAAACAACAACAACAACGACAACAAACCAAAACCTACAGATAGGATGGCTCTTTAACAACCGGAGTAACAGCTAAAGCTTACCTCACTCTTATATTCATACAGAAATACATGTACTACTAAGAATGAATACGTAAAACCAAGAGACTGTCTTCCTAACATCTTTAGAACTGAGGCACACGGAAAATGTTGCTTAATGTGAAGAGTGAAATGAAGCGAATGTCAAAATCTTCTTACATCAAAAATATCTATAATAACGTGCAAGTACTTTTCAAAACTGAAAATATTACCATCCTTTCATTGTGTCTGCGTCTCTGTTGCAGTGATTTCCAATCAGAACTCTTAAAGCATCTTTAATACTTCAAGGAATGTCCCCAAATCCCTCATCACCAAAATTAAAAGTATAAAACAGATTTTATTTTCTAAAATGTGCCAGAGAATATCTTTTTAAAAAGAGAATGAAAGGGGCGCCTGGGTGGCTCAGTGGGTTAAAGCCTCTGCCTTCAGCTCAGGTCATGGTTCCAGGGTCCTGGGATCGAGCCCCACATCGGGCTCTTTGCTCAGCAGGGAGCCTGCTTCCTCCTCTCTCTCTGCCTGCCTCTCTGCCTACTTATAATCTCTGTCTGTCAAATAAATAAATAAAATCTTAAAAAAAAAAAAAAAGAATGAAAGAAGCAGGGGCGGGGCACCTGGGTGGCTCAGTGGGTTAAGCCTCTGCCTTCGGCTCGGGTCATGGTCTCAGGGTCCTGGGATTGAGCCCTGCATCGGGCTCTCTGCTCAGCCTGCTTCCCTTCCTCTCTGCCTGCCTCTCTGCCTACCTGAGATCTCTGTCAAATAAATAAATAAAATCTTAAAAAAAAAAAAAAAAAAGCAGGGGCACAGTGTTATAAGGGCAGATAATAATATAGCGTCAATCTCAAAAAGTTGGGGACTACTACTCTACTGGAATATTTACTGCTGGATAACCAAACACATACAACCCCAGATTTCATACCCAATCTGCTTTATAAAAACATTATGGGTACAAATTAGCATTGAGTGTCTGCTACCGAATTTAGAAAGGTTTCTAGAATAACAATACCCTAGAAGATAGGTATATCAAGAATCTTAAAAGCAAAATGTAAATCACACACAGCTAGCATCACACAGTTTCAAAAACACAGTTTCTGTGGCAAAGAGATTTTTAGTATCCAACTTTTACCTGTGTACTAAACTTTATCAGCACCATATACTGATTTGGAGTAGAGTCTCTGATGATTTTCATTTGTTCAATGACTTCATTAAATGGGGCGACAAACTTCATAAGGTCATGACTGGTCATTGTAGCAGGGACTGTGAGAATACACAGCATGGCACTGCGCCTCACATCTTCTTTTAAGGAGGTCATCTTACTAATAAGACAACAATTAGACTGTCTTGAATGGATGAGGTATGGTTAGTTCAGACAACACTAATCAGACAACTTTTATGCCCAAGAAAAGAGAAAAAAAATAAACCTTATACTTCACAGATTGATTTAAACAGAGTGCTACAATACCTGAAAACACACACGACCTGGGTAAATGCAGAATACCTTCCACATGTCCGCAACAGAGCTTAACATAAGCTGTGCAGTGGTCTGGATTACACCCACCACTGAAACTTTACTAAATTTTTAACCTTCAGTTAAAGGCTCATTACGAATATAAATCTGCAGTTTGTGTTTTATTCTCATTAGCTTTTCAATAATAATCTCTCATTAGGTAACTCAGAAGAACAACTCTACGTTTTTTCCTTAAGTTTTAAGATCACTATTCTGGAAGTTAAAGAAAACTCCCACAAAGGCAGAGAGACACCCAGAGTATCGATCAATCTACAAGTTCATGGGCACCTCTAACTATGTACTTCTCTCAAGCGGTCTAGAACAGGAGTGTTCGAAATATAAGAGCATCCAGAACCATGAAGATGTGACTCTGAAGATTACAGAAAGTGTAGCTGGGTTGGAATAGCTGGAACAGGAAAAAGAAAAAACCTCCCACAATGCAATTTGCTTTTGAAATGCTGCGAACTTACTTCAACAGGTGTGATCCCATAAGGTGACCTGAGTATTCACTGTTTCCCAGTGGGGACCTAGCAAATATGTTAGGAGGACAGGCTTTAAAGAGATCAGCTATTAATTATCAAAGGGGCTGATGACCCAGCTTATAGATTATCCAGCCAAACGCTTCTTTTCCTTTGGCTTCTTTTAAGTTTTGTATGGACCACAAAAAAGGGTAAAAGAGACAATGAAAAGATAGTCCATTAACTGACTTAACAGCTTCTTTAGCAAACATATGAGGGGATATGAGACTGCAATGATGTTATGAATCATTTCTAATGTTTTTATCCTTTTTATCTTCCTTCCTTTTAATTTTCCAGTCATCTTGCATGCCTACCTTCTCTGGGAATATTTTCTTAGGTATTTTCTCAAGTGTACCTACATGTTTCTTTTCTAAGAAGCTTTGACCCAATCTATAAGATTAACCAAATGTAAAACATCTAAGAATTCTCTAACACACATTATATGAAAGGTACTCTCTGTCTGAACCTTAAAATATCCACTGCTCTGCAGGGCAAGAAATTTTTCACTGTCCTGAGACCAAAAACAAAACAAAACAAAACAAAACAAAAAAAACCCCACCGGACCAATTCAAGAGGAAAAGGGTTTTTCTTACTTTGTCTTGTATAGATGCATAATACCATGAACTATTTCAACTGATGGGTTTCCACTAAAGAACGAAATCTGGTCTGGAAGCTGTTTGGATGGAGAATCAGGAGCAGCGTTTATGCATTCTATACTTGGATCTTTACTTCTCTGTACAGTGGGAGATGCTTCTGAAGACTTCCTTTCCTCCATTGTGGTTTTCAGCTCATCTTTCACAAATCAAAAATTAGCAGATTATAAACTGATAGGAAGTATGTGGAAGGATTCTAATTAGGTTAAAATTCTGAGTCAGAAAAATAAACTTCAACAGAGAAATTGTAATGTATTGCATTAAGAACTATACTTACAGAGCAGCCAAGTTTTTAGGAGCATCTAAACTTGAAAGCACTCTTTGCCCCATGAAAATTTCATTAATACCCGCAGAAACTTAAGGATGGCTCTTACATTTGGCTGTACCATCATAAAAACAGATGTCCTCCATCATGTGCTCCTAAATGGGATATCCAGGGCTATTAATTTGGAAAATCACATCTACCAGCTCTGTTCACTTCCACACTGGAGATACAGTACACAGCCAGTCTCTGGATTGGAGTGAGCGGGCAGTGTGTGTACAGGGTGAGGGGAGAGACACAACATGCTTATCAGGATTCAGTGGTGATCTGCCACTAACCTAGATGGCAAGAAGCTCTCCTCACTGAATAAAGCTGTCAACCCACCTAGTTAGTATTAATTTAGGAGAAATATCTGGAGATGCTGAAATGTGCCTCACAATCTGATGTAAGGCACACAGGTAGTGAAAGATAAAAGTACACTAGAGGTCAAAATCATGGGTTCATGGAATAACATATATAAGACAGGCAACCAGGGACTTAACGTTACACAAGTTTGGGGTTTTAGAAAGCATACCTGAATTGGACTTCATGGTCTCAATGATCATATCTGTCATTTCTCGACGGCCAAGGTGCTGATGTATGATTGCTGCTTTCTCCCCTGGTGACTTCCCTTCTAAAGAGGCTACGGCTGAAGCTAGTGTCTTCTTTTTGATCTCCTCATCAGACATTTCCCCGGCTAAGGAACACATGAATGATTAATATCTGATAATAAAACAAGCTCTTCTTCACTTTCAATGTATCCATCGATAAGCTTCCCTTTTCTCTCTGCTGCCCTCCTCCAAGATACTAAGGTACTTTTGCATCTCTCACTCACCTCTGGGGCTCCTCAATACCCAGTAATAAACACCCAGTGCAATAAAATCAGAAATGTGGGGTTGTTTTAGTGAAATCATGCACTTTAAAGCAAATCAATGAAAATAAGAGCTTTAAAGAAGGTTCAGCAGTAATGTCAACAATGAACCAACATTTTTTTTTAATTATTTTTTAAATTTTTTTTTTATTTGACAAAGAGAGATCACAAATAGGCAGAGAGGCAGGCAGAGAGAGAGGGGGGAAGCAGGCTCCCTGCTGAGCAGAGAGCCCGATGTGGGGCTCGATCCCAGGACCCTGAGATCATGACCTGAGCCGAAGGCAGAGGCTTAACCCACTGAGCCACCCAGGCGCCCCAATGAACCAACATTTTAAGTAATCTCTAGTAAAGTGAAACTGTGTTGAGCACCAAATGTAGGTCTTAAGTCCATAAATAAAAATGTGAAAAACCTTTAGCAGCAGTCTTCTTAAAAACCCTGGATTAGTCTCAGGCCATGAATCATACCATGAAAATCTGTGATCACATAAAAATGGAAAAGGAATTTGGAGACTTGATTGAAATACTCTTACTATAAGTTCTACGAGAGCAGGAACCAGGCCTGTTTTGCCCACCACTGTATTATCCCCAGCACTTACACCACAGCGCCTAGCACACCATGGAAGGTCTTTGAAGTTTTGTTGAATCAGTGAATCAATGAGTGGCCTGTGTAGAAGTGTATACGTGCCTAATGTCAATTTAGCTGACTTTCACAACCTAGAGATCACTTGTACTTGAAAGGTGCTTGTAACCCATTAAAGTCATATTCAATTTTTAGGGGTGCCTGGGTGGCTCAGTGGGTTAAAGCCTCTGCCTTCGGCTCAGGTCATGATCCCAGGGTCCCGGGATCAAGCCCCGCATTGGGCTCTCTGCTCAGCAGGGAGCCTGCTTCCCTTCCTCTCTCTCTGCCTGCCTCTCTGCCTACCTGTGATCTCTGTCAAATAAATAAAATAAAAAAATTTTTTTAAAGTCATATTCAATTTTTAATTTGCAGCTCCAAAATTCACACACTCAGGGGAGTTTCTGAGGACACCCTCTCTACCTGCGCCAGGCTACCTCACAAACCAAAAAGATCCTCTTGTGATAGCTTTCCAAACTTTTTTTTTCCTTCACAGCTTTTCATGGATGTAATTCCACATTCATTCTGTAATTATTTAATTCATCTGTCTACCTCATTTGAGCTGGTGGTGCCATTAAAGCAGGGACCATGTGTGATTCTGCAAACAACTAAAGTCCTAGCAGAGAGTGAGCATTCGGTAATTACTTCTTGAATAAATGTTATTGTTAGGAAATTGCTTAAGGTCCAAGGAACACAGTCACAGCTGCATTCCCCAGGAAGGGGGCTGCGTGGCTGGTAGTGAACAGCTCAGACTCTCCAGACTCTCTTCCGCTCTGAGTTAGAATTCCAGTTTCGCCACTTTGGACACAATTATGGGCAAGTCATTTAATCACTGGGCTTCGGTTTCTCAATCTGTAAAAAGCACGTACATTTACCTAACAGGGCTAGTGTGAAGATAATGAAAGACACAATGCACACAAGGTGTTTAGTCCAGTGCTGCGACACAGGAAGTGTACAGACTTTAGCTACAGTCACTACTGTAGTTGCAGGGCGCCGAAATAGAAATTCTCCCAAAGAGGAACGATTTACTTAAACCACGAACCGTCACCATCTCTGGGATCCAGTTGCTGCCTTCACAAAGCCTGGAGGGGAGCGACTTACACAACTTGACTCCAACCCTGGGTGGAGAGGGCGACGCGCCAGGTATAAACAGAGTGCCCGTGGGAAGGCACCAGGAGGGAGGGACCGGGAGGGCTTCCCAGAGATGACACCCGAGAGGCCTATTTAGGATGGATGGAATGAGACGGATCTCAAGTACCTCCCGGCTTCTTCCTGACACAAATGCCCTCGCCGCCGCCTTTCCCCGGGAGGGTACTTTGGAAGGGCGAGCCTCTCGGGCCCAGGAGCGGGGCTAGACGGAAGGCTGCGAGGCCGCGGGACTCACCGGCGGCGCTGAAGCCGAAGCCGGCGGGGACGGGCGAGTGTTCCGCAAGCTCCAGTCGGATGACAACCAGTGACACACTCATAGGGCAGGCGCTGGCCGGCACGGGCCCCGGCGGGCTCAGGCGACGCTGGGAGGCGAGCTGAGAGGCCGAGCGGCCCAGGGTCGGCAGCGCTGCCACCGCCTCAGCGCCGCCGCCACTGCCTCAGTAGCAGCAGTTCCGCGCGCTACCCTCCGAGCCACAACCACCCTCACTTCCGCCTCCCGGCCGCCGTCGCCGACCCGCGAGGATGCGCGTGCGCGCAGCAGCGCCCGGCCCGATTGGCTAGGGTGGCCGCCACGTGACTGGAGTAACGGCGCGGAGGTGAGTCTGCGTTCCCCTGACCGGGTCTTGAGGAGGTGTGGGAGGAGGAGGAGGATTAGGAAGGTTCGGGAGTTGGGTGCCCGGTTAGGGCGATTCGTCAGTTTGCGCCCAGGCTCGAGTTTACCTCTTTGAGAGGTCTTACCCTCCAGCTGCCTCCCGATGGTGGGGGGGTCCCCGGGTCCGCGAGGTCCCCTAATTGGAGGAGGAACCGTGACCTGTGGCGAGCTCTTGCCCCTTTGTTGTGTCGGACCCCTAGCTGTAGCGCTGGAGGGCTTGCTTTGTGTTAGCCACACTTTACACACAGGTACACCAAAGCTCAGAGACGTGCAAAGAGGGGTATCCGCCTCTCTGAAGGCCCTTGAGGAATAGGGACTCGATTGCGGAGTTTCTGACTCTACCGAGATAGGGCGGTGGGCTGATTTAGCGCACGGTGTTGGGAGTTAGATCTGGGTCCTGCTCCCCGCCCCATAACACAAATGTTTACTGAGAACCTAACCACTGCTGGGGTGGTGGGGATATTTTCGTGATAAACACACAGTTCCTGCTCAAATGGAGTCGACCTTGATCGGTTGTATGACCTTGAGCTAGGTTTTGACATAAAATTCGATAATATACAGTCATAGCATGAAATAGAGCCTGTGGCTCTACATACATCGCTTTTTCTTAGAGTCAGCTTTCTTTCCAGTATGTCAGACTGCTTTCAGCAGCATATAGATACTGGAAGCCACAATCAATACCTAAACGTCGCACATATGACAGGATGCTATTCTAAGCATATGCTATAAGGATTTCTAAGATGTGTCGCAGCACATCCTGGACACGTGTGGGTCCATGGACTACATATACATATAACATTAACCCATGCTATGTGTGTGACTGCATCTTACGAAATATGTTTCAATAAATACCCACTGTTTAGATCAGGGTTTCTCAATCTTTGCGCTATTAACATTTTGGGTCCCAATAATTCTTTGGGGTGTGTGTCCTATACTTTATAGGATATTTAATGGCATCCCTGGTCTGGCCCACTAGATACCAGTAGCACCCCCCAAATGGTCACAACCAAAAATGGACCCCAACATTGCCAATTGACCCCTTGGGACCAAAATCACACCTTGTTGACAATGGCTGTGAAAATTCATATGCCATATTCACATAGTATATGCATATAACATGTGAGACCTCATGAACCTTTTATAGTATACTACAGTAGTAGATAAGATTTTTCTTTTCTTTAGGGAAGGGGGTGGAGAGAAGAGGGAGAGCGAGAGACAATCTTTTTTTAGTGTGTTTTTTTAATGTGTTTTTTTTTTAATTTTTAATTTTTTTATTAACACATAATGTATTATTAGCCCCAGGGGTACAGGTCTGTGAATCGCCAGGTTTACACACTTCACAGCACTCACCATAGCACATACCTTCCCCAATGTCCATAACCCAACCACCCTCTCCCTCCCACCCCCCAACCCTCTGTTTTGTGAGATTAAGAGTCTTACAGAGAGACGGAATCTTAAGCAGCCTCCATGACCAGCAGCAGAGCCCCACGCAGGGCTTGATTTCACAGCCTTGAGCTCATGACCTGAGCTGAAATCAAGAGTCAAATGCTAAACCAGCTAAGCCACCAGGAGCCCCAGTAGTACTAACATTTAATAGTGTGCCAGCTACTAACTTGCGTGCTTTACCTACTTTATCTCATGTAATAGTAACAACTTTATGAGATTGGTGTATAATTATTCCCATTTACAGAGGGAAGAGGAACCTGAGTCTCGGGGAAACTTGCTCAGGATCTCACAGTAAGTGGCAAACCTAGAATTCAAACCCAGGCAGTCTGATTCCAGAGCCACATTCAACCTCTTTACTGAACGATCTTCTTAATATGTGACAACACACAGTGTGCATATTTATAAAAGCATGAATTAAGTAGTAAGTCAACATTATCATACTAATCTCATTCTGAAACTCAGAATGGTACAGAAGGAAGACGCTAGTTCCAGAGAATAGTTGACGAGTAACGGGCAAGTTGGGCTTGTTACCGTTCTTTGTGGCAATCAACAACTAAACCTGTCCCGCTGCCTTCCCTATTTTCTCATTCATCCAGTGTAATTCATCCTTCCAGCTCATTTATACTGAACACCTGCTGTGTGTCTAGATACAGTGCCGGGCCCCAGGGGGATGGGTATATACAAAAATGAAATATATACAAAGATGAAAAGACAAGATGGGCCTTGCTTTAAGGAGCTTACAACGATAGGAGCGGATGAGCATGCGAACAGTTACTGTGTCATGGAGCAAATGCTCTAGTGAAGGTACGGAGAAGAAACAATAGGAGTTTAAGGGGAGAAAAAAAAAGTAGTACTAGAGGCTGCCTGGGAAAGAAAAATCCTCAGGGTGCCTGGCTGGCTCAGTCAGCAGAACATGAGACTCTTGAGTTTGAGCCCCACATTGGGTGTGGAGCCTACTTAAAAAAATAATAAATTTTAGGGGCGCCTGGGTGGCTCAGTGGGTTAAGCCTCGGCCTTCGGCTCAGGTCATGATCTCAGGGTCCTGGGATCAAGCCCCGCATTGGGCTCTCTGCTCAGCGGGAAGCCTGCTTCCCCCTCTCTCTCTGCCTGCCTCTCTGCCTACTTGTGATCTCTCTCTGTGTCAAACAAATAAATAAAATCTTTAAAAATAATAATAAATTTTAAAAAGCCTCTGCGAGGAGATAAAGATAAAGCTGAGGCTGTGATATAAAAACGAGTGGAAATGTACAAGCAGATGAAGCGGGGAAAGCCGTCATGGTCAGTGCGCAGGTACCAAAGCCTGGAGGTGGGAGAGATCAAGGTTTGGGCCACTCTGAAGTGCGTGTTGGGAAGTGGCTAGAACAGAACCGTCATCTCTGGTTGGAAGGAATAACCAAGCTGGTCATGGGAGCATTGCCCACTCATCCATTAGTACCCTCTGTGGAGATGCAAGTCAGCCCTTCAGGCCCCAGAGACGCCTTTTGTCGCCATTAAGCCCTGACACAAAGTTTTTGACGCTTTTATGAGCCTATAAATAAACTCCTTTCATCATAAACTCTGGCCTTGGCATGGGAACATAAGTAAAACTGAAAATGCAAATCAACCTTTGAGTTTTTCATTTCAAAACCTACCCCCCCATTCTGCAAATTTCCAATTACATGAAAAACATAGTATCATCTTGAAGATTTACTGCTTGAGAACCCTTTCCTTAGAGTTTTCTATGTTTTATTGAACCCTGATGGCCTCACCGAAGTGACTCCTGTAAACTTACAGGCTGTCTTCCCATACTATTTTGTTCAAACCTGATTTTTAGTAAGTTTGAAGCTATAGAAAAGCAAAGATTTTCATGTGGAACTGACTGCAAATAGAATTTGCTTTCATCATTTTTTTTTCACCCCAGCTTTTTATTTCAGGCATAGAGAAGAGTTGAAAGAATGTACAACGAATGATCTCTTACATACTCTCAATCGTATGCCCTTCACCTAGATTGACTAAAAATCCTGCCACATTTGGTTTATCTCTATCCCCATATATAGACATGTGTCTATATACATGTGTGTGTGTTGTGTGTAGTATAGGTTTTTTTTGTTTGCCCGTTTTTTTTGTTTGTTTGTTTGTTTTTTTACCTTTTGAAAGTGTGTTTAGAAAAGAGACAAATGCGGAACAGTTAGGAGCCTGTTGGTGTGATTGGAGGCACCGTCAGTACTAGGAGGAGGTCAGTACCAGGCATTCTGGGAGTATACAGGAAAGGCTTCTCATCTGTCTTTTTTGGTAGCCAGAGGGGGTTTCATGAAGGAAGTGACAGGTAAATTACAACCTAAAGGACACTTGCATGTCCACATCATCCAGATTAAAGTGAAAAAAAGAGGGAGAGTTGCTACCAAGGAGGGGGGCAGATCTTAAAGGGCCTCTTGGGGCAGGTTAAGGAACTGAGAGTTTATCTTGAGGGCAGTGGGGAGACATTGAAAGTTCTAAATGGGGGGCACCTGGGTGGCTCAGTGGGTTAAAGCCTCTGCCTTCAGCTCAGGTCATGATCCCAGCGTCCTGGGATCGAGCCCCACATCAGGCTTTCTGCTCAGCAGGGAGCCTGCTTCCTCCTCTCTCTCTGCCTGCCTCTCTGCCTACTTGTGATCTCTGTCTGTCAAATAAGTAAATAAATAAAATCTTTTAAAAAATTAAAAAAAAAGAAAGTTCTAAATGGGAATAAGATGTGGCCAAATTTGCAGTTTTGAAGGCACACTCAACTCTGCTTGAAGAGTGGAGAAAGAACGAAGAGTTTGAGAAGAGGCAAGGGAACCCATTAAGAGGCTTGTTGCAACGATCTATGGGCAAGATCATCTGTGGATAGTAAGTGGAGAGAGGTAGATGGCGATTTTCAGAAGGAAGACAAGGACACAGAACAATGGAATTGAGGTGGCCGAGTCGGGGACTGAGAGAAGTCAGGAGCGAATCCCAGTTTTCTAGCTTGAGCAGCTAGCTGAATGGTGGAACCTTTTACTGGGCTAAGGAGCCTAGAAAACAGAGTAGTCCGGGAGGGCTCAATTCTAGTGGTTGTTTGAAGTGTTTGCGGGAGATCAGTGGAGATGTCCAGTTGGCACTCCTAAGCCCCCGGATGGAGGTCTGGATTGGAGGCAGGGAAAGCAAGCTGTGTCCTGTGTCGTCTTCTCATGCAGCCTTGGCCTCAACATGAACATAAGGCAGCTCTTCCGGTCCTCACATCTCCAGTGGGCTCGGAGGGCAACCTTCCCGAAACACATCCAGGGGAGGCTCCAGCGAGCCAGGCAATGGGCTCATTCTGGAGGCGGCACCTACAGAGCGGTGATTTTTGACATGAGTGGAGTTCTCATTCCTTCTCCAGGGAGAGTGGCGGCAGGTGAGCTCTTCATTCTGTTTCACTTTTGGAAACTAGGGTTGGCGCAGGGGGAATGAAGTGTGTAAGGGGAGGCTGAGAGGAACGTTTGGGCAGCCCTTCATTTCCATGTCACCTCATGGCCTGTCTTCGCTGCTTCACCTCCTGCCATCACGTTCTCATTCCAGCCAGCAGGAAGGGAAAAAGGCCGAAGAACTGACCTACTGTGGTGGCTGGTTGGGCAGTTTTCCATGCTAAATGAATCCAAGTACAGGTTTTACATGCCCCTGAGTAAATATTTCCTATTGACCTTAAACATGAAGCAGTTATTTTACCAGCAAAAATGAGTTTGGGGGCGCCTGGGTGGCTCAGTGGGTTAAAGCCTCTGCCTTCGGCTCAGGTCATGATCCCAGGGTCCTGGGATCGAGCCCCGCATCGGGCTCTCTGCTCAGCGGGAGGCCTGCTTCTCTTCCTCTCTGCCTGCCTCTCTGCCTACTTGTGATCTCTGCTTGTCAAATAAATAAAATCTTTTTTTTTTAAAGATTTTATTTATTTATTTGACAGACAGAGATCACAAGTAGGCAGAGAGGCAGGCAGAGAGAGAGAGAGAGGAAGAGAAGCAGGCCTCCCGCTGAGCAGAGAGCCCGATGCGGGGCTCGATCCCAGGACCCTGGGATCATGACCTGAGCCGAAGGCAGAGGCTTTAACCCACTGAGCCACCCAGGAGCCCCAAATAAATAAAATCTTAAAAAAAAAAATGAGTTTGTTTGGGAATAGCAAGAGAATTGCAGTTTGGGACAAGCAAGCTATGGCCAACACCACAGGCTAGTCCCACAAAGGAGAGGAACATTATTTTGTGGAGAAAGAGGAGGAAACTGGGAGGGCTTGTTTTGAACAAACGTCCACTGGAGAAAGGCAGGAGTTCAGGGCGACGATGATTTCTCATCAGCTGAGGTGCTGGGGTAGTGAGTGAAGCAACATCTTTCTCCTGCTGAGGCCAGGAAGTGATGATCCTTTCCCTTTGGAGATTGTTCTGTTGGGTTCTGTAACTGACGGGACTCGGAAGGGCGTGAGAGCTCCCCCTTCTGGCCTCCTGGCTTCATTTCAGGAAGGTTTCCCTTCTCACATGACCCAGCTAATAAGCAAGCGGACTCAGCAGTTTTTTACCTCCAACTGCAGCTGGGCCCTCAGCCTCTCTATTCCTCTGCTCATATTCCACTGGCATTTACAGCAGGGCAGTTCCCACCTTCCCAACAGCCATCCTACTGCCCCCGCCACAAACCTGCCTCCTTGACCAGCAGCCGAGTCTCCTTTTTGACAAAGATCACTGGACGAAACTGAAAGTTTTCTTAACTTTATCCAGAGTATCTGGAGAACCTATTCACTTCTCTCCACTCCATCTGCCTCGGCCCAGGGTTAGCTCCCTATCTTCCCCCACCGGCACCATCACATGAGCCTCCTAAGCCGTCAGTCTCTGCCCCCTGCCCCCCAGCACTCTGGTTTTTTTTTTTTTTTAAGATTTTTTTTTTTTCATTTATTTGACAGATCACAAGTAGGCAGAGAGAGAGGAGGAGGCAGGATCCCCGCCGAGCAGAGAGCCCGATGCGGGACTCGATCCCAGGACCCCGAGATCATGACCCGAGCCGAAGGCAGAGGATTCAACCACTGAGCCACCCAGGCGCCCGCACTCTGGGTTTTGTGCCACCTTCCACACAGCCCCCAGAATTACCTTTCTGAAATACAGATCTTCTCCCCTCCCTTCCTTGCTTCAAATCCTTGAGTGCCTGTGCTTTGTGTCTTAGAAGAAGTCCAGAAGCTTTCACTTGGTATCCGAAGGCCTCTTGCAAATTAGCCCTCCCGTCCTTGTGTTGCAGCATCGCCCACATTTCAGCTGCCATGGGCTGACTTGATGTTCTTTAAACTTGCCAAACACATTTACACTCTTGTGTCTTTGCAAGTTCTCTCCCTCTGCTGGCAGCTGCCCTTCCCCGCCCTGTCTACCTGTTCAAATCCTACCGGTACTTTTGATGGTAAGTTAGGCAGTGTATTACTGGCTCAGTGCCTGGAATCTTGTGCACTCACTGCATATTGTGGTGATTATTAGTATTGATTTTAAGACTTCGCTTCTGGGAAGCCTTCTCTGACCTCCTCCCTGGGTAGAATGTCCCTGGCTAGCGTGTCAGTGTAACCTCTACCAAGGTGTGTTTTGGTTAGCAAAGTTTTTCTATAAAGGGCTAAGTAGGCTTTGCAAGCCATACCACAACTGTTCTGTTTTGCTGTTGTGGCAAGAAAACAGTGACAGCAGTAAATGAATGGGTGTGGTTGTGTTCTAATAAAACCTTACTTACAAAAACAGATGGGAGACAGAGTTGGTTCCCAGGCCATCCTTGCTTCAAATTGCAAGTTTGCAAATCCTTGCTTTAGTTTATACATCTGTGTGGTAGTCCGTTATATGGATGTACCATAGGTGATTTAACAAGCCATTTATTAATATACATTTAAGTTTCTGGTTCTCTTTCTTTTTCCTTAAGATTTTATTTCTTGGGGTGCCTGGGTGGCTCAGAGGGTTAAGCCTCTGCCTTTGGCTCAGGTCATGATCTCAGGGTCCTGGGATCGAGCCCCACATTGGGCTCTCTGCTTAGCAGGGAGCCTGCTTCCTCCTCTCTCTCTGCCTGCCTCTCTGCCTACTTGTGATGTCTGTCAAATAAATTTTTTTTTTTTTTAGATTTTATGTATTTATTAGAGAGAGAGAGAGATCAAGTAGGCAGGCAGGCAGAGAGAGAGGAAGCAGGCTCCCTGCTGAGCAGACAGCCCGATGTGGGGCTTGATCCCAGGACCCTGAGATCATGACCTGAACCAAAGTCAGAGGCTTAACCCACTGAGCCGCCCAGGTTCCCCTGTCAAATAAATTTTTTTAAAAATCTTAAAAAAAAAAAAAAGATTTTTTTTTCTTTATTTGAGAGAGAGAGAAAAAAAAACAAGTGCAGGGAGGGGCAGAGGAAGACTCGGGACTTGATCCCAAGACTTGATCCTGAGAGACTCCAGCATCATGACCTGAGCCGAAGGCAGACGCTTAACCACCTGAGCCACCCAGGCGCCCTCTGATTCTTTTTATTACAAGTAGTTCTGCGCAGTCTTGTACATATTCTTTGCTGACTTTTATAGATCTATCTGTGGGAGAGATTCCTAGAAAGTAGGATTACTGCATTGGATATACATTTAAAATTTTGCTTTCCATAGAGGTTGTGCTTGTTCCCACTCCCATCAACAGTATATGAGAGTGCCAGCTCCCTTATGTACTTGCCAATTCTCAGACCATAAAAAATGTGACACACTTTAGTTCTCAAATTAAACAAGTAGGATTATTTGGGTTGAGCTTTAAACGCTTTGCTATTCTCGGGGCACCTTGGAGGCTCAGTCAGTTAAGCATCGACTCTTGGTTTTGGCTCAGGTCATGATCTCGCTGGGGTAGGACTGAGCCACTCATTGGGCTCAGGGTCGAGTCAGCTTAAGATTCTTTCTCCCGGGGCCCCTGGGTGGCTCAGTGGGTTAAAGCCTCTGCTTTCGGCTCTGGTCATGATCCAGGGTCCTGGGATCGAGCCCCACATCAGGCTCTCTGCTCAGCAGGGAGCCAGCTTCCTCCTCTCTCTCTGCCTGCCTCTCTGCCTACTTGTGATCTCTGTCTGCCAAATAAATAAATAAAAATCTTAAAAAGAAAAAAGATTCTTTTTCCCTCTCTCGTTTAGCCCCTCCCCACTCTCCTGCATACATGCTCTCTCTCCAAAAAAAAAAAAAAAAAGTCTTGCTGTTCTCGAAAGATATAGATCAGATTAGTAACATTGATTATTTCTGAAGAATGAGATATCATTTTACTTTCTTATTTTATACTTTCTATGGTGAGATATTTTCAGTGCACAGGCCTTATTTTATCAAAACAAAAAAATGTGTAAAGCATATTATGTCTTGGAAATAATTATGATTGTTTTATATATCTTTTAAGTTTTTTTTTTTAATTTGTTGGAGAGAGAGAGACAGAGATAGTGAGAGGTGACAGGAGCAGGGAGGAGAGGGAGAAGCAGGCTACCCACTGAGCAGGGAACCCGATGTGGGATTAGATCCCGGGACTCCCGGATCATGACCTGAGCCAAAGGCAGCTGCTTAATCAACTGATTCACCTAGGCACCCTGCTTTATGTATTTTTGCCCCATAGCAGCTATATTTTAGAAAGAAAAAACAACTTTGTACAAGAAAAAGCAGCCCCTGTCTAAAGGTCCCCAGTGTACACAAATGCTGATCTGTTACTGCTTGAGCATCTTGTGGATAGAAATTTTCTTTTTTAGGGGCTCCTGGGTGGCTCAGTGGGTTAAAGCCCTTGCCTTTGGCTCAGGTCATGATCTCAGGGTCCTGGGATCGAGCCCCGCACCCACTCTTTGCTCAGCGGGGAACCTGCTTCCCCCTCTCTCTCTGCCTGCCTCTCTGTCTACTTGTGATCTCTGTCTGTCAAATAAATAAATAAACTCTTAAAAAAAAAAAAGAAATTTTCTTCTTTAGTCCACAAAGACAGCATCCCCCAAGCAAACGTTTCCGTGTACCACCGGCCCCACTGCCGTACGGGATTACTACAGTTCACAAAATGACAGTCTCTGCGTGTTCTGGCACATCCAGCTTATTATGCACGTTATTCCCTTACTACCTGCCAGGCCCGTGTGAATGAGCCGGCTAATGAGAGACCTGGGAAGAAAAGACATAACGCAGTGTCCAGAGTCCCGTCAAGCAGCCGGTAAAGACCTGACACTTAGCAGCGGTGTCCCCTCACTCAGTATCACTGTCACCTTGGAGGCCTCCCACTGAGATTTTGCATTTCCTTAATTTCTTCAGATTCCCAGCAGAATCCGCCTGGCACCATGGCAGTGCCTCGGGTCGGGGACGCTAATTCCCCCAGGCTTCCCAAAGCCGGGCCATCGGTCCACGTGCTTCACTTACTGCATATTTTACTTCCTATAGAATGGGAACTACAAAATCATATCCCTCCTGGAACTCTACGGAAGGCCTGGATCTCAGGTGGTGAGAATGGGCCCTGGATGAAACTTATGAGGGGAGAGATAACAACAGAGGATTTCTTGCAAGAATTTGGGAGACTTTGCTCTGAAATTGTGAGTGATAAAAACACTTGAATTTACATATTCTTTTTGTCAAATGGGGAACGCCCTACTCACCCTTAAGTTGATTAAACTGCAGATAAAGAGGTAAAAACCTGGGGCGCCTGGGTGGCTCAGTGGGTTAAAGCCTCTGCCTTTGGCTCGGGTCATGATCCCAGGGTCCTAGGATCAAGCCCCAGATCGGGCTCTCTGCTCAGCGGGGAGCCTGCTTCCTCCTCTCTTTGCCTGCCTCTCTGCCTACTTGTGATCTCTGTCCATCAAATAAATAAATAAAATCTTAAAAAAAAAAAAGAGGTAAAAACCTAATAATCTATTTTAAGTTTTTTTGTTAGTTTTTTTTTAAATACTTCAAGTTTTTATTTATTTTGTTTGGTTCATTTTTTCAAGTTTTTATTTAAATTTTAGTTAGTTAACATACTGTGTAATATTAGTCTCAGGAGTAGTTGATGCATCACTTGGATACAACATCCAGTGTTCATTACAAGTGCCCTCCTTAACACCCATCACCCATTTATAGTAAAAGGGTTTTTTTTTTAAAGATTTTATTTATTTATTTGACAGAGATCACAAGTAGGCAGAGAGGCAGGTGGGGGGTTGGGGGGAAGCAGGCTCCCTGCTGAGCAGAGAGCCCGATGCGGGGGGGGGGCTCGATCCCAGGACTCTGAGGTCATGATCTGAGCCGAAGGCAGAGGCTTAACCCACTGAGCCACCCAGGGGCCCCTATAGTAAAGGTTGTTTTTTTGTTTTTTTTTTTTAAAGACTTTATTTATTTATTTGACAGACAGAAATCACAAGTAGGCAGAGAGGCAGGCACAGAGAGAGGGTGAGGCAGGCTTCCTGCCGAGCAGAGAACCCGATGTGGGGCTCGATCCCAGCACCCTGGGATCATGACCTGAGCCGAAGGCAGAGGCTTTAACCCACTGAGCTACCCAGGCGCCCCTATAGTAAAGGTTTTTAATGTATTTCTTCCATTCCCAGGAACTCAACTGTAGCTACAGATATGAATAAGTAAAAGTATTCCTTACTAAGCTCCATCAATTCTTGCTCAACTAACTGTAAGAGGAGCTGTCTGCATAACAGCTTTGATCAGAAAGCTTAATTAAAGCAATAATAAGGGGTGCCTGGGTGGCACAGTGCATTAATTGTCCAACTCTTGGTTTCAGCTCAGGTCGTGATCTCAGGGTCCTGGGATTGAGCCCTGCATCAGGCTCCGTGATTAGCATGGGGTCTGCTTGAGATTCTCCCTCTCCTTCTGCCTCTGGCCCTCCTACTCATGTTGTCTCTCTTCTCTCTCAAATACATAAATTAAATCTTAAAAAAAAGAGTTTTAAAAAAATTTTAAAAAGCAGTAATAATATTGACCCCTTTCTCTGTACTATGCATTGTTTTAAGTTCTTTTTTTTTTTAAGATTTTATTTATTTATTTGAGTGAGAGAAACAGAGATAGTGAGAGCAAGCATTAGCAGGAAAGAGAGGGAGAAGCAGGCTCCCTGCCAAGCAAAGAGCCCGACATGGGGGTCGATCCCAGGACCCCAGGATCATGACCTGAACTGAAGGCAGCCACTTCACTGACTGAGCCACCCAGGTGCCCCTGGTTCTAAGTTCTTTATTTACATTAACTCAAGTGTGGACTTCACAGTAATCCTACTAAAATTATTTAAATTATAGTAAACAAAGTTCTGTGGATCAGTGGTTGTATTGGTTGCACAATAATGAATGTACTTAATGCCACCCAGCTAGACACTTAAAGTGGCTAAAATAGTAAATGTTGTAGTAGGTATATTTTACCACAATTTCAAATATGTATGTAAAACATTGTGCTAAACGAAAGAAAGCTGATCAAAAAAGACGACATATTGTATGATTCCATTTATATGAAATGCCCAGAATAGGGAAGTCTATAGGAAAAGAAAGTAAATTACTAATTTTCTAGGACTGAGAGTATTGGGGTATGGGAGGTGGAATGGGGAATGACTGCCAACGTATGTGGGGTTTCTTTTCAGAGTGATGAAAATGGTCTAAGATTGATTGTGGTGATGGTCACACAACTTTGTGAACATATTAAAAACTTTGAGTCAGGGGCTCCTGGGTGGCTCAGGCAATAAACATCTGTCTCCGGCTCAGGTCATGGTCTCAGGGTCCTGGGATCGAGCCCCGCATTGTGCTCTCTGCTCAGCAGGGAGCCTGCTTCCCCCTCTCCCACTACCTGCCTTTCTGCCTACTTGTGATCTCTCTTTCTCTCTATCAAATAAATAAGTTAAAAAAAAAAAAGAAAATCATTATATGTCTTCTGGATCATTAAGGATTAAATCAGATCTGCCTCATATACTTTTGCAGTTGATACTTCTGAAGATTGCCAATCCATGAGTAAAATAAAGAATTCATTTATCAGGAATATTGATAGAGATCGCTCTAGTCTCTTACCATTGGCACTGAAAGTCAGTTTTTACAAACTTGTATGCAAAGTTCTGCACAACGGCCGAAGGAGAATTCCTTTAGGCAGCAATATTTTTCTCTGTTGGTGATAACCTCTTCCTCCTACTCTTAATTATTATCAGTTCTCCTCTCCCCTCCCCACTTTTAGGTGAAGACCTCTGTACCTGTGGGCTCCTTTTTCTCTCTGCTGACCAGTGACCAAGTGGCAAAGCAGTTCCCAGTGATGACTGAGGCCATAACTCAAATTCGGGCAAAAGGCCTTCGGACTGCAGTCTTGAGCAATAATTTTTATCTCCCCAATGGGAAAAGCTTTTTGCCCCTGGACCGGAGACAGTTTGATGTGGTAAGCTTGAAGTGACCCAAACAATCAAAACAGAGACTCTGTCCTTGCTTCAGGAGTCATCATTAAATGCTGCCTTTTAGCTGGTCTTGAGTGAATGGGTTTTCTTATCCAGACTAACTTGACTAAATTAGGTTTAGACATTAACAGGACGAAAAGAGGACATTTAAAAGGTCACTGAGCTCTCAGCAAAGTCCAGTATTTATGGGATTTGATAAATGGTTGAAACCTCAGCTTTAGAGACTTTCACATTCTGAATTTGAACCTTATTCATCATATAACACACAAACTTTCATTGGGCCTCACGTCTTAAAGGGCCTGCTGACCTTTTCAAAGACCAGCCCTGTTGGGGTGCCTGACTGGCTCAGTCGGAAGGGTGTGTGAATATTGATCCCAGGGTCATGAGTTTGAGCCCCTGTGTTGGGTCTAGAGATTACTTAAATAAATAAATTTTTTTTTTATTTTTTTTTAAAAGATTTTATTTATTTATTTGAGAGACAGAGATCACAAGTAGGCAGAGAGGCAGGCAGAGAGAGAGAGAGGGAGAAGCAGGATTCCCGCCGAGCAGAGAGCCCGATGCGGGGCTTGATCCCAGGACTCTGGGATCATGACCCGAGCTGAAGGCAGAGGCTTCAACCCACTGAGCCCCCCGGGTGCCCCTAAATAAATATTTTTTAAAAAAAGAAGAAAAAGGAGCGCCTGGGTGGCTCAGTTGACTAAGCGTCTGACTCTTGATTTTGGCTCAGGTCATGGTCTCAGAGTTATGATCTCAGGGTTGTGAGCGCAAACCCCTGCTTAAGATGATTCTTTCTTTCCCTCTCCCTTTGCCCTCCCCCTCAAAAAAGAAAAAAAAAAAAAAAAAAAAGACCAGCGATGTTGCTCTCTATTTCTGTGGCATTAATCCTGAGACTAGTGCTAACAAAACTTACTGCAATAATGGAAATGTCCAATATGGTGGCTACTAGTCACACACAGCTATTAAACACTTGAAATGTGGCTAGTATCACTGAAGAACTGAATTTTATTTCATTTTTATTAGTTTAAATGTTAATAATCAGGGCGCCTGGGTGGCTCAGTGGGTTAAAGCCTCTGCCTTCGGCTCAGGTCATGATCTCAGGGTCCTGGGATCGAGCCCCACATCAGGCTCTCTGCTCAGCAGGGAGCCTGCTTCCCCCTCTCTGCCTGCTTGTGATCTCTGTCAAATAAATAAATAAAATCTTTAAAAAAAATGTAAATAATCACATACGGCTGGTGGTTACTGTATTGGCTAGCCCAGGGCTAGACTGTCAAACTACACTGAGGACATACTGAGTGCAGAGATGGTCTTCTGGGCCAGGAGGTTACTGTACCTATAAAGGATTCCCCATTTCCCCAAGAGAAAATAGAGTATTATCCTGGGATAGATAATGAATTATTTTTAGATGACCTGCTTAAACTTCAGTTAGAAAATAAATTCTCATTGAGCCATTACTCTGTGCAGGGTGCTGGCGAGGCATGAAGGGATACCATGTCACATGTGACGGACGATCTTTGCCCACTGGAGTACACATTTGGGGCATTTCAGGGGCTCACTCACCACATGTGGCTAGTGGCTGCTGTATCGGAGAGTGCAGATACAGCCTTTCCATCACTGCAGAAGGCTCTATCCGATAGTGCTAGTTTAGAACGTGAAATCTAGTCGAATGGACAGGCAGAAATTCAGAGCATGAAGGTTAGAAATTAACTTCCCAACCCATACTGTTTTCACCTGCCACATCCTCCTTCCTTCTTGTAGAAAGCCCATCAGACATGGAGTCCTCTCCTCCCTGGACATCTTGCCTGGCTCCCCACCTGCTTAGATGGTTAGTTTCCCTGCAGTACACATACAGACCTCTTCCAAGCTCCCTCCCCTGTGAGCGCTCCTAACCTTGGCCAGATTCAGTCCTGTTTCTGCTGCTTGCAAACTTGCTCTCCTGAACCTCAGTTTTCTCATCTGTAATTCAGGAATAGCAATTTCTGGTTGTAGGGTAGCTGTGTGCCCCCCACGGAATAATGCATGCAAAGCTCTCTGCATGGTCCGGGCTCATGGCAGTTATTTTCAGAAGTTCCTTCCATCCAGGGCAGCTATAGGAATGATATCGTCATCTGGACAACCGAAGCTGGTCAGGCTCACACTGAGCCCTCCAAGTGAAGCTACAATTTTAAAAGACCTATTGAGCTTCTTGAAAAAAATGGACTTGTTTATTTAGACTTCACAGGCTTTCTGGCATGTGCTTTCCAGCAGCTTTTCTGGTGGGTTTTCCTATTTTAGATCAGCAGGAGACCTGGAGTTTTAAAAATATTTCCTCAAGGGCAATGATTTAGGTTTTTGTTCTCTAAAGCTCTAAATACATACATACACACACACACACACACACACACACACACGTGCACAGGCACATGCAAACACACACACACACGTTTCATGGAATAAAGATAGTGTAAGCAATCCTGAAATCTCTATCAACATTAGAGACTGAACTCTTCAGTACTGTAGGAATCTGTCTTGGCTTTAAGAATTTTTTTTCATCTATTTTTTTTAATTTAAAAAGCTTTTACATAGTTTTTTTATTGTAAAAACCCACATAACAGGGGCGCCTGGGTGGCTCAGTGGGTTAAAACCTCTGCCTTCGGCTCAGGTCATGATCCCAGGGTCCTGGGATCGAGCCCCACATTGGGCTCTCTGCTCAGCGGGGAGCCTGTTTCTCCCTTTCCCTGCCGCTCCTCCTGCTTGTACTCTCTCTCTCTCTGTGTCAAATAAACAAATGAAATCTTTAAAAAATATAATAAAAAAAAATAAAGTTCTCAACGACCGCTACAGTAGGTAAGATAGCCGTTCGCATCCCCGTGTTACTGATGAGGACACAGAGGCCCATTATGGCCTCACCGTTTGCAAAAGGTCACTGTGTCTGAAGCAGAACTCTGGTTTTCTGAGCTTGCCCCCAGGTAGCAATCCAGGATTTCCATGTCCAACTTTAAAAAGCAACATCACTTTACATCCTAACACTCCTAAGTTACTTGTTACAACAAATCTCAACTGTCCTTGTATTATTTCCTCTTCAAACTCTATGGCAGGACGCATGTGGGAGCACCGCCTTTTAGAGACACTCACCTCTCACTCCTGTCCCTCGCTCAGGTCGTGGAATCCTGCCTAGAAGGGGTCTGTAAGCCAGACCCCAGGATCTACAAGCTGTGCTTGGAGCGGCTCGGCCTGCAGCCGTCGGAGTCCATTTTTCTTGACGATCTTGGACCAAACCTAAAAGCTGCTACCAGCCTTGGCATTCGCACCATTCAGGTAACGGTCACCATTTTTTGGAACCCCGGCTGTGCAACAGGCTCTAGCCTCAGCATTTCTGTGCAGACTGTTCACAATCATAATTGTGTTTAGTGGTTTCCCCCCATGCTGCTGTAGTCTTCTTTTTCTTGTTAATTAGGAAATCTATGTGACGAGCCACTCACATTTTCAAAGGGAAGGAGGACAAACACCTACCAAGGAGTCAGTTTGAGAAAAGAATTACACAAGGAGGGGCACCTGAGTGGCTCATTTGGTTAAGTGACTGCCTTCAGCTCAGGTCATAATCCCGGAGTCCCAGGATCAAGCCACGCATTGGGCTCCCTGCTCAGTGGGGAGTCCGCTTCTCCCTCTGACCCTCTCCCCTATCATGCTCTCTCTCTCTCAAAAAAAAAAAAAAGAAAGAAAATCTTAGGGGGAAAAAAAGGAATTACACAAGGACGTGGCTGGCAGGCTGAGGACGTTTGGGATAGCAGTTAGGCTATCCTAGTAATGCTGTTCTGGGTTAGGCCACAAGGACCACCCAGGTGATGGCTGTGAAGGGTGAGAAGCCACAAGAGGAGGTCTCTGACTGGCTTGTGACGTTTGGGTTTCTTTTTTTTTTTTTTTTTTAAGATTTTACTTATTTATTTGACAGATAGAGATCACAAGTAGGCAGAGAGGCAGGCTGAGCAGAAAGCCCGATGCGGGGCTCGATCCCAGGACCCTGAGATCGTGACCTGAGCCGAAGGCAGAGGCTTTAACCTACTGAGCCACCCAGGTGCCCTGACGTTTGGGTTTTTGCTATGAAGCTGACAGGCCATTGGGACAGGGTGGATGCTGCTGTGTGCTGGCCTCCTGGTGTGAGGGAGCATCGGGGACTCTTAACTGGCACTCTTCCCAGTGGAGAAGAACAGTTAATGTGGTTAGGAATTAAATGGGAAGAGGAAGCTCATTCTACAGCTTCCTCCTTAGCTGACTATCCTGGCCTCCAAGGCCCTTGCCCAGAGACCTGACTTCTTGGCTATCTCCCTCTAAAGAACTACCCTTTTAGGGCACCTGGGTGGCTCAGTCGGCTAAGCACCTGTGTTCGGGTCCTAGGATGCCCAGGGTCCTGGGGTCGAGCTCCACATCGGGCTCCCTGTTCAGCCGGGAATCTGCTTCTCCCTCTTCCTCCGCCCCTTCTCTCCCCCCCCCACCCCGCTCATGCTCTCTCTCTCTCACTCACACTCTCTCTCAAATAAATAAATAAAATCTTAAAAAAAAACCCACAAAACTAGAGAACAGGCAGGAGGCCAGGATAGTCAATATTCAATATTCTCTTTGAAACCAGGTTGATGACCCAGAAACTGCCGTAAAGGAATTAGAAACCCTTTTAGGCTTTACGATGAGAATGGTTATTCCAAACACTGGCCCTGTGAGAGAAACAGTGGAAATTCCACGAGATTCCTTGGAGAAGTACCTCAAAGACCTACTGGGGACCCAGAGCACAGGTATTTCCATGTTTGTATTTTGCTGACTCTCTTAAGGCTCAACTTTCAGTCTGGCTCTCCCTTTGAAACCCCTGTGGAATATGCTGGAGACAGGCAGTGTGATGAGGTAAACAGCTGTTGGGCTCAGTGGATCTGAAAGCAGCTTTCAATCTTGCTTGGGAAAAAGCATTAACCCCAAAAGGTCACGTGCCCCCTCTTCCACCTGAGAGTATGTGTGTGTGGGGGGGGGGGTTTACGGGGGTCCCCTGGGACCTGGAGCCAGTGGTATGTGCCCAGGAGCACTGGAGTGTGTCTAATTGTTTTGAGGCAACAGCCTGTTCTGTGAAGGTGACTTAAGAAGTTCCCTGAGTTGGCAATGGGACAAGGCCTTCTTTCATCCTTTGAATTTCAGCCTCAGAAAAACAGCTAGTTGCCTCAGGGGCTTTTTTTTTTTTTTAAAGATTTTATTTATTTTATGGAGAGATACACAGCAAGAGGGGGAACACAAGCAGGGAGAGTGGGAGAGGGAGAAGAAGGCTTCCCACAGAGCAGGGAGCCTGATGCAGGGGTCGATCCCAGAACCCTGGGATCATGACCCGAGCTGAAGGCTGAGCCACCCAGGGAATGAAGACATTCCCACCTGGTAATAAAGCCTTGCTGCCATACATTCAATCCTTGAAAAAGACATTTTGTGTTGTGCTTCACAGTTCTGTTCTCCAGGAATTGGTTTGTTCTTAGGGTCTCTTGTACTGCTAAGGGGCCCTTTCGGAGCAGACCAATGATCTCAGGCAAACTCCCATTGCCTGCTCTTCTGATCACGTGAGAGGAGTCTATGTCCGGAGTTAGGTCTTATGATGAAGCTGAGGGTTCATCAGGATGTTCCTGGGAGGGAGCCACAGAGTTCAGCCCACTGGGGTGGGAGAGCACGTCCGGTGAAAGCACTTTGGCTCAGCTGTCGGCCTCTGCAGAAGCTCCTTTCAGCCGTCATGCCAGTGTCAGGCGTGGTTTGGCCGGGTATGGGCTGAGGGACACACAAGGGCACTGTTCATCCTCAGACTTAAAGCATCCCATTTCGCCTGATGGGCTGCCACGATTGTGCTTGTGGCTGATAAACAGAATCAAAAAAGCTTTTCTTCGCAGAACGGGAGTTGGCCAGAGGGACAAAATTGGACACCTGTACAAAGTGAGAAGGACGGTGGTAGAAACAGAGTGGCCTTTGCCACATGGTAGTGGACCTGAGCTGGGGTGGGGGGGGCGGTACACCTGGCCCTCAGTCATTTCTGGTGCCCGAGTAGGAGGTGTAGCCCAAATTAGAATGTTCTGCACCCCAAATGTATTCATTAGAAAGCAGGAATGCCCAGCTCTGTCCTCCAGAACTGCTTTCATTTTCTTGGTTTTCAAACTTGCAGGTCCATTGGAACTCCTTCGGTTTGATCACGGGCAGTCCAGTCCAACCTACTATGTCAGGCTCGGTAACCACCAGCTGGTTCTGAAAAGGAAACCCCCGGGGACATTCGTTCCATCCACCCATGCAGTAGAGAGGGAGTTCAGGTAACTTCTCAGAGCCGGGGTGTCCTCACCCCCCAGCCTCTGCAGCTCAGCCCCGAACTAACAAGCCAGTGCCCCGTCAGAGAGCCCGGATACATTTAAATGTGCAAGTGTGAATTTCCAAAATTATTTCCAATAAGAACATGTCACCTAATTTTATTCCGAAGTTTGTTTTTGCTTTTTTAGACCTACACCTCTAGAAAACCAGACTTTTAGGGGGGAACCTCTGGGTGAAAAAGAGTGTTCCTGAAATACCCATTAGTCTTACCCTGGAGTCTTTAAAGACTTTAAGACCATTAGTCTTATATTCAGTTTATCAGTGGGGCTGAGGCCAAAACAAGTATGGCCATGAGGTGATGGTTGTTGAAACTGGCCGGTGGGCATGTGGGAGTTTGTCATAAGAATCTCTCTACGGAGGTATGTCTGAAATTTTCCATAATAAAATGAATATAGGTAATACACCCTCCTCCCAACCCCTTTGCAAATAGGAAATATTAAACATAGTAGGTTGAAAAACCTAGTTCCAAACTAGAAGATTCTGGATGGGCTTCACTGGTTGGGGGCTTATTCTCCTGGAAGCCTTTCTCCCGTTCTGCTCCCTTCTCCCTTCCAGCCCCCTATGCTCTGCAGAAGGAGTGCTGCAGAGTAGGAAAGGAAATCTGATGTCTCTTGGCCCCTTCTTGTTCGTACTGTTTACTCTCTGTCCTTGGGATTTTTTAGTTCCTGGACTCTGACTTCTCCAAGTACTATAAGCAGTGGTGACTGAAGATTATGAAGCCTTAGGGGGTCATCAGAGGAGAAAACCTATAGCTATTTCTGAGCACTTATATATGCGTTCATGCAGGAACAGGTGTGCATTTACAGGAGGGAAACCCTAAAAGTATGAAGCCCCCACTCTGCTTTTCTGCACCCTGCTTGCAAACGCTCTCTGAGCATTCCCAGAAGTACTGAGGAATTCTGGGAGTGCTATTCCAAAAATCCAGGAATGCAGAGAATTTCCATTTTAGTAAAGGAATAAAATGTGCATTTGAAGATGAAACATAATATGGTATCTGCTTATGAAGTGCCAAATGGACAATTTGGGGAATTTTGGAAAACAGCATGACACAATTTATTAAAAATCTCAGAGTAGTCACACTTCTAGATCTAGGAATTCTAGTTAAAGGAATCTCTCCTTAAAAAATAATTCTCAGGGGCGCCTGGGTGGCTCAGTGGGTTAAAGCCTCTGCCTTCAGCTCAGGTCATGATCTCAGGGTCCTGGGATCGAGCCCCGCATCAGGCTCTCTGCTCAGCGGGGAGCCTGCTTCCTCCTCTCTCTGACTGCCTTTCTGCCTACTTGTGATCTCTGTCGAATAAATAAATAAAATCTTTAAAAAAAAAAAAAATTCTCAGAGGGGCGCCTGGGTGGCTCAGTGGGTTAAGCCGCTGCCTTCGGCTCAGGTCATGATCTCAGGGTCCTGGGATCGAGCCCTGCATCGGGCTCTCTGCTCAGCAGGAAGCCTGCTTCCCTTCCTCTCTCTCTGCCTGCCTCTCTGCCTACTTGTGATCTCTCTCTGTCAAATAAATAAATAAAATCTTTAAAAAAAAATAATAATCATAATTCTCAGAGCGCCTGGGTGGCTCAGTGGGTTAAGCCACTGCCTTTAGCTCAGGTCGTGATCTCAGGGTCCTGGGATCGAGCCCTGCATCGGGCTCCTTGCTCGGTTGGTGGGGAGTCTGCTTCTCTCTCTGCCTCTGCCTGCTTGCGCTCCCTGTCTCTCTCTCTGTCAAATAAATGAATAAGTAAAATCTAAAAAAATAATAATAATAATAATAATTCTCAGAGCGCCTGGGTGGCTCAGTGGGTTAAGCCTCTGTCTTCCGCTCAGGTCATGATCTCAGGGTCCTGGGATTGAGCCCCGCTTCGGGCTCTCTGCTCGCTGGGGAGCCTGCTTCCTCCTCTCTCTCTGCCTGCCTCTCTGCCTACTTGTGATCTCTCTCTGTCAAATAAATAAATAAAATCTTTAAATAATAATAATAATTCTCAATAGGGAAAACAAGCTTTATGCATTAATGCATAAGCTTTATGCATTAAAATGGCCACCACAATGTTGTTTATAATAAAAAATTGGAAATACCCTAATGGTACAATAATCAGGAAATGATTAAACCTTGGCATGTCTATTTGTTGCAACAAAAACAAGAGTAACAGCCGACATTTACTGAGTGTTTAGCATGCACCAGACACTATCATAAATGCTTTGGATGTGTTGTTAACCCAAAGCATTCTCACAACAACTTATGATATGTTACTATTATGATCCCTGTTTTACTGGTGAGGGAAGTGAGGCTTAAAGACATTAAGCAACATCCCCAGGACACACAACTAGCATGTCAGTGACAGAGTTCGACCTCACACCCAGGGGGTCGTAGGATTCCACATCCCGGCCTTAATGACTCTGCTCTTACTGCAGCCAACAAAAGTATAACACAAATAACACAAAAATGTCATGATAAAATGATAATAAAATTATAATTATAATTTATTATAATAAAAACAGATACAAACCACATATAGTACTATCCTATGTCTTGTTTTTTTTGTTTTTTTTTTTTTTTTTTAGTACTGTCTACACCCGGCACGGGCCTCAGACCCACAACCCCAAGATCAAGAGTGGCACGCTCTACCTACTGAGCCAGTAGGCGCCCCTAACTTTTTTTTTTTTTTAAGATTTTATTTATTTATTTGACAGAGACAGAGAGAGAGTGTGTGCACAAGCAGGGGGGGTGGCAGGCAGAGGGAGAAGCAGGCTCGTGGGCCTCGATCCCAGAACCCTGGGATCATGACCTGAGCTGAAGGCAGATACTTAACTGGCTGAGCCAACACCTAACTATTTTTTTTGAAAGACTTCTGCACTGAAACAAAAATATTAGAAAGGAACCCGCCAAAATATTTACCATGTTGGGGTAGCATGTTACTATTCCTCAGCTGCAAGTGACAGAAACCCACCTAGACAGACTTAAGTGTTTTGTTTTGTTTTTTTAAAGGAGAGGTAAGGGGCGCCTGGGTGGCTCAGTCTTTAAGCATCTGCCTTCGGCTCAGGTCATGATCCCAGGGTCCTGGGATCGAGCCCCGCATTGGGCTCCCTGCTCTGTAGGAAGCCTGCTTCTCCCTCTCCCACACCCCCAGCTGGTGTTCCCTCTCTCACTGTCTCTTTCTCTCTCTTTCTCTTTCTCTCTCAAATAAATAAATAAAATTTTTAAGAAAATAAAAGGAGAGATAAAATGTACTGGCTTCATAATTTAAATCTTTCAGGAATGACTAGATCCAGGGGCCCAAATAATATCACCAGGACCCATTCATTCTCTCTCTACCTCCATCTCTCCACTCTTTTTTTCCTCTATAACCTTAGTGAATGTTCCAGCATACCTCCTGAGATTGACTTATTGGCCCAATATGAACCATCGTCTGGGGTCAGGAGGCTGCATTGTTCAGGTTGGCCGAATCTGGCTCTTGTGCCTATCCTTGGAAACAAGCACTGGGTCAGTCCCATCCAAACTCTGTGGCATGACAGTAGCTACAGAGAGCCGTTTCCCAAAGGAAACCCTAGGTATTAATATCAGAACATGAAGCAGGGAAAGGACACCAGGCAGGCAAAAGCAGGAGCCAAATACTGGTGATAAGACCGAGTAATTATTTTTCTATTTAAAACATTTAAAAATTTCCTCCTTGGGGGTGCCTAGGGTGACTCAGTCAATTAAGCATCCCACTCTTGATTTCAGCTCAGGTCATGGTCTCAGGGTCATGAGATCGAGCTCCAAGTCAGGCTCCACGCTCAATATGTAGTCTGCTTGGGATTCTCTCTCTCTCTCTCTCTCTCTCTCTACCTCTGCCCCTTTCCCTGTGCTCTCTTATGCACGCTTTCTCAAATTAAAAAAATAAAATCTTAAAAAAGAAAAAGAATGGGACGTTTGGGTGGCTCAGTTGGTTCGGCCATTGCCTTTGGCTCAGGTCAAGGTCCCAGAGTCCTGGGATTGAGTCCCATATCGGGCTTCCCCTGCTCTGTGGGGAGCCTGCTTCTCCCTCTCCCTCTGCCTGCCACTCCCCCTGCTTGTGCTCTCTCTCTCTCTCTCTGTGTCAAATAAATATATAAAATCTTTAAAAAAAAAAAAAAGAAAAAAAAAAGAATGTCTCCTGTGGACAGCATATCGTTAAGTCTTGCCTTTCTATGCAGTAAGACAATCTCTGTCTCAATTAAAATGTTTAGTCTAATAAATGTAAAGTAACTATTGATGTTTGAATTAGTTCTATAATTTTGCTATTTGTTTCTTGTTTTTCCCATCTGTTTTTTGTTCTTCTTGACTATCTTGGGGTCAACTGAATATTTTTTAGAATTCTGCTTTGATTTCTGCATGTATTGATTTTAATTCAGAAAAATAGTTTCAAGAAAATCTCAATTCAGCCAGCACTGTTGCTCATTTCTCTTTGTTCCAGCAGGATAATGAAAGCCCTTGCCAATGCTGGAGTGCCTGTTCCCAAAGTTCTTGACCTCTGTGAAGATTCAGGGTAATGTTCTGATTTATTTCTTTTATTACATAATCAAACTACAGAAGAGAAAAGCCCATATAGTAACTCAAATACCAGTTTGTTAGAGTGAAGACAAATACATTTGGGGTGGGAGAGTAAGGAGACTTTATAGCAACCTTCCCTGGAGGTTCACAGGTCCTTAAGTTGTCCTGAAAGAAATGCCTGCTTTTGTGAAAATTGGTAGGAAACATTCTTTATCATTTAAAAATTTATATCCATCTACTTTCATGTTGCTTATTTTTGTTAATTTTTTATTATGGTCCTTCTAAACTGCTTTGTAATAAGTTTTTTGAATCTATCTCTTTTTGTCCCAACTTTTTAACTAAGAAAATTTTGAAACATACAGAAAAGTTGAAAGAAGAAAAAAAATAGTATAAAAAGTCCTTCATCTAGATTAAAACATTGTTAACATTTTGCCATATTTGCTTTTTATATTTATAGATGTATGTGTATAGATGTATTTTATGTGAATAACTTTAATAGCAATAATTATACAATCTAATAATTTTATAACTTTACACGTTTTATAAATAAATAACTGTTTTCTCTCTCACTTTATATCAGTTATTTTTGGCTGAATCTTTTTTTTTTAAGATTTTATTTATTTATTTCACAGACAGAGATCACAAGTAGGCAGAGAGGCAGATGGGGGGGGCAGGCTCCTCACTGAGCAGAGAGCTCGATGTGGGGCTCGATCCCAGGACCCTGAGACCATGACCTGAGCTGAAGGCAGAGGCTTAACCCACTGAGCCACCCAGGTGCCCCAATTGACTGAAGTTTTTGAAGTGCTTTGCATACAGCATAAACCGCCTAAAAATAAAGACATTTTCTTTCAAACCACAGCAGTGTTATTATACTTAAGATAATTAACAATAGTTTAATAATAAATTTAATATCTAGCCCATGGTTAAGTCAGGATAAACAGTTTTTTTTTAAATATTTTATTTATTTATTTGACAGAGATCACAGGTAGGCAGAGAGGCAGGCAGAGAGAGGGAGAAGCAGGCTTCCCGCCGAGCAGAGAGCCCGATGAGGGGCTCGATCTCAGGACCCTGGGATCATGACCTGAGCCGAAGGCAGAGGCTTTAACCACTGAGCCACCCAGGTGCCCCAGGATAAACAGTTTTAATGGTAGCCTTTTCAAAGCAACTTTTAGAATTGTAAGCTGATTTTTAATAATGACTAAAAAATGGTTTAATGAGAGTTTGGTGTATCACCTTAATACCACAGGGGAGTGTATGTGCCACTCACACCAGCAGAGAATGACAGAAATAACATCAATGAGATGGGATAGTTATTGAAGCCTCATTGGAACCAGGCAATCCTTATATATTTGTTCCCCTAATTCTTATAACAACCCTTTGAAGTTTTCCAGACTAAAACAACAAAGCCCAGAGGGGGTCAGTAAATCTCTCACAATCACACTGCTAGGAAAAGCCAGAGGCAGGATTTAAACCTAGTTCTGTGTGGCTCCAAAGTCTCCCCCTCAACATGGCACTTTCCTCCATTATCACACTTACACTTCATTCCTGTCGCTTGCACAAGGGGACCAAACACAAGAGAGACATGCTGGCAAAAACATATAGATGGGGCCGTGTATGTGGTGGTTTGGGGATGGGGTACTTCCAACCCTCCGTGCTTATGTACGAAGGAAAGGAAATGTCCAGCACTCTGGGTCTGAACTTGTTCCCCAGCACTTAGAGCAAACAGACAGAAAGAGCAGTGCCGGCACACCTGGATGGCTCAGTCCATTGAGCGGCTGGCTCTTTTCAGCTCAGGTCATGATCTCAGGGGCCTGGGATCGAGCCCCACATTGGGCTCCACATTCAGTGGGGAGTCTGCTTGAGGGTTCTCTCTCTCCCTCTGCCCCTCCCCCTAATAAATAGTCTTAAAAAAAGAGGGGCGCCTGGGTGGCTCAGTGGGTTAAGCCTCTGCCTTCGGCTCAGGTCATGGTCTCAGGGTCCTGGGATCGAGCCCCGCATCAGGCTCTCTGCTCCAAATAAATAAATAAAATCTTTAAATAATAATAATAATTCTCAATAGGGAAAACAAGCTTTATGCATTAATGCATAAGCTTTATGCATTAAAATGGCCACCACAATGTTGTTTATAATAAAAAATTGGAAATACCCTAATGGTACAATAATCAGGAAATGATTAAACCTTGGCATGTCTATTTGTTGCAACAAAAACAAGAGTAACAGCCGACATTTACTGAGTGTTTAGCATGCACCAGACACTATCATAAATGCTTTGGATGTGTTGTTAACCCAAAGCATTCTCACAACAACTTATGATATGTTACTATTATGATCCCTGTTTTACTGGTGAGGGAAGTGAGGCTTAAAGACATTAAGCAACATCCCCAGGACACACAACTAGCATGTCAGTGACAGAGTTCGACCTCACACCCAGGGGGTCGTAGGATTCCACATCCCGGCCTTAATGACTCTGCTCTTACTGCAGCCAACAAAAGTATAACACAAATAACACAAAAATGTCATGATAAAATGATAATAAAATTATAATTATAATTTATTATAATAAAAACAGATACAAACCACATATAGTACTATCCTATGTCTTGTTTTTTTTGTTTTTTTTTTTTTTTTTTAGTACTGTCTACACCCGGCACGGGCCTCAGACCCACAACCCCAAGATCAAGAGTGGCACGCTCTACCTACTGAGCCAGTAGGCGCCCCTAACTTTTTTTTTTTTTTAAGATTTTATTTATTTATTTGACAGAGACAGAGAGAGAGTGTGTGCACAAGCAGGGGGGGTGGCAGGCAGAGGGAGAAGCAGGCTCGTGGGCCTCGATCCCAGAACCCTGGGATCATGACCTGAGCTGAAGGCAGATACTTAACTGGCTGAGCCAACACCTAACTATTTTTTTTGAAAGACTTCTGCACTGAAACAAAAATATTAGAAAGGAACCCGCCAAAATATTTACCATGTTGGGGTAGCATGTTACTATTCCTCAGCTGCAAGTGACAGAAACCCACCTAGACAGACTTAAGTGTTTTGTTTTGTTTTTTTAAAGGAGAGGTAAGGGGCGCCTGGGTGGCTCAGTCTTTAAGCATCTGCCTTCGGCTCAGGTCATGATCCCAGGGTCCTGGGATCGAGCCCCGCATTGGGCTCCCTGCTCTGTAGGAAGCCTGCTTCTCCCTCTCCCACACCCCCAGCTGGTGTTCCCTCTCTCACTGTCTCTTTCTCTCTCTTTCTCTTTCTCTCTCAAATAAATAAATAAAATTTTTAAGAAAATAAAAGGAGAGATAAAATGTACTGGCTTCATAATTTAAATCTTTCAGGAATGACTAGATCCAGGGGCCCAAATAATATCACCAGGACCCATTCATTCTCTCTCTACCTCCATCTCTCCACTCTTTTTTTCCTCTATAACCTTAGTGAATGTTCCAGCATACCTCCTGAGATTGACTTATTGGCCCAATATGAACCATCGTCTGGGGTCAGGAGGCTGCATTGTTCAGGTTGGCCGAATCTGGCTCTTGTGCCTATCCTTGGAAACAAGCACTGGGTCAGTCCCATCCAAACTCTGTGGCATGACAGTAGCTACAGAGAGCCGTTTCCCAAAGGAAACCCTAGGTATTAATATCAGAACATGAAGCAGGGAAAGGACACCAGGCAGGCAAAAGCAGGAGCCAAATACTGGTGATAAGACCGAGTAATTATTTTTCTATTTAAAACATTTAAAAATTTCCTCCTTGGGGGTGCCTAGGGTGACTCAGTCAATTAAGCATCCCACTCTTGATTTCAGCTCAGGTCATGGTCTCAGGGTCATGAGATCGAGCTCCAAGTCAGGCTCCACGCTCAATATGTAGTCTGCTTGGGATTCTCTCTCTCTCTCTCTCTCTCTACCTCTGCCCCTTTCCCTGTGCTCTCTTATGCACGCTTTCTCAAATTAAAAAAATAAAATCTTAAAAAAGAAAAAGAATGGGACGTTTGGGTGGCTCAGTTGGTTCGGCCATTGCCTTTGGCTCAGGTCAAGGTCCCAGAGTCCTGGGATTGAGTCCCATATCGGGCTTCCCCTGCTCTGTGGGGAGCCTGCTTCTCCCTCTCCCTCTGCCTGCCACTCCCCCTGCTTGTGCTCTCTCTCTCTCTCTCTGTGTCAAATAAATATATAAAATCTTTAAAAAAAAAAAAAAGAAAAAAAAAAGAATGTCTCCTGTGGACAGCATATCGTTAAGTCTTGCCTTTCTATGCAGTAAGACAATCTCTGTCTCAATTAAAATGTTTAGTCTAATAAATGTAAAGTAACTATTGATGTTTGAATTAGTTCTATAATTTTGCTATTTGTTTCTTGTTTTTCCCATCTGTTTTTTGTTCTTCTTGACTATCTTGGGGTCAACTGAATATTTTTTAGAATTCTGCTTTGATTTCTGCATGTATTGATTTTAATTCAGAAAAATAGTTTCAAGAAAATCTCAATTCAGCCAGCACTGTTGCTCATTTCTCTTTGTTCCAGCAGGATAATGAAAGCCCTTGCCAATGCTGGAGTGCCTGTTCCCAAAGTTCTTGACCTCTGTGAAGATTCAGGGTAATGTTCTGATTTATTTCTTTTATTACATAATCAAACTACAGAAGAGAAAAGCCCATATAGTAACTCAAATACCAGTTTGTTAGAGTGAAGACAAATACATTTGGGGTGGGAGAGTAAGGAGACTTTATAGCAACCTTCCCTGGAGGTTCACAGGTCCTTAAGTTGTCCTGAAAGAAATGCCTGCTTTTGTGAAAATTGGTAGGAAACATTCTTTATCATTTAAAAATTTATATCCATCTACTTTCATGTTGCTTATTTTTGTTAATTTTTTATTATGGTCCTTCTAAACTGCTTTGTAATAAGTTTTTTGAATCTATCTCTTTTTGTCCCAACTTTTTAACTAAGAAAATTTTGAAACATACAGAAAAGTTGAAAGAAGAAAAAAAATAGTATAAAAAGTCCTTCATCTAGATTAAAACATTGTTAACATTTTGCCATATTTGCTTTTTATATTTATAGATGTATGTGTATAGATGTATTTTATGTGAATAACTTTAATAGCAATAATTATACAATCTAATAATTTTATAACTTTACACGTTTTATAAATAAATAACTGTTTTCTCTCTCACTTTATATCAGTTATTTTTGGCTGAATCTTTTTTTTTTAAGATTTTATTTATTTATTTCACAGACAGAGATCACAAGTAGGCAGAGAGGCAGATGGGGGGGGGCAGGCTCCTCACTGAGCAGAGAGCTCGATGTGGGGCTCGATCCCAGGACCCTGAGACCATGACCTGAGCTGAAGGCAGAGGCTTAACCCACTGAGCCACCCAGGTGCCCCAATTGACTGAAGTTTTTGAAGTGCTTTGCATACAGCATAAACCGCCTAAAAATAAAGACATTTTCTTTCAAACCACAGCAGTGTTATTATACTTAAGATAATTAACAATAGTTTAATAATAAATTTAATATCTAGCCCATGGTTAAGTCAGGATAAACAGTTTTTTTTTAAATATTTTATTTATTTATTTGACAGAGATCACAGGTAGGCAGAGAGGCAGGCAGAGAGAGGGAGAAGCAGGCTTCCCGCCGAGCAGAGAGCCCGATGAGGGGCTCGATCTCAGGACCCTGGGATCATGACCTGAGCCGAAGGCAGAGGCTTTAACCACTGAGCCACCCAGGTGCCCCAGGATAAACAGTTTTAATGGTAGCCTTTTCAAAGCAACTTTTAGAATTGTAAGCTGATTTTTAATAATGACTAAAAAATGGTTTAATGAGAGTTTGGTGTATCACCTTAATACCACAGGGGAGTGTATGTGCCACTCACACCAGCAGAGAATGACAGAAATAACATCAATGAGATGGGATAGTTATTGAAGCCTCATTGGAACCAGGCAATCCTTATATATTTGTTCCCCTAATTCTTATAACAACCCTTTGAAGTTTTCCAGACTAAAACAACAAAGCCCAGAGGGGGTCAGTAAATCTCTCACAATCACACTGCTAGGAAAAGCCAGAGGCAGGATTTAAACCTAGTTCTGTGTGGCTCCAAAGTCTCCCCCTCAACATGGCACTTTCCTCCATTATCACACTTACACTTCATTCCTGTCGCTTGCACAAGGGGACCAAACACAAGAGAGACATGCTGGCAAAAACATATAGATGGGGCCGTGTATGTGGTGGTTTGGGGATGGGGTACTTCCAACCCTCCGTGCTTATGTACGAAGGAAAGGAAATGTCCAGCACTCTGGGTCTGAACTTGTTCCCCAGCACTTAGAGCAAACAGACAGAAAGAGCAGTGCCGGCACACCTGGATGGCTCAGTCCATTGAGCGGCTGGCTCTTTTCAGCTCAGGTCATGATCTCAGGGGCCTGGGATCGAGCCCCACATTGGGCTCCACATTCAGTGGGGAGTCTGCTTGAGGGTTCTCTCTCTCCCTCTGCCCCTCCCCCTAATAAATAGTCTTAAAAAAAGAGGGGCGCCTGGGTGGCTCAGTGGGTTAAGCCTCTGCCTTCGGCTCAGGTCATGGTCTCAGGGTCCTGGGATCGAGCCCCGCATCAGGCTCTCTGCTCAGTGGGGAGCCTGCTTCCTTCTCTCTCTGCCTGCCTCTCTGCCTACTTGTGATCTATCAAATAAATAAATAAAATCTTTAAAAAAAAAAAAAAGAGCAATGCCCTAACAGCCTAAGCTGGGCTGAAACCCCCCACCTGTGTCCCTCCCAGGGTCATCGGCATGCCCTTCTATCTGATGGAGTACTGCCCAGGCCTCATCTACAGAGACCCCTCTCTGCCAGGCTTGGAGCCCAGCCAGAGGCGGGCCATATACACTGCCATGAACAGAGTCTTGTGCAAAATTCACAGTGTGGACCTCAAGGCTGCAGGCTTAGAAGACTACAAGAAACACGGTGAGCAGGCCGCCATTTCTCTTTTGTGCTGACGGGTTCCTCATTGATGCCCTTATCCTCAGGATTTGCATGATGTCAAGGTGTTCACGCACCTGGTGTTTGCTAACTGTAAGGGGGGCTTCTTAGCCCCCTACTTGGATATCCAGTTTCATTTTAATAGAGGTGTCATTTACCTAATATGTTATCCTCAGATTCGTCCCTTCCTGGCCTATAGAATCTCTCTCCCCTGCAACTTTGATCTTGCTGGACCATTTCAATCTTTATTTTTTCTGGTACTGGCCAAGAGTACTTAAGATACTTTCTTCTGGGGTGCTTGGGTGGCTCAGTGGGTTAAGCCTCTGCCTTCGGCTCAGGTCATGATCTTTGAGTCCTAGGATCGAGTCCTGCATTGGGCTCTCTGCTCCTCGGGGAGCCTGCTTCCCCCTCCCCCTCTACCTGCCTCTCTGCCTACTTGTGATTTCTCTCTCTCTCTCTCTAATAAATAAATAAAAATAAAATCTTTAAAAAAATACTTTCTTCTGTTTTATACTCTTTCCCCTAAATATTCTTTTCAACAGGGATAGACTTTTAAAATGCCATTATGGAGGCACCTGGGTGGCTCAGTGGGTTGGGGCCTCTGCCTTTGGCTCGGGTCATGATCCCAGGGTCCTGGGATCGAGCCCCGCATCGGCTTCTCTGCTCAGCAGGGAGCCTGCTTCCTCCTCTCTCTCTGCCTGCTTCTCTGTGATCTCTGCCTGTCAAATAAATAAATAAAATCTTTAAAAAAAATAATAAAATAAAATGCCATTATGCCAAGGCACTTTCTTGGTAGAATGTGTTTCTGCTTGTCTTTTACTGTCTGAGAGTTCCAGTTGCTCCTCGTCCTCATTGTTATTGTCAGTTTTTTTTCCTTCCTTGTTTTTTCTTTTCTTTTTTTTTTTTTTTTTAAGTCAGGTGTATTGAAGTGTAACCTTCTATATATTTGACAAACACACATAATTTTAAAACCACCATCACCATATCTCCATGCACCAACTTTAGCATGAGCCAAAGAATTTCACTTTTTCTGCCCTGGAAAGTTCAAGAGTATCTGACTCTTGATCAGTATGTATGCTTGGCTCTAGTCAAAAAGAACCTTCCAGCTAAGCTGTATTTTCTTTCTCTGCTTTTAGCCAAAATGTGTTTTCTTTTTTTTTTTTTTAAAGATTTTATTTATTTATTTGACAGAGATCACAAGTAGACGGAGAGGCAAGCAGAGAGAGAGAGAGAGGGAAGCAGGCTTCTTGCTGAGCAGAGAGTCTGATGCGGGACTCGATCCCAGGACCCCGAGATCATGACCTGAGCCGAAGGCAGCAGCTTAACCCACTGAGCCACCCAGGTGCCCCAAAATGTGTTTTCGATAGGACCACATCAGAAGCTGCAGTCTCCCATGTACATCTCCCGCGTACATCAACCTCCTGCCCTTTCTGCCAAGTCACCTAAAGTTCCACTTCTCCACAGGCACATGATCTGAATCCCCACAAGTGATCAGTTTGAAACACTTTGCTACAAAAGAGAAAGCTTGCTGACTTCCCAGCCCAAATTGAGGGGGGTACTCCCCATCCCTTCCAAGGACAGCCAGATCCATTCCCCCCATATTCTTTTTCTTTTTTTAGGATTTTATTTATTTATTTGAGAGACAGAGAGAGAGAGATCACAAATAAGCAGAGAGAGAGGGGGAAGCAGGCTCCCCGCTGAGCAGAGAGCCCGATGCGGGGCTTGATCCCAGGACTCTGAGATCATGACTTGAGCCGAAGGCAGAGGCTTAACCCACTGAGCCACCCAGGTGCCCCCATTTCCCCCAATTTCTAACCTGTTGACTAGGGATAACCAACTCAGTGTGGGTTCCCCTCCACCTCATTTGGAAATAAAAATGTATTTGTTGTTTATCTGAAATTCACATTTAACTGGGTATCCTGTATTTGATCTGGCGGCCGTCATCCCCAATAAAAAGGCCAATAGGCAAAGACAACACATGTTGTCCATATTGATCCATGTTTCAAGATGGAAAGAGCATTGGAGCAGAAGTTGGATGCTAATTTGTCAGGGACCTTGGGCAAGTCTCCTTACTTTGTTATAGTTTTCTCTATAGTAAGGTAGTAAAAGTTGGGTTAAAAAAAACAAAATGTCCTGCACTCCCTCCCTCACAGGTGGTAGCTGTCCCTGTGCTTTGAATGAAGGTGAAGCCTCAGGCAGGTGCAGTGATGGGCAGTGTGACGTCCTGCCCTGGACAGACAGCAGCTTCTGTGCTGAGTGGATCCTTTGCCTTTTACTTTTAAAGGAGACTGTTTTGATGCTCTTTTCACTGACCTCTTAGCGCAAAGGGGCAGAGCAGAAATCTGATGTGATTTCACGTGAGCCAAGGGCCGGCATCCTGGGCCACAGGATGTGTTTTGAGCTTGATAGCATAAAGCAGCTTCATCATGCTTTGGGTTCACTGATCAGGGACGCATCAGCTCTCCCTTTTCAAGAAACCTGCAATTTCCCTGGTGATGTCAGGAATCCAGCTGCTGGGCAGGGCATTGGCTATAAATAGATACCACCATTTGTGCACAGGGTGGCATATTTGAATAAATTTACATATTCAAATACATTTAAATATTTGCTTGCACAAGTGATTATCTCCATGAAACTCATCACGTGGGTTGCCTTTGGGAAAAAGAGCTGAGTGGCTGGCAGAGGGTGGGAGAAAGAGTACCATATGCCCTTCTGTCACTTTATTCCAAGCCTTGTATATGTAGTATCTATTCAAGAGCACACATTTACGTTTGTTAAAAAAAATAAGAGAGAGAGAGATTGCACACAAACATGATTTCTAATTAAGAGGAACTTTTGACGGGACACCTCGGTGGCTCAGTTGGTTAAGCCGCTGCCTTCAGCTCAGGTCATGATCCCAGGGTCCTGGGATCGAGTTCAGAATCAGGCTCCTTGTTCAGTGGGGAGCCTGCATCCCCCCACCCACCGCTTGCTTGTGCTCTCTCTCTCTCTGACAAATAAATAAATAAATAAAATCTTAAAAAAAAAAAAAGCAGCACTTTTGACAAAGATCCTTTAGGTACAGTCCAGCTACCACAAAGAACCTTTCTATCACCAGTGACCTACAGGGAGCACATAATCCTCTTTTCTTATCCCAGAGGGGCAGTCTGCTTGAAGAAAAATGTTTCAGTGCCTTGGCAGGGTTGATATCGGCCAATGGCTGATACAGGGGCAGGTGCGTCTGTTTCCCATGAGAAGAGAATGTGTGCAGCATTGGTTGGTGTGTTTGGGGTGGGAGGTCCCAAAACCATATAGGAGATTTTCTTTAAAAAAAAAAAGATTTTATTTATTTATTTGAGAAAGAGAGAGGGAGAGAGAGCAGAGGGAGAATCAGAGGGAGAGGGAAAACTCTCTGCACTAAGCATGGAGTCCAATGTGGGGCTTGATCTCACAACCCTGAGATCATGACTTGGGCCTAAATCAAGAGTCGGATGCTCAACCGACTGAGCCACCCAGGCGTCCCAGTATAGGAGATTTTCCTGAAAGGCTCCTTTCACAAAGGCTCAGGTCCTGTGTGTGTGTTTCTTTTTTAAAGATTTATTTAGACAGAAACAGAAAGAGAGTGCATAGTTGCATGTGAGCTGGGGGGTAGGGGCTGCAGAGGGAGAGAATCCTTAAGCAGACTCCTCCTGAGCATGGATCTTGAGGCAAGGCTCGATCCCACAACCCTGAGATCATGACCTGAGTCAAAACCAAGAGTCAGACGCTTAACCACCTGAGCCACCAGGCGCCTAACTCAGTTCCTATGGTCTTTGTATTTAACTTGTGATTATAATTTACAAACTTACAGAAATGTGAATAGTACACATGTACATTGTACATAGTGCAATGAATAACTACATATTCCCACTACTAATTTTAACAGGGGTTAACTTTTGCCATATTCGCTTCTCTTTCCCTCTCCCTCTCCTTCTGTTTCTGTCTCTCTCTATATATAATTATATATATTTAACAAAGCTGTAGAGACCCTAGCACTTGACTCCTAAATACTTCAGTATACATTTCCTAAAAATAAGGACGATCACCAATACTACTCTCACATTAAAGAAAATTTAGAACTTTCCCTGAATATTTAAAACCCACTCCATATTCAGATACATTTCATCAATTATCCCCTTATATCTTTTTAAAAATGATTTCTTTATTTTAGAGAGAGAGAAGGCGGGGGCAGATGGAGAGAAAGAATCTCAAGCAGACTCTGCACTGAGCATGGAGCCAGATGTGGGGCTTGATCGCAGGATCCTGAGATCATGACCTGAGCCAAAATTAAGAGTCGGATGCTTAACTGACTGAGCCATCCAGGCGCCCCTCCCCTTAAATCTTTTATAAATGAGTCCCCCCCCCAAAATCGGGATCTGATCAAAGAATCTAGAACAGTCCCTCCCATCTCTTTTTTTCAATGAAATTTTTAACAGACCAAGTCAGTTGTGTTATATATTTATCTTGATTATTTCCTTACGGTTTTATTTACTTCTGTCTTCTGTAAATTCTATAATTCTAAAGGCTTGATTTGTTTTGGATTAAATTCCTATGGACTTTGATCTCCACCTCGCATGGCCCAGCAAGATCTTGCAAAGGGCAGGTGTCTGGATGGTCCAGCTGTGCGGAGGACTCCACAGAAGGAACCTGTCTTCAAACCCTTCAGCCTCTGTGGACCATTTTTCTCTCAGCTGAGAAATGAGGGCTTGGCTTAGAGCCAGGGACCTGACACGTTTATTATTATATTAATAGGGACAATTAATAATTGCCAGTTGACAATAAATCAGGACAAACTGAGCGGCCTTCTATGCAGCTCAGTATTTGGACCGTTACGGAGGGATTTTGGTTAGTCTTCACAATAGTCCTATGGAAGTGTCTGTACGTTCATACAGAACAACCAAGGGAGGATGGTGCAGTTACATCAATTGAAGACCTTGACTATGAGCCAAGCTGACTGCAGAATTCCTTCCAATGTCCAGTCCCAGACAGAACTCACAAGTTCCTCAATGGTAGAATCTTTTGGGTTTCTTAGCAAGCAACTGAGTAATGATAACAAATCCTCATGTAGAACTTACTACATGCCAGGAACATTTCCAGGGGCTTTATATACTTCATCCTCCCAGCAACTCTAAGGAGCATCTCTTTGATGAAGAAAAACTGAGGTACAGAGAGGTCAAGTGATGTGTCTGAGATCACAAGGCAGAGAATGGCAGAGCTGGGAGTCACACCCAGGGAGTCTGGCCCCAGTCCCTGCGCTTAGCAGGTTGTTGTCTAGCCAAAAAGGGATTTCTTGAAGGCTGTTAGGAAGCTGGTAGGATGTCTGAGAGGCCAGGGATCAGGCTCACAGGCCTCGTGGCTGGGAGCAACACCCACGTCCCACTGATCCAGCCACGGTGGCAGGAGCGTCCTGTGAGAAATGCCTCGGTCATCAGGAGAGCATTACCAGCGCTTTCAGTGTTTTGGTTACTTTCTGGAACCTTTGGAGGATAGGATATTAGAGTGGCCTACCATGTTCAAATTCTCTTTCCCTCAGAGGACTATATTCCACAGCAGATGCAAACCTGGATTAAGCAGTATCGAGCCTCAGAAATGGGCACCATCCCGGCGATGGAGAGGCTCATGCAGTGGCTGCCCTGCCATCTTCCCAAGCAACAGAAGACGACAGTGGTGCATGGGAACTTCAGGTCTGTGAGGAGCGGCCAATGTCTAGATGTGAAAAACGGTGGGCGGGGCACTTGAAGGGGAAATGAAGCAGCTGGCCTGAGCCTGACGTACAGTGGAGGGTGATTCCCTTTACAAAGGATCTCCCTTATGCGTGGCCTTCTAAGGTGGGGTTTCTCCACCTTGACCCGGTGACATTTGGGGCCAGATAATTGGTAATGATGGTGGGCTGCCTAACTGCCCCCAGGTGTGAAAGTGCACACGCGTGCTCCAGTTACTACAGCTACATACAGATCTCCCAAACCACATGGCTGCAGACTGACAGCCGTAGTTTTGCTCACGAATCCGTAGTCTGTTCCAGCTGGGGTGGCGGTCAGGCTGGGGGCCGCTCACATGCCTGGCACTGGGGCAGAGAAGATTGAACAGCTGGGCTCCCTGGGCCTCTCTTGTCTGCTTGTGGTCCCCGCATGGTTGCTCCGGCATCGAAGCTTCTGGAGAGCTGGCCTCATCCCTGGGGGTGCTCGGGGCTGCAAAGGTGTGCGTTCCAAGAGAGGCCGGGCCGTTTGGAAGTTGATCCCCTTTCTGAGGCTCTGGATTCACGTAGTCTCACTTGCCTGTTCTATTTGTTAGAAGCCGAAGGCTTCAAGCAGCAAAGAATTAGACTCTTCCTTTTGTGGAAGGCGTGTCCAAGAACTTGCAGACCTGTTTGAACCCCTTACAGGGAAGGAGGAATTACCAGAACCCAGAGAGGATCGCCATGTGGAGAGGGCTACCTGACCCAAACTGGGCTCTGGGAGAGGGATACAGAGCCCCTCAGCCACCTGCCCCCCTTCCTGTCTCCTTCTGGTGTCCTCATTGGCTGGGTCCACCTGAGCCAGAGGGCAGGGGAGCTAGCGGACAGGGGCACCGAGGGGCTGAGAGGGTAGGGAGGACACTGGGAGGGGCAAATGGAAGACCCTCGGCACAGAACACACCCCAGTGCTCAGTTTCCTTAGAGCTGTCTCTCCACATTCCTTCTTTTTCAGGCTGGACAACCTGCTGTTCCATCCAGAGAAGGCTGAGGTGCTTGCTGTCCTTGACTGGGAGCTCTCTACCTTAGGCGACCCCCTTGCAGACGTGGCCTTCAGCTGCCTGGCTCACTACCTGCCATCCAGTTTTCCTGGCTCTCTGCTGCGAGGTAGGAACTGGGGTGGGGGGGAGGAGGGAAGAGGCAGCTCCATTCTCAAAGCACCTGAGGCACAAAAGTAGCAGTGATGGCTGATGGCCTGGGTGAGTGAAATTGAGGTCCTGGTGGTTTGGGTGGGAAGTGCACTTGGAATGCATTTCTTTCTTTCTTTTTTTTTTTTTAAGATTTTATTTATTTATTTGACAGACAGAGATCACAAGTAGGCAGAGAGGCAGGCAGAGAGAGAGGAGGGGAAGCAGGCTCCCTGCTGAGCAGAGAGCCCGACGCGGGACTCGATCCCAGGACCCTGGGATCATGACCTGAGCCGAAGGCAGCGGCTTAACCCACTGAGCCACCCAGGCGCCCTCTTTTTTTTTTTTTTTAAAGATTTTTTATTTATTCATTTGTCAGAGAGAGAGAGAGAGTGAGCACAGGCAGACAGAGTGGCAGAGGGAGAAGCAGCCTCCCTGCGGAGCAAGGAGCCCGATGCGGGACTCGATCCCAAGATGCTGGGATCATGACCTCAGCCGAAGGCAGCCGCTTAACCAACTGAGCCCCCCAGGCGTCCCTTGGAATGCATTTCTGTCCGCAGGGGGACATGGGTATAGGGTGTATTTTAAGTGAGAAGGATATGTGCATAGACCCCTCTTGTGTTTTTACACAAATTTCAATTTAATTTTCTAAATTAAAAATACAAATTTATTTTAAAAACGTTGCAGCCAACAGACAACAAAAGAAAAAGTTAAAGTCGTGGATAGTCCCAGACATGACCATTGCCAACATTTTCATCTTTCTGCATGCATACATATGTTTGTTTAAATGAAAATGCGATTCAACGACTTTATGGCTTGCCTTTTACACTTAATTACATATTTTGGACATGTTTTCATGCTATTAAGTATTTCTTCTACAGCATCATTTTTAATCATGGAATAGGATTTTATTGAATAGAATTAACTTAATCAAGATGTTTGATTCCTATTTAGGTATTTAATTTATTTCTGATTTCTTTTCTATTACCTCCTCCGAGCCCTCACAAAAAAGCAGTGAACATCTTTGTAGGAATAACCTTGCCTATATTATAAAGTATACTCCTGGACAAAATCCTAACAAAATGTGCTACATGCTTCTAAGCCATGAAAAGATTACAAATGAAGCAAATCAGTAAAAAACATTATTTGTTGTTAATTTTTTTTTTTTCATAATTTGGCAGGATTTTTTTTGTTTTTTTTTAATAGGCTCCACTCCACTCATGGAGCCCAATGTGGGTCTTGAACTCACAGCCCTGAGATCAAGATTTGAGCTGAGGGGCGCCTGGGTGGCTCAGTTGGTTGAGCGACTGCCTTTGGCTCAGGTCATGATCCCGGACTTCAGGTATCGAGTCCCACATCGGGCTCCCAGCTCCTTGGGGAGTCTGCTTCTCCCTCTGACCTTCTCCCCTCTCATGCTCTCTCTCACTCATTCTCCCTCAAGTAGATAAATAAAATCTTAAAAAAAAACAAAAAAAAAAAAACGGCTTGAGCTGAGATCAAGAGTCAGATGCTTAACCGACTGAGCCACCCAGGCACCGCACCTTTACCACCAATTTAGTCTGAAACTTTTGAGGGCCGATTTGTGAATAGCTTCGTGCTGGGATCCCAGCCTCGTGAGGGCAGAAGAGCTGCTGAAATACAGAGCTGAGGCTGTGAACTAGCTGTGAAGCTCATTGCCAAGGGAGAAAGTGATTTTCATAATTTAGATCCCTGCAGCCACAGGGGAGTGGGCGGTCACTGACTGCCCGCACAGAGATGGCTCTGTTTGTCGCCTCAGGTTTGCGTGACTGTGATCTCACTCCGCTGGGAATCCCTTCGGCAGAGGAGTATCTCAGAATGTACTGCAGTCACTCGGAGATCCCTCCCCCTGAGAACTGGAACTTCTACATGGCTTTGTCCTTTTTCCGAATGGCCATAATCCTGCAAGGAGTCCGCAAGCGCTCGCTCCCAGGTAATGCTGCCTTAGGGTCTGAGTGACAGCCACGCAGCTTCTCCCCGGAGGAAGCTCCCCCCCTACTGCCACCACTGTGGCCACAGAGGCTTCAGAGGGACCAATTTGCCAGAATTCTATAAGATTCGGTTGATTCCACCATCTGTCATTAATGGCATGTATATATTCTTTAAAATATTTAAACTTTTAAAAATTATTTTTAAGAGTTAATTATTTATGAGAGAGAGAGATAGCAACCATGTGCAAGTGGAGGGAGGTGCAGAGGCAGAGAGAGAATCTCAAGCAGACTCCCCACTGAGCACAGAGCCCGACTTGGGGCTCGATCTCGTCACCTGAGATCATGACCTGAACCTAAATCACGAGTCGGATGCTCAACCAACTGAGCCACCCATGTGCCCCAAACTTTTAAAAATTATTAACGTACAAAAAATAAAGTAAAAACCTACATGGCAAGAATTAAATCATAAAGAATACAAAATTAGGGTGCCTGGGTTGCTCAGTGGGTTGGGCCTCTGCCTTCGGCTCAGGTCATGATCTCAGGGTCCTGGGATCAAGCCCCACATTGGGCTCTCTGCTCAGCAGGGAGCCTCCTTCCCTCTCTCTTTCTCTGCCTGCCTCTCTGCCTACTTATGATCTCTCTCTCTGTCAAATAAACAAATAAATAAAATCTTAAAAAAAATTGGGGGGCCCATTAAGGGTAGTATTTATCTTTGAGAAATGATACTGAGAAGAAAGGAAAATAATTTTGTATTCTTTTTTTTTAAGATTTTATTTATTTACTTGAGACAGAGAGAGAGAGCGAGCAGCAGCAGGGGGAGAGGAAGAAGCAGACTCCCTGCCGAGCCCAGAGCCCGAGGCAGGGCTCAATCCCAGGACCTGGAGATCAGGACCCAGCCAAAGGCAGATGCCCAACCATCTGAGCCACCCAGGTGCCCCCCGCCCAATTTTTTTTGTATCTCTGTCTTCTGAGTTTTTAAAAGATTTTATTTATTTATTTATTTATTTATTTGACACAGAGAGAGAGTGCACAAGCAGGGGGAGCAGCAGAGGGAGAGGGAGAAGCAGACTCCCCACAGAGCAAGGAGCCTGATGCGGGGCTCGATCTCAGGATCCTGGGGTCATGACCTGAGCCGAAGGCTAATTGTTAACCAACTGAGCCATCCAGGCTCCCCCGCTCTAAGTTTTATAAAAATGTGGCTAGCCTACATGCATTTTTAGTACCTTGATTTTAAAATTTTTTATGCCTGGGGCGCCTGGGTGGCTCAGTGGGTTAAAGCCTCTGCCTTCGGCTCAGGTCATGATCCCAGGGTCCTGGGATCAAGCCCCACATCGGGCTCTCTGCTCCGCAGGGAGCCTGCTTCCTCCTCTCTCTCTCTCTGCCTGCCTCTCTGCCTGCTTGTGATCTCTGTCTGTCAAATAAATAAATAAAATCTTTAAAAATAAATAAATAAATAAATAAATAAAATTTTTTATGCTTAACAGTTCCTATGAAATATTTGTGTATGTACATATATATGATGTGTCTATGTATAGGATATATATGATTATCATAGATATACTTCACAACAATGTAAGATATATTCCCTGCTCGTTTTTCGCACTTAACAACACTGAGAGGGGGGCGCCTGGGTGGCTCAATGGGTTAAAGCCTCTGCCTTCGGCTCAGGTCATGATCCCAGGGTCCTGAGATCGAGCCCCGCATCGGGCCTTCTGATTGGTGGGGAGCCTGCTTCCCTTCCTCTCTCTCTGCCTGCCTCTCTGCCTACTTGTGATCTCTGTCTGTCAAATGAATAAATAAAATCTTTAAAAAAAAAACCAACAATATTGAGAGGGACCTTTCCACATAAGTATGTTCAGATATACATCATTCTTTTTGATTTCTATAGAACATTCCATTGTATGAATGTAGTGTGATTCATTTAACCCATTCTCCTATTGAGGTATTCTTGGATGGTTTGCACATTTCTGCAATCACAAATGATGGATGGTGAACATCCTTTTTCAGACATTTGTGAATATACCTAAAGGATAAATCCCCAGAATTGGAATTCCTAAGTTAAAAGTATGTGCATTTTAAAATTTTGTAGATGTTGCCAAATTGTCCAGTAAGATGACTCCTGAAGGAGAAAAAAAGATTGTGTTTTCTTACATGGTGCATCTACATACATGGGGAAATGCTTTATTGAACTAGCTGGGAGTTAGTTATGCATTATATCTTGTGCATCTGAACTCCTGGGAAGAAAAGTTAAGTGTTGACGGTTGAATTGCTTATGTATATATAAATGAACATATCACCTATAGAATGTTCACATATATATGAGAGTACGGCACAATCTTATTTGTTTTAATTCTAAATCTCACAGGATAGCAAATGAAATCATGTCTCTCCTAAATTAGTTAAGAAGCTAGAATTCTAGGCAGATTACAGTTTGCTTCCTCTGTGGAACAGAAGACAGGCAGAAAGAAAGCACATAGACCCTGCCAGAAAGTCCTAGAAAGTCCCAAGAAGTTCTAGAAAAGTCCCAGTAGCACTATGTACTCCCAGTTTTCCCCATGTCATAATCTCTAAATTCCATTCCCACCAGAAGGAACTGGGACTTCTTAGAAAAGTGGTTGTGTTCAGGTCGAGGGCAGGATGTCTACAAGTGAGCCTGGAGCACCTTGTTGTACCAATAAGCTAGGGAGCCGTTGAGGACAACTGGGGTCATCTCTATAGCACTCAGGAGCCAGCCTGAATAGGCCCCCACTGGCTAATGACAGGCGACATTGAGCACCAACAAGGACGAAGCTGAAATGGATGGGAAATCATCAAGTGTGTTTACATCCATGAGTAAAAACCAACACTAAAACAGAGTCAAAATCTCATTGGTGGCTTCGGAGGACACCAGGGAAGCGATCCGTGATTCTAAAAATGGATGAAGAAAGGGGGAAAATCAAGGATTTATCCTGCCTGTCATGTACAAGTTCTAGGTCAGGCTAACCAAGTAACTGATGAGGGGAAGTTTCTCTCTAGGGAAGCATGCCAGACAGAATGACAGAATTAACAGATCACCAATTTTCTACCCCTAATACATTAGTGGATCTGGAAAATAAGCATCAATGGGGCTAATATCAGGAAGAGAGAGAGGGCCAGACATTGTGTACTGGCTGGTGCTTCTCCCGAAAAGTCAGACTTGGATCCGACTGAGTCTGTCGTGCTAACTGCCAACTCACAGGAAACAGAGGGTTCAGAGGAGCAAGTTAAACAGGACCCCCCAGGCACAACCACTCACCAACTCCAGATTCTGGACACTTCACAGATTCCTCAACAAATGAATGTCAGGGGGAAAGAGAAAGGATGAAAATGGAACCTGCAGATCACAAGGGAGTTAAGGGGCACCTGAGTGGCTCAGTCGGTTGAGCACTGACTCTTGGTTTCAGCTCAGCATCAGACTCTTGGTTTTAGCTTGGGTCATGAGATCAAGTACTAAGTACCACACAGGGCTCCACGCTCAGTGAGGCGTCTGCCTCAGATTCTCTCGCTCCCTGTCCCTGCCCCTCTGCTCCTCCTTCCCTCCTTTCTGGCACTCCCTCACGCTCTCTCTCTCTGTAAAATAAATAAATAAAATCTTTTAAGGGGGGGAGGGGATTTAAAAGACGCTCAGCCATTATAACGTTTGAATCTTTAGATCCCTATAAAAAATTTATGACATAGTCAGTGAAATTTGAATTCCCACTGGACCGTCTGGACAGTTGATGACATCAGGAAGGCACAGCTAACTTTTTTTTAAGCGTGATGATGGTATTGTGTGTTTTTAAGTCTTTGTTATTAGACATCAATGAAGTATTCATAGATTTACTTCAGGAAAACTCAGGGCAGTGAGGGTGGGGATGACAGAAAATCTAAGCTCAGCACCAGCAGAAATATTGGGGATCTTCCTAATTTCATTTCATTTCTTTTTTTTTTTTAAAGATTTTATTTATTTATTTGACAGACAGAGATTACAAGCAGGCAGAGAGGCAGGCAGAGAGAGAGGAAGGGAAGCAGGCCCCTTGCTGAGCAGAGAGCCCGATGTGGGGCTCGATCCCAGGACCCTGGGATCATGACCTGAGCCGAGGGCAGAGGCTTTAACCCACTGAGCCACCCAGGCACCCCTCATTTATTTTCTTTAGACGGGAGGAGCAGGGAGCAGTCCCGCCGAGCCTGACTCCTGGCTCCCACCCACTGATGTCAGCTTGGGCACGCCTTCTCTCTGAGACCCAGATCCTTGTCCATAAAGTGGGGAATAAAATCATCAGTTGCTTCGAGAATTCAGTGAGCTATAATCATACACGCAGAGCACTTAGCACCGTGTCTGGAACGTGGCAAGTGCTCAGCAAATGCTAGGAGATGCTAACAGCATTATCATGGAGGGTCGTTTGGGAGTAATCACTGTTTTTCTTTGCTTCTGCTTAGGGCAAGCAGGCTTGGCAGCCGCCGAACAAAATGAAAAGCTGACTGAGTATGTGTCTAACCTGGCCTGGGATTTTGCCGTCAAGGAAGGGTTCCGGGTTTTCAAAGAGATGCCACCACAAAACCACTAATGAGGTCCTGCCGCACTCAGGCCGGTCATGGCCCCTGCTGAGCAACCCCCCCACCCGCTCAAGCAGCTCACAGACTCCTCCCCAGCTCAGGCCTCAAAGGGCGCTCTGGTTCTCTGTCCAGAGGGTCTTTTCGCACCTCTCAGGGACCTGTCTCAGTGACCGCGGCACCCCACGGAGTCAGAGCCACGGCCTCCCCGCCGCCGGCATAGCTGGACGGAGAGCAGCGTGTTGTGAGCCGGTAAGATGTCAACAGGGCAGGACCTCAGCTCACTGACCGGACACGTCTGTTCCCCTTGGAAGCAGGGAAGAGACAGGAGGGCCGAGGTGAATTCATCTTGGCTTTGCATCGTCATCGGGGAGAGCCAGCTCAAGATGACTCAGCTCTCACTTCCTGGGCTCATTATTTTATGCCTATTTGTATGATGTAAATGTGAAGCCGTGTGAAATAAAATGCGTCAGTTCATTAAGTCTCTCTTCGAAGACCTTGTAACATCAAAGCCAGAGCGCTGGAGTCCGCCGCAAACTGTTGACAGACAAGGACACCCCTTTAGCTGATGATGGAAATTTCCTGCTGTTCTCTGTCGGGAGGAGTCTTGGCTTGTGCGTGTTTTTAAGTTATTTGAAGTCTTCAGGAGCACAAATTTTGCCCATGATGCAGCCATCATCTACTTTTTTTTTTTTTTTAAAGATTTTATTTATTTATTTGACAGATCACAAGTAGGCAGAGAGGCAGGCAGAGAGAGAGAGGGGGAAGCAGGCTTCCTGCTAAGCAGAGAGCCCGATGCGGGGGTCGATCCCAGGACCCTGGGATCATGACCTGAGCGGAAGGCAGAGGCTTTAACCCGCTGAGCCACCCAGGCGCCCCAACCATCATCTACTTTTTAAGAAAATGGCATTATCACTTTTTTTCTGGTTACAAACCGATTGCAAAATAACCAAAGCTCAAATATGACGAGTAAAAAAGAGTTCATGACATAGAAATACTTCTCTAAAATGCTCTGCTATCTGAGATAATCACTGTCAACAGTTCGGTGTATTAGGCTCCCAGCTGCTTTTCTGTATCACAAACTAACATATTCCTGTGTTGTAATGGGATTGTTGTATACACTCAAATCTCCCACTTGCTTATTTAATTTAATGACACATCAGCGCCTGGAGATGGACCGTCCAAGGTGTTCACAGTCCGGGTGTACGTAATTTGTCTACCCTCCCCTTGGCTGAGGGATGCAGTGAGTGTCTCATTTGGCAGGCTGGGTCATTTCTGGATCACTTAAGCAGCAAAGGACACTGGCTAGCTGTTGACATGGACAGGGAAGCTGAAGACCCAGCTTTAGAAGTCAAGGGAAGGCAGGCCACAGAGCGTGCCAAGGTTGTCACAAGAGTTGCCAGCTGGGAGGTCTCTTTGGTAAGCTTCCTCAGGACTCTGGAGTTTGAGATGTGGCTTTTCAGAGGGCAGGGAATCCGGGGAGTAGGTCCCAAGGCCACGCCTTCATTGCCCTGAAGCAGGGAGAAGGAAAGCATGTCTGGCCCCCTTCACCTTCTGCAGTGGGAGACTCTGTCTTGATCCCATTAAAATCTATATAGTGAGGGAGTCCTCCAGAATAAGAAGGTGATTTGGGGCGGCTGAGTGGCTCCTTCAGTTAAGCGTCTCACCCATGATCTCAGCCCAGGTCTTGATCCCAGGGTCATGAGTTCAAGCCCTGAGTTGGGCACCATTCTGGGTACGGAGCCTACTTAAAAAAGAAAAAAAAAAAAAAGAGAAGGAGAAGAAGAAGGTGGTTTGGCTCTTTTGCAAGCAAGGTGCATGGAATGCTCTTACACACTTCTATGTATATTTACTGTTTCTACAACAGCATAAATTCTTTGAAGTGAAAATACTGGTCCAAGAATGAGACCATTTAGTGTTTTAAGAAATACTGCCAAGTTGTTTTAAAGATTTTAAAATTTTTAAGTAATCCCTAAATTCAACATGGGGCTTGAACTCACAACCCCGAGATCAAGAGTCACATGCTCCACGCACTGAGCCAGCCAGGCACCCAAATATTACCAAGTTTTGATCAAGAAGCTGCTCACTAACTTATGCCCCCGTCATTAATGCATGAACTGCCCTTCCCTCCACTGCTTCCCGCCAACACACTTCATCCTCGTGCATGTGATGGAAGCCCGTCAAGGGCACGGAAACATTGGAAAGAAAACACTCATCAAACACATCCAGACTCTAAAAGGAATGCCGAGGCGAAACCTAGATTAGGGATCATTCTACTTCCAGTTATACCTGCATGGGAACATGATGGTAAGATTTGTGGGTAAAGAGGTGAAAGTGTAGCTCATGGCATTCTTCCCAAGTGTCATTATTCCCCAAAATAGGAGGATGCATTTGGCCACTTGTGGTGCATTTCACAAATCCTGTGAGGTACACATCGTTAACCTTGATTTAAAGGTAGGAAACAGATTAGTCCAGGGACACAGCTAGGAATACTAGCGTCTGGATTCCTGTCCAGAGCTCCTAGGTTCAAATTCTGTGGGTCCCCCAGACATACACAAGGACATGATTAGATCCATTTCCTTATTCCGCCTGTTTAGAACTCCCTTGCTTCTTACTATATGCCCCCAGCCTCCTTTATTTGTTCCAGTTAATCTTCCCTTTTGCTCCTTGCACTCTGAGCTAATGAGTTCAATACCAACAGTGAGACCAGTGCATGTACTGATTTTGGAAGTACATCATCAGACCAGGCCCAATATCAATGTAAAAGTCAGGCCAGCTGGTCCCCTCCCCATGAGAAGAAGTGATGGCGATTATATTTCACTAACATTTAGTGCAGCCTGTCGGCTTCTGGGCCGGACACTTTATATTCCCTGTGTCATCTCATCTACCCTTACGGCAGCCCAGTCAGGTGAGCGTTCTGGACCGTGCTTGGGTTTGGGCTGCCTAGGGGTCAGTCCTCTTTCTCAAAGGCAGCACCTAGTTTCAAATGGGGGCACTCCTTTCCCCCTTCGGACACAGTGGCCACATTCTCAGGGTGACAACCCAGCCCTCCCCGGCCAAGAAATGGGCACATGAGCCAAGTGAGGCCAGCCAGACTCTCTGGAATTGGGAGACTGAACAGTATTTTTGAGAAGAAACACTGGCACACTCATTCATTCCCCAGCAGGACTGCTGAGCGCCCCGTCCCCTGTGATCCTCTAGGGTGTCTGTTTCGGAGCCTCCTTCTCTAACCTGAGCTGCTGAGAACCTTTCCATTCAGTTCCTTTTTTCCCTTTAGTTAGTGACATTTGGTGTCTACTGCTACAACTCGGTAGTCCTGACTGATTCCTGACTGACTGGCGGGTTGTCATGTCCTGTTGCACAGATGAAGAAAATGATCAAATACCTCGCCCGGCAGGAGTGGTGCTAAAGTAGGTAATCTGACTGAAGCCCGAGTTCCTGCCCCTCACACTAGACTTCCTAGTTACCTAGCCAGGAGCCCTGTTTAGAAATCTGGGGTTCCTTGTCCAAGGGACATAGTTGCCCCTCATCAAGGAAGCTGGTTTGGGGGTCTGTTTATGCATCATATCAGAGCCGCTGAGGCTGCAGGCACAGGTACTGGGCCTGCTTCCTACCAGGCACACTAAGAGATCCTTCAATGACCTGTGTTCGCGGAGCATGTTCTGGAAGATTCATTATAACCCTAGGAAGGCTAACAACGGTGGAGGGTTGGGTACGTGCGGTGTCTGGGATATGGAGCCTGCACGGAGTGAGCAGACAGCCACCATCGCAGCTAGGACCCCGCACCCCAGGCCTCCTCGTGGTCACCCCACCCACAAATCTGCAGGCTTTCTCTCCAGCCCAATGATGCTGACTCACATCATTATTTTTGGCACACACTTCATTTCTGGCTGACTACTTTCCTCCTTCCAATCCCTTTCACGATTTTCCATAGGCCAAAATCCACTGTAGTTCCCGGACTTATTTTTCCAGGGCTAGGAGAAAGCCAAGGCTGAAAGACTTTGGAAGCTTTTCCTACCCTTGGAGATGGATCCTGAGAAAACAATATGGAGCAGGACTGACCAATGTTGAGTGTGCACATTTGTGTGAACTCCTGGGCATTCTGTGTGCTCCTGAGTTTCCTCCTTTACAATTTTCCTGAGCGTGCAAGGATATTCTAGTCTTCCACAAGAATGCCAGTCCCCCTCCAGCGCTGCGGGCTTCCCTCTGCCTTCATGGGGTGCAGAAACACTGATCTGAACTCAAACTTCTCATAAGGGAGGATGGCTTCCAGCAGCTGGTTGGAGGCAGAGCAAGAAAGCCACTCAGGATGGGAAAAAGATGGGAACCATGCAAGGCTTGGGTCTGGCTTGCTTCTGAGAGTCTTCGGCTCCCCAGTTCCAGTCAGTTTTCTTTCATCAAAGGAGGTTTATGCCTGGGCTTCCGTAATAACCTTCATGAAGGTGTCAGAGGAGAATATGACTTGGAAGGAGCACTGGCTCACACTTCCAGGGGATTTGAAATTTTGAATATGGACATGGGAGTCACTGTAATGCTTCTCGCCTTTTTAATTCTTTAATTGTTCCGTTCCAGATTCAGGGAACATGGAGCAAAAGGCCCACTGGCTGATTCTGTTCCCAGAGGGAGAGGCCGGCTCCCCTTTTGCTAGGACCCAGCCCCAGGCACCTCGCTTGGGACACCACCTACCGGGGCTCCTCCTCATCAGGCCAGACCCCTGCGGGGCCCCTCTGAGCTCTGCTGGGCAGGGAGCCTGGAGGGAGGGGCCCTGGCCAGCTCTTTGCTGACATGGTCACCAGATCACATGGGTCAACAGAGGCATCACACATGTGAGGCGCCGGGAATCTCTCCTTCACTCCCCCACCGTCTTCGGTGTGCCCCCGGGCATCTCCACTGGAAAGGCAGAGATATCAGTGGCTTCTCCCTCCTGATAGATCAAGGTGTGCAACATCACAGGGGCCCGTGATCATCCCGCCCTTCATCATGCTCTCACTCTAAGGGCTGTGTGGACCTCACCTCCGCAGAAGGTACGAATTATCACCCCCATTGGACAGAGGAGGAAACGAGGACCGAGAAGTGACTTGAGTCACTTGCCTATGGTACCAGCCCCCTGCCCCACACGTAGGGAACCGAGAGGGCAGGGTTGGCCTGATTCTGAAGGTGCCCATGACGTTGACAGCGCCTGTGGGAACAACAGAACCTGCCGCTAGTGATAACGTAGCAGTTGTCAGCCTCTTGTCTCTAAATTATATTTTCAACTCTATGTGCTGATTTTTTTAAAAAAGTGCTCTTATGATGTTGGATTCATTCCTCACTGGGACAAAAACCGATAGCTCTCATTTCTAGTCTGATGATGTGAGTCTCCCTGAGCTTCCTCTGCTTGCTGGCTGTGGCTTTCCTGGGCCGGACTGCATCCGAGAAGAGGGCTGGTGGCTCCGGCGGCAGGTGAGAGGGTCTTGCTCTCTCCTTTCCTCTCCATCCCGGATCCTCGCTGCCACCCTGGTGTGTTTAGGGGAAAAACAGGCCCCGAGCCCTGGCAGCAGTCACATTCCCATGGATACTCGGGGACGGAAAACATCCAAACTGTGACAGCGTGTGGGCTGGAGGAAGGTCCAGGTTAGGATCCCAGGAGCAGCTCAGCTCTGTGTGTGGCTCTGGGCAGCCCTTGCTCAAGCTCAGGACACAAAACCTCCAAGAATATGATGACATTTGGTAGGACCCAAGGCAAATTTCAGACGGGTATTTTATACTTTTTTTTTCTCTTCTGAACGTAGAAGATAAGCCAAGAATCTGTGAGATGAGGAGGGCACACAAGACAGAAGCAGTAGGTGTGACGTGCACTGTAAACTTTCTCTTCTAGATCGCAGTACTCAGCTGACCTCCAGGCTTGGAGCCCCTCCCACAGGGGCTCTTTCTCTCTGATGACAGCTTTTGCATTTTTATTTTCAGTGTTTCCAAAGGATCACTATACTGTTAGAGTCGCATGCCACCAAGGAGTTTCAGTTCAAGGTAGAGTCATTCATTTAACACTGCAAATCAGTGATTTATTTTCCATTTTCAATAGGCTCCCTCCTGCCCTCCTTTCTCCATCAACCATGTCCCAGTTAGAAGGCTGAGGAAAGGGCAGGAATATTGCCAGCCAGTGACCTGAACTGTTGCAAGGGATAAACACATCCAAGGGAAACAGGTAGACAGACTGCTCAGTGGAAATCTTCTGGGTGTTTCAGAGGCCCTGGTGAAGTCCTGTTTGAACAGGTGGGCATGCTCAAGGAGAACATGGTCTGGGCCCCTGACCAAGGCGTCGAGATCACCCAGGGCAGACTGGAGCACAGCAGGATCCACCAAGGCATGCAGCGGACTGGGTCATCACAGAGGGTCCCAGTGCTCGGGAATGCCCACTGAGTGCTTCTCTTTGTGCCAGATCTGACCCGGAGCCACCGTCTGTTTTGCTTTTGGACCTCAAATCCTAATCGTTTTCTGAGAGCATTTAGCAGGTGAAGCAAGATGATGTTCTTGCCAAGAAGCTGTGTCCCTGTCTTTGTTTTGCATCTGTTACTTTGGTGAAATTCAGAAGAGAATGAGTCTCCCTCTGTCAAGGTGATCAGAAGGAAAAGGCCAGCCTCTATGGCAGGAGGGGGCAAAGTTCCAAGGTCCAAAAGGTCATGGGGCTGCTGAGGACCACTTCTGCTACTAGCTCATTTTTAAACATCAGATACCAGAGAGAGCCCGCATCAGTGGCTTTTATCCCTGGGGTTCTTGTGTCTAGCCCTATCCTACCCTAGTACCCCAACATGTCCTCAGAAAACTTTATTCCTTGATCCCCTCAAAGGTTGGAAGCCCGTGCAAAAGAGAGCTATCCCTGTGAACGGTAATTCAAATCAGTGGCGTCGATTTCACAAAAATGAAGCCAAACCTTGAGACCAAACAATGTCTCACATGTATCTCTGTACAGACAGAACAAAGGTGGTCCTGTGTTTGGATTACTGAGCAAAGCTTCCACGATTCACACCCATTTGAGCTGAGACTGACTAGTTCTTATTCCTTTAAAAAGAAAGTGCCCCTCACAATTCAACGCCAAAAAACTCACAAATAATCCAATTAAAAATGGGCAGAAGACATGAAGTGATATTTCTCCAAAGAAGACATCCAGATGGCCAACGGACACACGAAGATGCTCAACATCTCTCAGCACCAGGGAAATGCAAACCAAAAGCACAATGAGATACAACCTCACACCTGTCAGAAAGGCTAAAGTCAACAACACAAGAAACAGCAGGTGCTGGTGAGGATGCGGAGAAAAGGGAACCCCCTTACACTGTTGGTGGGAATGCAAACTGGTGCAGCCACTCTGGAAAACAGCATGGAGGTTCTTCAAAAAATTTAAAAATAGAACTACTAGGGGCACCTGGGTGGCTCAGTGGGTTAAGCCTCTGCCATCAGCTCAGGTCATGATCTCGGGGTCCTGGGATCGAGCCCCACATCGGGCTCTCTGCTCAGCAGGGAGCCTGCTTCACCACCCCCCGCCCCTGCCTGCCTCTCTGCCTACTTGTGATCTCTGTCAAATAAATAAATAAAATCTTAAAAAATATATATATAACTACCCTATGATCTAGTAATTGCATTACTGGTATTTACTCAAAGAATACAAAAACTTAGTGTTCTAAAGGACACACGCACCCCTATGTTTATTGCAGCACTATTTACAATAGCCAAGATATGGAAGCAACCCAAATGTACATCGATAGATGAATGGAAAAAGATGATGTGATATATATATAAAATGGAATATAATCCAGCCATAAAAAAAGAATGAAATTTTGCCATTTGCAATGACATGGATGGAGCTAGAGTGAAATAATTCAGGGAAAGACAAATATATGATTTCACTCATACGTGGAATTTGAGAAACAAAACAAATGAACAAAAAGGAAAAAAAAAAGAGAGAAGCAAACCAGGAAACAGACTCTAAAACATAGAGAACACACTGATGGTTACCAGAGGGGTAACTAGGCAGATGGGTGAACTAGGTGATGGGGATTAAAGAGTACACTTTCAGGGTGCCTGAGTGGCTCAGTGGGTTAATCCTCTGCCTTCAGCTCAGGTCATGATCTCAGAGTCCTGGGATCAAGCCCCGCATCAGGCTCTCTGCTCAGCGGGGAGCCTGTTTCCCCCTCTCTCTCCGCCTTCCTCTCTGCCTACTTGTGATCTCCCTCTCTCTGTCAAATAAATAAAAAAATAAGATCTTTTCTTTTTAATATTTTATTTATTTATTTGACAGAGAGAAAGACAGTGAGAGAGTGAATACACGCAGGAGAAGCGGGAGAGGGAGAAGCAGGCTTCCCACCAAGCAGGGAGCCCGATGTGGGGCTCAATACCAGGATGCTGGGATCATGACCCGAGCCAAAGGCAGACACCCAATGAATGAGCCACAGAGGCACCCCCCAAAAATAAAATCTTTTAAAAAAAAAAAAGGGCGCCTGGGTAGCTCAGTGGGTTAAGCCGCTGCCTTCGGCTCGGGTCATGATCTCGGGGTCCTGGGATCGAGTCCCGCGTCGGGCTCTCTGCTCAGCGGGGAGCCTACTTCCCTTCCTCTCTCTCTGCCTGCCTCTCTGCCTACTTGTGATCTCTCTCTGTCAAATAAATAAATAAAATCTTTAAAAAAAAAAAAAGTATACTTTCAAGGGGTATCTGATTGGCTCAGCCAGTAGAGCATGAGACTCTCAACCTCGAGGTTGTGAGTTCAAGCCCCACATTAAACATGGAGCCCAGGGGCACCTGGGTGTCTCAGTGGGTTGGGCCTCTGCCTTCGGCTTGGGTCGTGGTCTCAGGGTCCTGGGATCAAGCCCTGCATCGGGCTCTCTGCTCTGCGGGGAGCCTGCTTCCCCCCTCTGCCTCTGCCTGCCTCTCTGCCTACTTGTGATCTCTCTCTCTGTCAAATAAATAAATAAAATCTTTAAAAATAAATAAATAAACATGGAGCCTGCTTAAAAAAAAAAAAGTACATGCGTCATGATGAGCACTGAGTAATGTATGGAAGTGTTGAATCACTATATAGTACACCTGAAACTAATATAACACTGTATGCTAACTACACTGTAAGTAAAATTAAAAACTTAATAAATTAAAAAACAAAAAGAAAGTGCTCCTGTCTAAGGGTTCAGATACGGTAGGTTAGCCCCATCCTGTGCTGAAGCTCAGACCAGCCCTTCTGGGTTGCTGTTTGACCATCACGGTCAAAAGTCTTCAGAAGGTACACAGCATCGACGTGGCAGTTCCACTCATGGGACTTGGTAGGACGGGAGCAAATAGGAGCTGACAAAAGGTTTGTTCCTAGGCGGTTCACTGCAACACTGATTGTAACACCAAAATGCTGGGAACAACTTGTGAAGATAACCTACAAGGAGCCTGGTCAGATAAATCCAGGTGTGAGCTACAGTGAAATTCCAAAATGATGCTGGAGAAATCTATTTTTTTTAATTTACTTTTTTTTTTTTTAAGATTTTATTTATTTGACAGAGAGAGACACAGCGAGAGCAGAAATACAGGCATGGGGAGTGGGAGAGGGAGAAGTATGTTTCCCACCTAGCAGGGAGCCCAATGCAGGGCTCCATCTGAGCCAAAGGCAGACACCTAATAACTGAACCACCTAGGTGCCCTGAGAAATCTATTCCTTAACATAGATGTTCACCGTATACTCTTTGTTTTTTTAGATTTATTTATTTATTTATTTGAGGCGGGGGAGAGTAGGAGCAGAGGCAGAAGAAGAGAGAATCTCTAGCTGACTCCCACATCACAACCCTGGGATCATGACCTGAGCTGAAACCAAGAGTCGGCATTCAACATATGGAGACACCCAGGAGTCCCTATCTTCCTTAAAAAAAAAAAAAAAGTTTTTATTTATTTATTCATTTAAGTGATCTCTATCCTACTGTGGGGCTCAAACTCACCTCCCCAAGATCAAGAGTCACAGGCTCTTCCAAATGAACCAGCCAGGCACCCCTAAGTTCTCCCTTTTTTTTTTTTTTAAAGATTTTATTTACTTATTTGACAGACAGAGATCACAAGTAGGCAGAGAGGCAGTCAGAGAGAGAGGGGAAGCAGGCTCTCTGCTGAGCAGAAAGCCCGATGTGGGGCTCGATCCCAGGACTCCGAGATCATGACCTGAGCTGAAGGCAGAGGCTCAACCCACTGAGCCATCCAGGCGCCCCATAAGTTCTCCCTTTTTTAAATGTGAAAATGTGTACCTTTTCTGCCATGAGATACATTCTTTGTATATTTTAGTTTTTAAAAAATGGAAAAAATAAAAGAATCCCTTATAACCTTTTCTTTTTTTTTTTTTTTAAGATTTTATTTATTTATTTGTTAGAGAGAGAGAGAGAGAGAGGGAGAGAGAGCAAGCACAGGCAGACAGAATGGCAGGCAGAGGCAGAGGGAGAAGCAGGCTCCCTGATGAGCAAGGAGCCCTTACCAGGACGCCGGGATCATGACCAGCCGAAGGCAGCTGCTCAACCAACTGAGCCACCCAGGCATCCCCCTTATAGACTTTTCTAATTGCTTGTGAGTTTCAAAGACTTAGAATCCCCACTGCAATAACCATTGCCCACAAGGGGGCTCTGGCACCTTTCTCCAACTTGGCTCCCTGGCGCCCAGAGGATGCGAAGCTGGGCCAGCCTGGGAGCACCCCACAGTCACTGCCTCATTTCCAGAAGCTCTGGGCCAGTGGCCAGCTCAGCTCTCTGTCGGGCCAGCCAGCCTTGCCCAGAGGGCGCTGAATGTGGGAGGAAAGGGATTCTTGGAAGTAATTTGTGCAGTCACCATGGTGACTAGCTCCCGCAGAGCACGTTACTGCCTTCTGTGTCTGGCTCTTCTCCCTGGAAATTGCTTGTGGCTACAGGGCTGACAGGCTCCTGCTTTTCTCCCTTCCCTGTCCTGTCTCCTCCCGTGTGTGCTCCCACCCACCTCCTCTGCAGGGCACCAGCGTCGCCCCTCTGGCTGTGTCTCCTGTGTCCAGAGGTGAGGTCCCGTGGGGCCTTCGGGAAGCTCCTGGCAGACATCCATTGCCCCGTGGCTGTGGAGATGGATCAGTCCCGGCTGCTGGTGCAGAAAGCTACCCGCTGTGTAGACGTGGCAGGAAACGAGATGGGAGGCCGAAGGGCCCCCAAGAATGACAGGTTGTGAGGTCGAAGCGAGGGAATCCAGCCTGGGCATCTACAGACACTGACGCTTCCTTCCCCATGCAGCCAATCGTGGAGAAAGAGCTTGGCTCCTCGACATTAATAACTTTGCTTCACTTCTGCGTGGATGTATTTGGGCAGCTTTTCAAAAATGAAAAAGGGATGATAAAAGCGTTCTGAACTTTCTGTCTGTTGGCCTGGTGAACTTCTGTCTCTAAGGCAGCGGGGCCAGGGGGCCACACAGTTGCCAGGCCTTAGCTCTGCCCAGTGGGGTGCGGGTATCTGGCAAACTGAGGAAGAAAAAGAACTAACCAAAAGAGATTGATTTTTCAAATGTGACATGATTCCTTAAGCGGCTCTGTCTGAGTACCCCTCGTGGGCAGGCACGACGCCTACAGTGACCCCTGTCTTCTCCAACTCTTCACAGGACAGCTACCACCTCTCAGCTGAGAATTTCAAGGTCCCGGTTCACTGGCATTCGACTGCCAGATACAGGGGAGTCTCGCAGGGGCCGCCCTCGAATGCCTGACCCAGGGGAGATCCTTACAGCTTGATTCCCCAGAGTCCTGGCTCGCCTTGGTCCCTTGTTACGTTGGAGAAAGGGCTGGGTGTGACCCTGAGTGGAGTACAAGCCACTCCCCGTTCTGTGTTGTGTGTGCTGGTGATGTTCCCCGCCATCTGGGAAGACGTTCCTGTTCCCACATGCCTGAGTCTGTCCTTGGCCGGGTACTTGCTCACACAATGTCCTGGGTCACCCTTGTAGTCACCACCACCGAGTCCTCCACGCCATCTCACTAGCTGCCGGGCACAGCCCACGCACCAGACAGGGGCTACTTACAGAGCTTGTGGTCCAGCCGGACCTCGGGTCTCTCTTCTGAGCTGCTGTTTCCACTCCTCCTTGTGAAACTGATGATTCTTCCAAGTAGTCTGCTCTCGGGTGTGCCCTTCTACCCAGGTCTCCTCCTCATCCTTGCAGGCTGCAGCTTTAGATATTGCCGTGATGCAAACTGTGGCCCCATCCATGGCCTCCCAGGCGACCAATGGTGTTAATCCGGTGAGCACAGACTGTGGATCGACGGCTCCTTTGACTTTCCTTTGCCTTCAGCTGCCCGACCTCCTGTAAACTCCAGCAGCTGCCTGTTGTTGCCCAATTACCACAATGTGATTTTCGGTTTCCTCCTCGAATCAACCCTATAAGGGGTCCCCAATCCTACCCCATTTTGAACATGAGGAAACAGGGGCCCAGAAAAGCGAAGTGTCTTGTTTAAGGTCACTCAGCCTATCTGATCTTGGAGTTTTAGGAATTCTAGGTCCTGAATACACCAGCGCATGGCCTCCTAACCATTCAGTCATGCCTCCTTCCCAAATCTTAACCTAGAGATCCCCTGGTGACAGAACTCACTTAGCAGAGTGGACAGCAGGTATGGTCCCACCTGAAGTCTTCCAGAACCTTCATTATCACACAGCTGTCAGGGGACATCCCCAGGAAGAGAGCTGTTCTGAGCCACTCTGAGTCAGGCACCTGTTCCTGGGGCCCTCGGGGCTCGGGGCTCACCCAGGGCTTCCTTCCTTCCCACCTTGTGTCTTCCAGGCCTTCAGAGCAACAGGGCTGAGCAGCAACTACCTTTAGGCTCTGTTCTTTGCCTGGGCCCCTGTCTGCATTTTGCTAGCAGCCTTGACCAGGTGCACCGGGCAGCAGTGGCCCAGACGGAGCTGGAGGATGGCGGCAGCCGGAAGGTCCGCACCGGGCCTGCAGTGCCCCAAGTGGCAAGTGATGTGCTCTGCAGGGGGAGGGGTGCGTCATTCTTGCACCCTGCCCGGCATCTCTATCCTGGGATGGTCATTGCCAACTCAACCTTCTTATGTCCCCACAGAAGGCGTTTCTGTGAGTTTGCTGTTTCAGGCAAGGAGGAAGGGGGTGCGTTGAGAGCTGAGTGGGTTGTGTACAGACCTGGAAAGCTGGTCTCCAATCTCCAAAACTGTGCCTCCTTCCTCCCTGGCTGTGGGGTGTAAAGGCTGTGGCAGTGCGGCCCCATATTAGGAGCCCTGTGCTTGCTCCCAAACCCACAGACTTCCTACTCCTTTGGGCCCTCTCCAGCCAGCAGAGGGACAGCCACGACTGGCCACAGCCTAAGGACCCAGGGCCAGAGCGCTCCTGGGAAAATGAAATGAGCCCAAATCGTGAAGCCACTGGTTTCTGATGTTCTTCATTTGAAGGTCCACAGCCCAGAATGCTAATTAAGATATTATTTTGGAAACAGCGTTTGGGGACACAAGGGAGTAAGAAAACACACCAGAGAGACTTAGTGAACGTTCTCAAAAGGAACTGAGAATAAAGGTTCGCACTAGAGCCCCTCAGTCTCAGTGCGTCTGCTCCTTCCCAATCCTTGGGTTTACAGAGGATCTTAAAAAGTGCACTGGCCTATACGTGTGGGGGGTGCGGATGCTGTGAGTGCTGGTATGTCCTGAATCAGCCCCTCACTGACACTCACGTAAGTGCTACCAAAGGACCATGCTCGCTGTGTGTGAGGGCCCCTATGACTTCCACACCCTTCTATCTGCTTCATAGTCATATTTTTGGAGAGGAGAGATGGTAGACCATGCAGCATCACAATTCAGAGAGCAACATTCCCCTCTCTGGGGAAGGCAGAAATGCTCACTGCCTGAGGTCTGATTTCTTTGAGAAATAGGTGACCCATGGGCCCGGGTGACATGCAAAGAGAAGCCACTGGCTATCGGGACCCAGTCTGCTGATCTCATAATTTGTGAGGATGTGGCCAAAAGCTAGCTGCTCTTCCCGGGTTGGCCCAGATGGGCAGGGATTGCCCAAATCTGCTGCGTTGCAGACTCGCCCTCCTCAAGGGCAGAGCTTTACCCAGGAGAATGGCTACGAGCCACAGCCAGGGCTGTGCCATCAGCAAACGGGAGAGGCTTGGGTGCCTTGGGAAAGGGCTCACAAGAGATTTGCACCCCAGCAGTCTGGGGACGCAAGCCCTCCCCAGCTATACTGCTGGCTGCTCTGGAAAGATCAAGTTCGATTCCGACCCCCAAACGAATGGCTATTTCAACACCGGCTGCCCTGGCAAACAGTCTTTTGCAAACTCTGGCAGGGTCTGAGTACAGCCCCAGTTCTTGCCTCTGGCCACAGGAGGGAGGAGGAGGCGGCCTTTTAAAAATAAGGAAGTGGGGTGCCTGGGTGGCTCAGTGGGTTAAAGCCTCTGCCTTCCGCTCAGGTCATGATCCCAGTGTCCTGGGATTGAGCCCTGCATTGGGCTCTCTGCTCAGTGGGGAGCCTGCTTCCTCCTCTCTCTCTGCCTGCCTCTGCCTATTTGTGATCTCTGTCTGTCAAATAAAAAAAAAAAAAAAAATCTTTAAAAAAATAAATAAATAAATAAATAAATAAAAATAAGGAAGTGCCTGGGGTGGTGGCCTGCCACGTCACGTGGCCCTCCACGGGCTCTCATCGCCTCTGGGGCTAACCTCGCTTGTTAAGTATGGTAGCTGTAGGGATAAAAATAGAAGCTGTGCTGGGGGACGGCCTCATGGCTCCCTCAGATCCTTGGCTGCAAAAGCTCTGGGCCCTCGAATGCTGTGCCAAGAACAACAAGTCACAGAAGTCTCTGGGATGCAACCTCCAGCAGCCCCTCACTCAACAATTCCAGTTCTGTTAAAAATCCTACTCCTCAATGTCAAGTGGGCCTGGCATGGTCTAGGCACTGGGGAATGTTCAGGTAAACAAAACGGGATCTCACAGAGGATGGTGGAGAGTATCCCCAGACAATGGTGGGGGATGTGGCAGGCACTGCTGGGCAGGTGGAGGGTTGGGCGCTTGGGAGTTTAGGGGACTCTTTCCAGAAGACGCCTTTGAGCCGTTGGTGCACATCAGGAACAGGCAAGGGTGCCCTGGTGAGCAACTCAGTAGGTCTGGGGTGAGAAGCAGAGACTAGAGATGCCAGGTCACGCCGGGCCTCAGAGGCCTTGGTCAGGAGTTGGTGCTGATTCTAAAGGTAACAGGGACACCTGGGTGGCGTCATCGGTTAAGAATCTGCCTTCGGCTCAGGTCATGATCCCAGGGTCCCAGGATCGAGCCCCACGTTGGGTTCCCTGCTCCATGGGAAACCTGTTTCTCCCTCTCCCTCTCCCTCTGCTGCTCCCCCTGCTTGTGTGCATGTGCGCTCTCTGTCAAATAAATAAGTAAAATCTTAAGAAAATAATAAACATAACAAAGTGGTGAATTTTGAAAGTGGTGTGATATGATTTGAGTTTTGAAAAGATCTTTCTGTTCTCCAAACTTCACCGAATGAAGAAGGAATAAAGGAGGATTACAGCTGGCTTAAAGGTCCCTAACACTGCACAGGGCTCTAAAAGAATCACCTGCGAAAGTTAAAAAAAAAAAAAAAAAGAGAGAGAGAGAAAGAGAGAAAAGGAAGTGGGGGCAGGGCCTTAAGAAGATACAGAGCAAAGGATCCAGAGGACATAGGAAATCTAACCTGGTCCTAACCTGGTGTCTTTTCCACCTCTAACAGTTACCATTTCTGATAAGCCAAACATGGTAAAAATGGGATGATGATGTCAGCATTGTGCTTCTCTAGAATGCAAGTGTGTTGTGGTTGCAGGTGCACACTTGGAAGTGAGCAAACTTGGTGTGGTAATGATTGTGCCTGACCAGTTTTATTTGTGAAACACTAATCATCTTGCTACCATCTTTACGTGACTAGACCTGTCTTCTTCTTAGCCGTGGGAAAGGGAACAACATGTGATCACAACACGCTAAAGATTTTTCCCTTGTCACAGCAATATTCTAACCCAAAGCAATTGAACGCACACTCCTCCATTCCTCTCCTGACCAGCATTAGGGACTGGATTTTTTTTTCTTTTTTTCTTTTTTTAAAGATTTTATTTGTTTATTTGACAGAGAGAGTGATCACAAGTGGGCAGAGAGGCAGACAGAGGGAGGAGGGGAAGCAGGCTCCCTGTCGAGCAGAGAGCCCGATGCAGGGCTCAATCCCAGGAACCTGAGCTCATGACTTGGGCCGGAGGCAGAGGCCCAACCCCTGAGCCACCCAGGCGCCCCAGGGCTGGATTTCTGTAGGGTTGAACCCTCCCCAGTGATCCTGTGACAGTCAAACATTCACAGGGTTCCATCAGGACTAAGGACTCTGGGGTGGGGGGCGTTCAGCCCCTCCTGTTCTCTCAGCTCCTCATTCTCCCTGCAGCAAATTGTGGGCATGACATCCACAAGCCGCCCAAGCTCCCCTAAGCCCTGATTTCAGATACTATCAGACAATTCCATAATAACGCTATAGAGGCTGGAAGAAAGACTGAATCCCAGACACCTCGCCTGGCTGGGGTCCCCTCAAGACAGCAGCTGGAAATGATCTCAGAGAATAGGCTCCGTATGCTCCACCACATCCCCCCCACCCCCCCGCCAAGTCTCCACTGGCTGCCTGGAGATGCCCATTGCCTGTCAGCGCCCAGGTCTGCAGAGCTCCCTAGGGATAACGTGGGGGGGCCAGGCTGTGTTGCAGCTTGCCCCTCTGGGTCATTGTGAAACCCTGTGCCAGCCCAGGTTTGAAACAGTGCTTGAGACATGAGAGTTGGTATTTATACTGTCCTCCGTGTTGGCACACGGCTACAGACTTGTACCCTCCGTCAACCTCGCTCATGTGTGTGAACATCAGAGCACACGGATGGAGGCGTCTCAGACTCCAGCAACCAGGGGTCCAAATCGGCAATCTGTTGGACAAGGACTCTGGGAGCCGTTTGTTCGAACCAAGATGGCTGAGTAGAGGAACAGCTTCTGGGAATTCTGTTATCATATCAGCACTAGATAGGTTACACAGGGCAAAGAGCTGTCAAAGAGAAAGGCAGATGCTAATTACAGTGGGAAGGCGAGACATTAATCAATAATGTATTATTGCAATAGGGAAGAGGGTGCAGCATAAAAACTGCCCTCAACCTCCATTTTTTTTTAAGTTTTAATTTTTTAAAAGGATTTTATTTATTTATTTGACAGAGAGAGAGATCACAAGTAGGCAGAGAGGCAGGCGGCGGGGGGGGGGGGGGGTGCGGGGAGGAAGCAGGCTCCCCGCTGAGCAGAAAGCCCGATGTGGGGCTCGATCCCATGACCCTGAGATCATGACCTGAGCCAAAGGCAGAGGCTTAACCCACTGAGCCACCCAGGCACTCCCAATCTCCATTTTTTAGAATGAGCATTTTCAAGGGAAGGAGGGGGTAAGGGGGTTGTACAGGGAATTTCCTGCTGATCTACAGAAAGCGGGAAGTGGGGGGCTGGTCCATGTGAAACCCACCTGGGTTTGCTGACTGGCACTCGCTTAGTGAAGCTGGGCTCGGAGCCTACCCGAGACTGGGAGACAAGTGCCCTTTCTTGGAGTGTTGGCTGGAACAGAATACCTTTTTTTGGGCAGCCATGAATTGTCTTAGGCAGCACTTTCCTGGGGGCTGAGGTCACTGTAGAGATGCAGCTTTGAGTTGTGAGAAACTTTGTTGCTATTTTTTTAAATCTGTTGATGTGGTAATGTAGGGGTGGAGGCTAGATTCATAAATCTTTTGTGCTGAGAGTCTGCAGTTTTTAACAGGCCTAGTTTGAGGGCTACTCAAGAAGAAAGCCTAGAGAAGAGGAGTGGAGTTTGGTTACCGAGAGGATCTTTGTCAGCTACGGATCTGGATTCAAACGGCCCTGGGTTTGAACCTGTCTCCGTGACAGACTAGCAGGGCAATGTTGGAAAGCCATTTTTCATCTGGTAGGGTTGGTTTCCTCATCTGAGAAATGGGGAGAACAGCACTTCCCCTCTAGGACTGTTTGGGGATTAGATGAGATGAGGCATGACTTGTAAGAAGCCCGAAGTGCACGCAGTGTGCGTGCGTGCTGGTATGTGGCTGGAGTCCCGAGGGGGCTCTCCAGGGGGTTAAAGAGCAGGCTGTGCTTCAGCTGAGATTTAGGCCTGCGGAGGCGCCAGGGTCGACCCCCACCTGGGACCAGCTAAGACAGCAACGTTTCTCAGACCATAATGTCCAAAGGTATTGCGGGACCTGGTTAAAATGCAGAGTGTAATTCAGCAAGTCTGACAAGGCTGCTTGTTTGGGGACCCCATCTGGAAAAGCAAGGATGAGGCATGTGGCTAGACTCCCCTCACCTGACCCCTGGGAGTGAGACTGCACCACGTGGCTAGAATAACAGTTACTGGGTATTTAGTGTACACTAGGTGCAAGAACCATCTATATATTATTTGAACCCTTACAATAATTGGTCACTACTTTTTCTCTGCCCATTTAGGAGGTGAGGAGACTGAGGTTCAAAGAGACTTGTTTAAGGTCAATGAATTTGAACCTAGATTCAGGGACTGCAGAGTTCTTTCCACTCTGAGGCATGGATTTTTATGGTCTCTGTGGGGCTTCCTGAGAGGCGCTGGCTGCCTCACCTGGAAAAGGAGGAAGAAGAAAAGGAAGCCCTATTGAGTCAAGGGTAGCATGTCCTGCCATAAAGAAAGTATATGAATTTTTCCCATTGATTCTTCTTTCAAAGCTGGTAATCTTGGGACTACCTCCTCACCACCTTTAAAGGGCAGCCGGCACGGAGCGGATGGGGTCTGCTCTGTGCACCGCTGCATGCGTGGGGTAGTGAGCTGGCATGAAACATGTCACAGGGGGCGCCTGGGTGGCTCAGTGGGTTAAAGCCTCTGCCTTCGGCTCAGGTCATGATCCCAGGGTTCTGGGATCGAGCCCTGCATCGGGCTCTCTGCTCAGCAGCGAGCCTGCTTCCTCCTCTCTCTCTCTCTCTCTCTCTCTCTCTCTCTGCCTACTTGTGATCTCTATATGTCAAATAAATATATGAAATCTTAAAAAAAAAAAAACAAAAACCACACGTGTCACAGGTTTCTGTGTATATGCTGATAAGAAGGGCAGCCGGGGCCTAGGGTTGTACCACATTTCCTCTTGCTTTTGAGGCAGAATATCTTCCTGTTTAAATGCTGCTTTGCGGGCGCCTGGGTGGCTCAGTCGGATGAACATCTGACTCTTGATTGCGGCCCAGGTTACAATCTCAGGGTCTCGGGATCAAGCCCCACGTTGGGCTCCGAGTTCAACAGGGAGTCTGCTTGGGATTCTTTCTCTCGCTCTGCCTCTCCCCCTTCTCCCCCGCTCTGTCTCTAAATAAATAAATAAAAATATTTAAAATAATGAAATAAATGTTGCCTTGAATTGCCCACCTCACATCTATTGTTTGAGGGGGGGAAACCTTCCCTTAGATAGAGTCAGTGTCACAGAATGGATGGATACTCCCTAACCAAATATCTAAAATCTCACCCTTCAGGAACTCCAAAGGACACTTTAGTTACCACCTGTTTTAGAGAATGGATGGAACTAGATTATTTTCAACGTGAAAACATACAATTGGGCTCTAACCAGGAAATGCTTCAGAGTGTTGCAAAGTTCAGAGTGTGTCTATCTTCTCAGAGCAAGTGAAGGGAGCTTTACTCAACCTGCTGCTTCTCCCAGGGATCTCAGCTCAGTGGCAGGACAACACTAATTCAGGTCCAAGTGCCCACATCTTTCCCTGCCGCATCATGCTAAAAAGAAATGTCACTGTGCTTCCTTCCTTCCTCCCCTTGCTTCACTCTTCTGCCCTTTAAAGATTCTTTGCTTTTGTCAGCTCAGTTCCTGGTAATGAGTTCACAGACAAAGGGGAATGGAGAGCAAGAGAGAAAGATGGATCCAGAGAAAATGAGAAAAACATTTTTTTTTTTTTAAGATTTTGTTTATTTGACACACACAGAGAGAAATCACAAGTAAGCAGAGAGGCAGGCAGAGAGAGAGGGGGAATCAGGCTCTCCGCTGAGCAGAGAGCCCCATGAGGGACTCGATCCCAGGACCCTGAGATCATGACCTGAGCTGAAGGCAGAGGCCCCAACCCACTGAGCCACCCAGGTGCCCCGAGAAAAACATTTTTTTTTTTTTTAAATCAGAACAAAGACTTAAGAGCAAGAAAATGAATCGAAAGAAAGAAAGAAAAGACCAACACACACTGTCAGGGAGAAATCTAGGTGGAGAGTTACATTCTAGTTAATGTTCTGGTCACACTGAGCTACATGGAGCCGCAAGTATATTAGGGTTTCAGTCGACTGGTCTGCAGTGGTTGGATGACTTGGAATTGAAGATTGTGTCAAAGAAGCTGACGAAGGCTGCTGTGGCTATGGAAGACTTCCCCAGAGGATGGCATTTGGCCTGAATATTTTTTTTTAAGATTTTATTTATTTATTTGACAGAGAGACATCACAAGTAGGCAGAGAGGCAGGCAGAGAGGGGGAAGCAGGCTCCCTGCTGAGCAGAGAGCACGATGCAGGATCCCAGGACCCTGGGATCATGACCCCAGCCGAAGGCAGAGGCTTTAACCCACTGAGCCACCCAGGCGCCCCTGGCCAGAATCTTGATAGGTAAGATTTCTTTTTTTTTTTTTTTTAAGATTTTTTATTTATTTATTTGACAGAGAGAGATCACAAGTAGACAGGCAGGCAGAGAGAGAGAGAGAGAGAGAGGGAAGCAGGCTCCCTGCTGAGCAGAGAGCCCGATGCGGGACTCTATCCCAGGACCCTGAGATCATGACCTGAGCCGAAGGCAGCGGCTTAACCCACTGAGCCACCCAGGCGCCCTAGGTAAGATTTCTTTAAGCAGAGACAGTAGGATGCACGTGAGACCAGGGGCAGGAAAGCTGCTGATGGGAGCTGGTGAGCAGCACAGATGAACAAACTAAACTAAATAAATCTGTGAACCAATGTATATGCTATAGTGAGACCCAGAACCATGCACACTGGCAGGGACCCAAGCAGGTCGCTTCCCACTCTCTCAACATATATGAATGTCTGTAAGCTAACGAATTTCTCCCTTTCCCCGCAACCAAATTTATGGCTTCCCCTTCTTGGTGAATAGCACAGGGTGGAAACATCAGCACCATCTTTCACCTCTCCCACACTTTGATCTCACAGAGCAACCCATTAATTCTACCTCTACCTGTCCCTCCTGCAGCCATCCCCATTGCTTTTAACGAGGCTCTCGTCATCTCTCGTGTCAGCTCTCTGCCACTGGCTTGTCTCCTCTATACAACCAATTTTTTGTGTCATCTCCAAAGGATCCCTCAAAGGACACATGCAAACTTGTTACTTCAAGGCTTAAATATCTTGGTTAAGAGAAATGATAAAAATGATATTACAGGGACGCCTGGGTGGCTCAGTCGGTTAAGCATCTGCCTTTGGCTCAGGTCATGATCCCAGGGTCCTCTCTCTCTAAAATATATAAATAAGTCTAAAAAAGAAAGAAGAAAGGAAGAAAGAAAGAAAGAAAGAAAGAAAGAAAGAAAGAAAGAAAGAGAGAAAAGAAAAGAAAGAGAGAAAGAAAGGAAGAGGAAGGAAGAAAGAAAGTAAGCTAGTTCTTGAAAGAACTACCATATGGTCCAGGAATCCTACTTCCGAATATATATCCAAAGGAAATGAAAAGAGGATTTTGAAGAGATTGATACACTTCCATATTCAGTGTAGCATTATTCTCAATAGCTAAGATACAGAAACAACCCAAGCGTCCAGCAACCGATGAATGGATAAAGAAAATGCGTACACATAGAATGGAATACGATTCAGCTGTGAGAAGGAAAGAAACCCTGCCATTTCCAGCAACGTGGATGAAGCTTGAGGGTGTTATGCTAAGTGAAGTAAGTCAGATAGAAAGATAAAGGCTGGGTGCCTGGGTGGCTCAGTGGGTTAAGCCGCTGCTTTCAGCTCGGGTCATGATCTCAGGGTCCTGGGAATGAGTCCCACATCCGGCTCTCTGCTCAGCAGGGAGCCTGCTTCCCTTCCTCTCTCTCTCTGCCTGCCTCTCTGCTACTTGTGATCTCTGTCAAATAAATAAATAAAATCTTTAAAAAAAAAAAAGAAAGATAAAGGCTGTATGATCTCTATTATATTTGGAATGTAAAAAAGCCAAACTCACAGAAAGATGTTACCTGGGGCTAGGTGATGAAGGGAATGGCGTTGGTCAAAGCGTACAACCTTCTAGTTGTAAAATGAGTATATTCTGGGGAATTGGTACAGCATGGTGATTACAAGGACCAGTACTACATTTTATATTTATATACCTGAAAGTTGCTAAAAGAGTACATCTGAAATGTTCTTACCACACACAAGGAGAAATGGTCATTATGTAACACGATGGAGGAATTAAATAATGCAATGGCGGCCATCATTTTGCATTACGTAAGGGGAGCCAACTGTGAACTTTACAGTGTTATATATATCAATTCTAACTCCATAAAGTTGAAAAATAACAAAAAATATAGGAGACATTTATTTATTTATTTTTAAAGATTTTGTTTATTTGACAGAGAGAGACAGCAAGAGAAGGAACACAAGCAGGGAGAGTGCAAGAAGGAGCAGCACGCTTTCCGCAGAGCAGGAAGCCCAAGTGGGGATTGATGTGGGGCTCGATCCCAGGATTCTGGGATCATGACTTGAGCCGAAGGCAGATGCTTAATGACTGAGCCACCAAGGAACCCCAGGGCACATTTAAAAAATAATCTGAGGTGCACCTGGGTGGCTCAGTCAGTTAGGACGTCTGCCTTCATCCCAGGTCATGATCCCAGGGTCCTGGCATCTAGCCCATCAGGCTCCCTGCTCAGCGGAAAGCCTGCTTCTCCCTCTCCCTCTGCCTCTCTGCCAGCTTGTGCTCTTTCTCTCTCCCTCTCAAATAAATAAATAAAACTTTAAAAAAATATAAAGTAGTTGGGGCGCCTGGGTGGCTCTGTGGCTTAAGGCCTCTGCCTTAGGCTCAGATCATGATCCCAGGGTCCTGGGATAGAGCCCCAAATAGGGCTCTCTGCTCAGCAGGGAGCCTGTTTCCTCCTCTCTCTCTGCCTACTTGTGATCTCTGTCAAATAAATAAATAAAATCTTTAAAAAATATATATATAAAGCAGAAAATAAAAAATAATCTGAGTGGGAGAGGCTTTCTAGGCATAGCATAAAAGCCAGCGACATGAAACACTGGACAGGGGTGCCTAGCTGGCTCAGTCAGAAGACCACATGACTCTTGATCATGTCACGGGTTCCAGCCCCCTGATGGGTGTGGAGATTACTTAAATATATAAATAAATTAGAGAAAAGAAAACACTGGACACCACCCCTCCCAAAACAACACCACCATCAACAACAAAAAACCCCAAACCCTTAAGACAAAAACAAAACCAGAAAAGGCATCAACTTTTGTGAAAGTTGATCAGCGATGATTGGCAGAAAATATGTGCACCATACATGAAATGACCAAATGTTAATTGTATTGATATATGTAAAGCACCTACAAATCAATTTTAAAGAAACCAACAACAATTCAATGCAAAAATGAGCAAGGTACAGTTTGTAGCAGAGAAAGGACACATGACTTCATGTAGACAAAGATGTTCCAGCTCACTCCTGAAAAGGGAAATGCAAATTAATGTGATAGTGAAATGCTATTTTTCACCTATCTGATTAACAACGCTTAAAAAAAACTTGATAAATTGTATTGGTGAGGGTGTGAGGAAACTCCTCTATGACAGTGGCGGGGGGGAAGGCACTGTATATTAATCAAACCTCAATGGAGGATAATTCAGCAATATCTACAGTTAACTCTTTTTTTTTAAAAGATTTTTTTTTTATTTATTTGAGAGAGAGAGCGCATGAGAAAGGGGAGGTCAGAGGGAGAAGCAGACTCCCTGCGGAGCAGGGAGCCCAATGTAGGACTGGATCCTGGGACTCCAGGATCATGACCTGAGCCAAAGACAGTCACTCAATCAACTGAGCCACCCAGGCGCCCTACAGTTAACTTTTGAACAACGCAGGGGTTGGGAGCACTGACCCCCCCATCCCCACGCAGTCAAAAATCCACATGCAACTTTTGACTCCCCAAAACTTAACTAATAGCCTATTGTTAACAAGACTTACTGATTGCCTAAACAGTCAATTAACACACATTTTGTATGTTCTATGTACTATGTACTGCATTCGTACAGTAAAGTAGGCTAGACAAATGAAAATGTTAAGAAAATAAGGAAAAGAATATAGATTTACCGTACTGCAAAACATTTTCATGGAAGTGGACCTGCACAGCTCAAACCCATATTGTTCAAGATCCAACACAAAATTAAAGTTGCAAATATCCCTTGATTTAGCAGCTCTGCTTCTATGAATTTCCCAAGTCAGTCAAGGATATATACATTTTGGCATTGTTTATAATGACAAAAGTTTGGAAACAATCTAAAAGCCCATCTACAGGAAATTCATTAAATAAAAATGGTACATCAATCCAATGGAATTCTACATAACTGTTAAAGAGAATGGGGACACTTACTGTGTGCTGGTGCAGAACCATCTCCTAACACACGATTAAGTGAACATAGTAGGATGTCTGGGGAAGGGGCAGTGAGGGCTGAGAGCTGCATTCCGAAAAGAGGGAGGTTCACTTTTCAGTTTGTCTCTGCTGATAAAGCTGATCTCCAAACCTATTGCCCCTTCTTCCTGGGCACACTGCTCATTTTCCACACTCCCTTCTACGGAGGAATGGCCAAGTGACTGAAGAGCCAGTGAAACAGGATCAGTCATAAAAACTTCCTCTGTGCCATCTTTAATGCTCTTTTCGCCTCTGGTTGTCTGAAATGACGCCGAGCTCCATGGTAACTTTGGGAATCAGCTATTAACCTCAGAGTCATACAAGGAAGAGAGACTGGGTCCCTGGGCGCCTGAGTGGAGGGAAACATCTGTGTGAGTCACAGTTTGAGCAGGGACTTTACTGTAGGTAGTCACTGGAATTTCCTGGCATATCTGTTACAGGAACTCTGATAATTAATGTGTTATCCTTTTGTGTGTGTGTTTTTTTTTATTAAATATTTTTATTTTTATTTATTCGACAGACAGAGATCACAAGTAGGCAGACCGGCAGGCAGAGAGACAGGCGGGGTGGGGCGGGGGAAGAAGGCTCCCTGCTGAGCAGAGAGCCCGATGCGGGGCTCGATTCCAGGACCCTGGGATCATGACCCCAGCCGAAGGCAGAGGCCCTAACCCACTGAGCCACCCAGGCGCCCTGTTATCCTTTTGATATCACATTAGCTCTTTAACGCAAAACAAAACACACACGCACACACTACATAGACCATGTGAATCTCCATCAGACCTTAGAACACCTTTGCCTGGCACTTAATACCTGGCATTGGTCAGCCTCTTCAGCCTTAGCTCCAGTGGTTGGAGTCTCAGTAGCAACGCATACCCTTGCTGCCTACATCCGCCCCTTCCCTCTGCTTCTCTGCTGGCAAAACACAGCCCAGGTCTTCCTGCCAGCTTTCTTCATCTCCTCTCGGACTTTTTTGCTGATCCTCTGTTTGCAATGCACAGAGCTGACCTTATATCCATCCCCTTTCCTAGCTAAGCTGCTCCGATTCCTCCCCAGCTCCCCAGTGCCCGGCTCCAGGATGTTCCTGGAATCAAACGATCTGCAAGATCCTTGCCCCCAGCCCTGCTCTCTTTAGTGCATTCTGCACAGAATGAGAAACCAGTGAGTTTAAGATGCAAATCAAGCGCGCCATCCTTCTGCGAACTCCTCACCACTGTAACATCTTCTGAAGACAATTCAGGTCTCACTTCTCACTTCCTGACCAAAGGATTTAAAAGCAGTGCTCTGCTCCAGCCCTGTCTTCACTCCATTCGGTATCTTCACATTCCTTACCACTTTCCGAAATTACCTCGCGTTTAGTTTTAAGGTCGGCCTCTCTGACGAGAGTGTAAGCCTGCCTAAGTCAAGGCCAGGGTTGCTCCGGCTCAGGCCTGTCCACGTTAGGGTTCAGGCACACATTAGGGGTTCGATGCACGCTGAATCTGCGAGGTCGGGTTATTGCTGATGCCCGGTGCGCCGCGCGGGGGTGCGGTAGCGAGGCACAAAAGGGAGCGGAGGGGAATCAGCCCAGGGCCGGAGGCCGGAAGGGGCGCCGCGGGGCAGCCTCGCCACGGACCCGGGGTGGGGTGGGGGGAAGTGGCAGACACGCCCCCCATGCCCCGCCCCGCGCTCGTCCATTGGCGGCCGCGCCAGGGGCGGGGAAAGGTCGCGGTCGCAGTGACCCCCGCCCGGTACTCCTGCCCCAGGTGCGCCAGCCTCCCGCAGGGCACACACAGTCCTGCCTGCCTGCTCCCTCCGCAGCATGTTGCGCGCCGCTGCGCTCGCCGCCGCGGGCCTCGGGCCCCGCCTGGGCCGCCGTCTCCTGTCGGCCGCCGCCACCGAGGTGGTGCCGGCCCCCAATCAGCAGCCTGAAGTCTTCTACAACCAGGTGAGGCCGCCGGCCCCGGGGCTTTGTTCTCTCGGGGAGAAGGAGCCCGCCGAGTGGGAAGGCCCTGGGGTTTTTTTGGGCCCCATTTTACCCAGTTGGGGTTGAGAGGTTTGCTGCGTTTGGGCTTTACGCACACTTTAGCCTTCCTTCCGGCGAGCATTTTGGCCCCTTCACCAACTCTGACCGCCCCCGTTCCATTCTCCGGCTGTGACTTGGGCCGCTTATTTGTTTTTGTCCCCCCGCTGTCCGTTTTCCTGCACCCACTCGGGGTTCCAATCTCCGCCCCTCGGTCTCTTAGTCGCTGCAGTGTCTGCCCTGGGCTTTCCTCATCGTCCACCCAGACGACGTTTCCATCAAAGTCCGTCTTAGCGGGAGCTTTTCTTTTTCTTGGCCATTTCTTATCCCTTCATTCTTGCCCACGTGCAAGCAAGTCCTCAAGGAAAAACGAAAAAAGGAGGGGCCCTTCTCAGTTGAAGTTCAGCCATTCGCTAAGGAAAAGGCCAAGGCCCCTTGACCTGAAGCGCTCACGTCCACTCCGGGGAATGCGGAAAGGGTTACGGGACCTTTGCCTCCGGGGTGCCATCCAAATGGTGTCGGCGCCCTCCAAGGAGCTGGTTTTCTTCCAGCAAACCAAGGAGGGGCTTTCCGGGATAATACCGATTCCCAGAGGCCAATTTCTTGCTCGGAATACTCTCTCTTTAGATCTTTGAATTTGGGTAAAGTGCTGGAATTCCCAGAGCAGGAAGTCGTTGTGAAAAGGGTTCGTTTTAAGTATGTGCAACAAACCGCCCTTCTGTGAGCTTCAGATTTCTCTTTCTGTAAAGAGGGAAGTGGGTGAGAGGGTGAGCACCGGGCCTCTTTTGGTGAACAATAACAGCTCTCCTCTGTGCACCTGCCACCATTCTGTTTTGTCAGTTTCATCCTTACAACAGCCCAGTGAGGCGGGCACTGTGATCATCTCCATTTTATGGATGAACAGGCTGAATTACAGAGAGATTTCGTGAGTTGCCGGAAGATTGAAGCCACTGGCAAAGTTGGGGTTCACATCTAGACTCCCAAGGGAAAGCCTCTAACTAGAACGTTCACATTTGAGATCATAAAAGTAACAGTTGTTCACTGTAAAATTAGAGTACAATAACATTTCCCCATCTCTCACTGCACACCTCCAAAGATCACTGTTAACAGGGAGGTCTATGATCTTGCATTTTCTTTGTGTGCATGTGAGCAGGCGTGCACCAGACTTTTTTTTTTTCATAAATGAGATACTAGCACTTACTGTTCCGAAGCCCTGTCTCATTGAACAATGTATCTGAGTTATCCTTCTCAGCACATTCATAGCTTTTTTATTCTTCCCAAGGTTGCAGTGCATCCCACCATGTTGGAACTGGCTGGCTCTTAAAGTTCCTTGGGCTGTTCTCAGTGTTGCATTGTTGCGAACCCTGCTGGCAAGCATGACAAAGTCTAATCTGAATATTTTGAGTCTCTAAGAGCCAAGAGCTCCAGTGCAAATCAGATCATATTGCTGCACATTTCCCAGGGTGTTACTGAGTCCTTGAATTTCAACGAACTGGTCTGGAGTTAAGCTTCCCAAAAAGGAGCTTGTCCAGTAGGCTTTGAAGTTGCTTTTGCAGGCTAGGTTTTCTTGCCAAGTGCCTTTGCAGGGGCGTGTGGGCTTTTGAGGGAATGTCACACTTCAGGCTTGTTCCGTCTCTCACCTGGATGGGTGGGAGGGGTGCAGGCAACAGTTCTCCTTCCTGCCTCCTCTCAATCCAAAAGAGGTTGAGGAGGGTGGTTTGGTCCACCTTCCTGGGGTCCTCTTGCTTTTACTTGTCTTGGGTGAGGCTACAGGGTAGGGTAAACTTACTGGTTGGGTTGGGAAGATTTCAGAAAACGTTCTCCTTCCCCCACTCACAAACATGGACCTGTAGTGGGGGGGCAAGCTTCTTGAAGATCAACACTTCTTATCCTTGGCGATTTCAGAGACACACCTCTGTCAACAAACTGATTTTCATTTTTCTTTCTGTTTCTCTTTCCTGATTTGGAGAGTAATCAAGATCTGGAAAGGCAACTAAAAGGAAAACCCAAGGGACTGTGGCTTCAGCAAATAACCTCCCTGGCTGGAGTGTGACAGTTACTTTCATCTTTGACATCACCAATTCATGTTGGTTGATACTAAGTACTCCAAGTTAAGCCCTGCTGATTTTAGAAGCTCCTGAAGTTAAGCCCCACTGGTTTTTCAAAGCCAGGTATTATGGGGACTGTCTTCCTGATGTGATTGCCAGTGCCTGGTTTGCCTAGTGTAGGGTCTGATCTCTTGTATTTGCTTCTCTGTGTTTGTGGTGTCCGTTCCCTTTGTCTTGCCAGAGGTTTGGTTTCCAACTCTGTCTCTATCCTCCTACCCTTCCAGTATGGCCTCCTGTCTAAGATGAACTGTGGAAGGTCTGTTCTACCAGTCCTCAGGTGTTTTCAGAGGCAGTTGCAATGTAGCTGTTATCTTGGAATGCTTGCTTGAGCTCAGGATCCTCCCACTCTGCCATCTTCCAGACTCCCCATGTTGGTTGATAATAATTATGAAGACTGGAATATTGTTAGATACCATGTTGCCCTCTGGACTCAGACCACCTGCCACTCATTGGAGTTGACTTGGGCAGGTTCATTCATTCCACAGATATTATAGTTGTAATCTGTTTCCTGAAGGGGGTGAGCTAGGTCCTGGTAAACTTGAATTTGGGGTGAGTTAAATTTGTGTCTCTGTTCTTAGTTTTTTGACCACAGCACTCAGGAATCAAAGAGAGAACTGACAAAAAGGAAATTAGGAAAGGATCTCCCTGTATAGAATTTTGTGGTTACAATATTAATACGTCCTCAGTATGAAAAGACAAGTATTATGGAAGTCTGTGAGGTGGAAACTCACTGGAAATATATGTAGGCATCCACAGATGTTCATTGCCGAGTAGTTTACATTAGCAAAGACCCAGGAAGCCAGCTTGCCATCCATAGGGAAATAGAACGGGTGCTGTGGTTATAGGAAGGAATAATTCAGTTCGAGCAGTGGTTATAGGAATTCGCTGGAGCTGTATGAGTCGTGGGTCTCAAAAAACAATGTGTCAAGGCAGGAAAGAGTCTGGGATTCTGCAGATTATAAAACTTACTGAACTACCCAAACAGACTTTTACACTTTTATAGACTTGTAAGGGATATGCACATTGGTGTGAGGGTTGAGGGAGGGGTGCTACATGGAGAATCTGTTAGTAGGTAGTGGTTAAAGGGAACTTTGGCTTTAGTTAAAATGTTTTACCTCATTAAAGGTAAGTAACCTGTAAGCAGATATAAAAAGAAAAAAGAAAGTGACAGGCCTCTGATATCCCACACCTGCAGATAATCACTGCTGTTAGTATATACAGAAGAGAAATTTTATTTTCCTCGCTTTCCTTGGGAGATTCTTACATAATGAGCCACAACTTATGTTGGGTTAAGCAGTGGTTTGAAGTGTCTGGGTTGAATGAGTCAAGTAAAATATCTCCCTCCACTCTGACCATACTGGTTTTATGGCTTGTGAAATAATAGATTCAGGTAACCCAGAAAATCAGAGGAGTTCACCAGGCCTTCATATTATAAATGAACACAAATGCCTTTCATTACCTCCCGCCTCTCCAGAATCTGTGCGTCTGTGGAAACACACAGAGTTACAAGCGACGGGCTCTAAGGTTTGTGGTGTTGAGGTCAGGTGGCGAGGACAGTTGTGTGTGCTGTGGACATGTGAACAGATCCCCTGATCGAATAAATTGTAATTACTGATCACTTAAGGTCTGTCAGTCCCCGTGCTGAGGATGTATAACTACATTTTTACCTTTTATCCCTCCAGCAACTGTATGAAGCAGGTATTGTAGCTGTTACAGATATGGGAAACTGAGGCTCAGGCAGGGCACATTAAGTAGTAAGTTTGAAACCAGGGTTCAACTCCGATGTGCATGTCCTTAGCCACATTCTGTGGTACCTCATGACCAGGCCCTACGGTCAAAAAAGGATGTCAGTGTTTTTTGTTTTAAAGATGTATTTATTGGGACAGTTGGGTGGCTTAGTCAGTTAAGCCTCTGCCTTCGGCTCAGGTTATGATCCCGGGGTTCTGGGATGGAGTCCCACATCAGAAGAGAGGAGCCTGCTTCTCCCTCTGCCTGCTTGTGCATGTGCTCTCTGACAAATAAATAAATAAAAATCTTAAAAAAAAAAAAAAAAAAGATGTATTTACTTGAGAGAGAGGTGGGGGAAGGGCAGAGAGTTAACAGACTCCCCACTGAGCGCAGAGTCCAGCTTAATAACCCTGAGATCATGACCTGAACCGAGGTCAAGAGTCAGAGCTCAACAGAGCCACCCAGGCACCCGAAGGATGTTAATATTTAGATTACTGAATATTTGGATTACTGAACTTACACATTTGCAATCAGAAGGAAGGAGCCGTGTTTGTGTTCACATGTGTATTCGTAGCCCCTAGGCACCGAGATCAGAAATATGACTGCTGCTCAGTAAATATTTATTGAAGGCGATGAATGGAAACTACGTTTATAATTTTCTGTTCTAGTAGCAAGGAATAGGAACACAGTATTTCCACTCAGAAGGGGCATGTGAATAAGAATGTGAAAACATGCAGGGAGGGCTAAAATTATCCAAGGGAAGCGATTACAGCAAGATAGAGGTTGCCATGTCATGAGCCCAGAGAACATCAACAGACTGAAGGCGTGACTGCTTGGCAGACAGTCCGGAGTAGAACCCACCGTCCCACCACCGTCCCATGGTGAATGTGGTGAAAAAAATCCAGGAATGCAGGATAAAATGCCCTGGGAGCTGAGGAGAGGAGGCCAGGGCTTGGGTCAGCTGCCAGAATGTTGCCAGCAAGCCTGGGGGAGGTGGCTGCCCTTGGCCTTGTCACCAAACTAACTCCAAGGTTTCAGAAATGTGAACGATGTGGCATTCTGTGTTTTTCTTGAACTTAGCTCCTCAGAATCTTGTAATACGAAAGATAACATCTATTTTCTATTGGACACAAGTTATCTAACTGCTGTTGAAAAAGCAAATGCCAGCAAGAGTCTGCCCCATTTCCTCCCTCACCCTTGGGGAAAGGAACATACTGTAGGGACATATATTTCCTAGGTAACAGACCCCCAGTTCTTTCATGCATCAAAGCCCGAATTAAAACCTTCCAAAATGCATCCTGTTACATTGGAGCTGCTGAACACCACCAAACCTGTTCTTGGAGACCTTGCACAGATGACGACTGTCCAGTGTCTTGGGGTTGGGGGTGGCACCGGAATGTCACTCTGTCCTCGCCTTGTTTAGGCCTCCTCCCTGGGTTCCCTAGCTTCTGGGCACCAACCACACCACCCAGGTTTCTGGAGGCAGCCCAAGGATCTCGTTTCCCTCTAACTCAGCAGTTCTAATTTTTATAGGGTCATCGGTCCCAGGTTTGCAAAGACACATGACCAAGGCTGTTTGCTACAGCAGCACCATCAGGAATAGTGAAATTCATCCTGAAAGCCCACGTTTGGGAAATGCTAACATAAACTGTGGTGTGTTCATACTGAGGACTGTTGTGTTGCTTAAAATAATGGGGTGATCTGCTTGAGGAATAAAGTCCAAGAAAAACCATTACTGAGAAAAGCAAGTGAAGAAATTAGAAAGTCGATGATCCCACTCAGAGCAGATGCTCCCGCCTCTGTCCCGTTCCCTGTGTATCCCAGCACCAGCACAGCTCCCCGCACATAGCAGGTGTGGGATCCAGCGCCCCCTTCTCCTGCCCCTCACCCTTACTCTGCAGCCATGGGGCCCTTTGGGTTCCTCCTGTCCCCAAGCTCTTCCTTCAGGTCCCCTGTCGGGTGTCATCTGACTCCCTGGCCTGTTCCTCACTGTTGCCTATTTGTTTGTGCCTCTCGCTTTGTTTGGTCTGCTTACTGATTGCCTCTCTCCTCCTCAGGACTTCAGCTCAGGGAGCCAGGACTTTGCTTTTTCACTCAGTGCCCAGCATGGACATGGCACTCTGTTAAAACTGATGGGACTGCGTGGATGAGTGAGTCCAACTTGTCCAAAATGAAGGGAGACATGTTTATTAAAATATGGAGAAAATACAGCATGTCGATGGAAAAGCTCTAGGAGTTTTGCCCGCAGTCCAGATTCTGAGCGTTAGCTCCTGATGTTGCTAGGATGTCTCTAGGATAGCCCTCTGCATGTTGCTCTGCCTCTAGAAACTTGAGTTTGGAAGTGTGAGCTGGGAAAACTACCGCCCACAGTGACTGATTTAAGCCTAATGTTTAGGGAGTGAAGCTTTGGGTTTCGGGCGAAGAGGTTACAAATCATTTGACTTGATACCAGCAGTTGTGTTTACTTAAGTGAATGCAGTGAAACTCTCCTCACTTGAAGGAGAACTTTGGCTGAGGTTCAGAGTGAGAACAGTTCCTACGCTGCTCCCCATCCCTGACTGAGGGTGGGTCGGGGAGACCACTGAATGCTGCCTCTAGGAGCAGGGAGATGGGAACTCAAAACAAGGAGGATTCTGGGTTCCTACCAGGCATATTCAGGCTTATTTTATCAGCGAGAAAGAAGGGTAGATTGTTGAAAATTCAACAATGGAGATGACCCAGCAAGTTCAAGGCTTTGAAAGGCAAATAGTGCCGGGGAACCCGTCTTCCCACAGTCCTAGTATAAGATCATGGCAATGGTGTGGGCCCGGCCCAGGGAGGAAGGGGTGAGGCCTGGGGGTTCGGCTGACTGGCCTACTTGCTTCATACTTCTGATCTTTGCAAAATAACAATCAAAACTTTTCAGGACAAACTAATTCTGTATGCTGTGGTACAGGGAATAACACAGGCAGAGGTATACGGATCTGCCTGGCTTTTGCTCTGAAAAATCTTTGGCCTGAGAGAGCCACAGTGTCCAGAGTTTTGTCGTACTTGTAGTGACTGCTGTGGTAAGAGCCACTGTGTGCAGGGTCCTGGCTCGGGAGCTTTATACCCCTTGTTACACTTAATCTTCACATCAGCCCCAGACAGATTCTCCCCAGGGACTGGTGAAGCATCTGGAAGTGCAGGGATTGGCCACAGCTGGTGAGGGGTAGAGGTGAGCTTCCAACCCAGGTCTGTGTGGCTTAGAGGTTGGTGCTTTTTACACCCCCCAGAATAAAACCCCATAATCAGGCCTGCACTTGGGCAGTACGTAAACCATGGAGATGGAGATTAGGAAACAAGAGTTCTCACCTCCTTGAAGGCACATACTTGGGCTCTGACTGGAGGCTGGAGCGGGAGGAGAACCAGGTAAAGAGCTCACCAGTAGGGGGAAGCCGATTCTCAGGGGAGCACGTGCTCAGGGCTGGGCCCACTGGAACTCAGGGCCACTGGGCTCCGAGCCAGACCTCTTTCTGCTACGCCCCAGCAACAGAGATGTCTGTGTCCCTCAAGATTCACGATCAGCCGGCTAATGTGAATCCACACTGCACACTTCCAAAGACTCCAGATGATGTTTACCTATGTGCTCCTGCTAGGTGCCGAGAGCCTTTCACTATAGGTGCGCAGCTGCGGATTCTGCCCTGATGGTGGGTGGGGATGGTGCCAAAATACCAAATTTGAGCCTGGGAAAGTGACCCCTGGTAGACCCTTTCCTAATGAGCTCCTTCGTGTGCCACCCGGTCCCATGGGCCCCGACACAGCCTTGCTCCTCCCGAACTTTGCGCATATACCTGGGGCCCTCACATGCCACGTCACGAGGGGTACTGCGATGATTCTTACTACAGAGTGAGGTGAAGTTCCTTGCCCCGTGTGAAACAACTAGGATCAGAGGAGCCCGGGTTTATCCAGGTGTTCTTCCTGATGCTGCTCTTGACCATGGAGCCAGGTCAGCCCTCCCTGGGCCCTGCTGGCCCCGAAATCTTTGGCCCTGGCCAAGCTCAGACTGTGCTTTGTGGCTTGGTCTTGTTTGTGGTCCTAGACTCTGGCCCAGAGTAACTGGGGATGACTCCCCAGGGTCCTAAGCCAAAGCCAGGCCATGTTGGGATGGTGGGGCCAAGGAGAACCCTTGAGGAAGGAAGGGGGAGTAGCCTTGAACTGATGTTCACCCTGACTATGACGTTTGTGCAGCCCGGCTAAAAATGACCAAGTGTCCCTGACCCCCGGACCAGCTTCCCCATCCTGAAGGGGAACAGCTTGCTGGGAGAGTTCTTCCCTGTTCTCCCTTGAGGCCATCGCCTGGCTCTTAGAAGCAGAGAGTGAATTTTGGCACTTGACTAAGCAGCTTTGGATAAGGACCTTTTCTCTGAATGAAGAGGCTTCCGTCAGTCTGTTCCGCCCCACCACCACGACTTTGGCCTTATTAAACCAGCATACAGTCCCTCTCCAGACTAATCAAGTTAAACCTCACAACAGCAACAGCAATGATTGCTGACAGGTGCTGAACGGAGGGCTTCACAGGACCCACCCTCCTCTCTGATCCCATCTCTTAGCATTTCCTTCTTGGTTAGCCAGTTAACTCTGGCCACTTTCATTTTTTCTCAAATGCATTAGTCTTAATTCCCACCCCAGGGACTTTGCACTTGCTATCCCTGCTGCCTGGACTGCTTATCCTCCTACTCTTCCTGTGGCTGCCTCCTTTACACCAGTCAGGGCTTGAGTGAAGTATCTGCTTGTCACAGAGACCCTACCAACCATCCCATGTAAAGTTGTCTGTCTTCCCCCACTTTAGTATTCTTTGTGGATTCTGTTTTCCTCCTCTGTATCTACCCCTGCAATCTGAGGTGGTCTTGTGTATTTCTTCTCTACTTGCTTATCTACTGTCTACCCATCAGAGCACCAGCTCCATGAGAGAGAAAGGTCCTTATTGGGTTTGGTTTCCACTGTGTCCTCAGCCTTAGAACAGTGCCTGGCCCATTGCAGGTGTTTACTACACGTTTACTGAATCATTAAAGAATATTCTGACCCCATTCTCATGATAGCCCTGTGCAGTAGTGTGCTAGAGGAGAGATGGCTCCAAATTCTTGGCCGCTCCTTCCAAGGAGTAAGTGGCAGGTCTCTCCCCTCCCTGAGATCTGGACTGGGCCTGTGACTCACAATGACCCTTGGAGTTTGGTGGTGGAAATGAGGCTGTGTGCCTTCAGAAACTGGATTTTAGGAAGCCTTTCAGCTTCTGCGTGGGTCTCTCGGAACAGTCTCTGGGGAAGCCAGCTGTCATGGGAGAAGGCTGACGCACCTGAGTCTGCCATACAGTCAGGAGGCCTAAGCAGACATGTTTGTGGTGCAGAACCCCTCGTGCACATCCAGCCCCATGCACTCTTGCTCTACAACCCAATGAGCCAGCCCAGGGAAGCCCTGTGCAGCTGAGCTCCATCAGTGGACACGATTGTGAGAGAAGGATGGATCATTTAAGCTACCGAGTCCATACTGTTGTCCATACTGTTCAACAGTATGGACAACTGATCTAGTAGACACATTCTTTTCATTTCTCAGGTCAAAGAAACCAAGGGCAAATGACTTACCCAAGGTTGCTTGGCAGAGGGAGCATTCCGACTTGGTTTTCTCCAGGGCTGGGGCTTTAAACCTCCTGCCACATCACTCTAAGGCTAATTCATATGTGTTCTGGTTTTTTTTTTTCCTCCCACATTGCTGGTTGTCAGTGTTGGGTTGAGAGCCGGTCCTGAGAACTTTCTTCCTTCTCGTAGATCTTCATAAACAATGAGTGGCATGATGCTGTAAGCAAGAAGACATTCCCCACCGTCAATCCATCCACCGGAGAAGTCATATGTCAGGTAGCTGAAGGAGACAAGGTAAGTGACCTACCTTGGGCTGGGAGCAGGCAAGGATGATTTCATTGTTTGCTTATATGTTTTTATGGGGTTGAAACTTTATCAGGAGTGTATTATTTTCATAACTCAAAAATCCCAATGAATATCTTTTGAGTAAATGAATCAACAGAAACTCTTCCTTCAGACAAAGGTGCTAGATTATACCCGGGTTCAATAATTCACACAGCAGTAGAATTGTAGACTTGGAACTAAATTTGGGAACATCTAATCCAGTCTCTCTTTTCTAGACCTGAAAGTTGAAGGTCAGAGAAGGGAGGTACACATCTAGATAGAGGCATCTTGTAGACTGGAATTGGGGTCTCCTGAGATCTAGTCTAGTGTTGGTAGTGTATTTTGTTGGAATTATATATACTTGCAATAAAAAATAGTAGTAATAATTTTACGACTTAAAAATTAGACTTTCAGTAAAAATCTATCTTCCTTCCTTACTTTCTTTCAAAAAAACATTGAGAGGTGCCTGGGTGGCTCAGTCAGTTGAGCATCTGACTCTCGGTTTTGGCTCAGGTCATGATCTCAGGGTTGTGAGGTTTTTTGCTTTTGTTTTTGTTTTTTAAGATTTTATTTATTGGGACGCCTGGGTGGCTCAGTTGGTTGGATGACTGCTTTCAGCTCAGGTCACGATCCCGGAGTCCCAGGATCGACTCCCGCATGGGGCTCCCAGCTCCACGGGGAGTCTGCTTCTCCCTCTGATCTTCTCCTCGCTCATGCTCTCTCTCACTGTCTCTCTTTCAAATAAATTAATTAATTAAAAAAAAGATTTTATTTATTTATTTGACAGAGAGAGGCAGCGAGAGAGGGAACAAAAGCAGAGGTAGTGAGAGAGGGAGAAGCAGGCTTTCCGCCAAGCAGGAAGCCCAATGTGGGGCTAGATCCCAGGACCCTGGGATCATGACCTGAGTGTAACAACTGAGCCACCCAGGTGCCCCTCAGGGTTGTGAGAGTGAGTGCCACAGCAGGGGGTCTATGCTCAGTGGGGGGTTTTCTCTTTCTCACTCTGCTCTTCCCCGACTCATGCTTGCTTGCTCTCAAAAATAAAGAAATCTTAAAAAAGAAGAAGCATTAAAAAAAAAAAAAAAGAGGCATTGAAAATATTTTAAGAAGGCCTCTTGCCCTCTGCTTTAAGACAGTTTTCTATATTCATGTATAAAGCCCTGCTTCCTCTGCTAAAAGCAAATGTGAATATAGTACTTTCTTGGTAGTCTACTTTTATGGTAGTCTGACGGTAAATATGTTTAATATTAATGGAAACCATGCTTCCAGCCTCCTGATACACATCTCCCTATATGAAAAATGCTAGCTGTGTCGATTTTACTGCTTTTCCAAGGAGAGAGAAGCTGGTTAAACCTGCATTTGGTGGAGACTACCAGTCATCGGAGAAGGAATGTCTAAGTTCTCTGGGCTTGCTTTCTTAGGAAGGGGGGAAAACGGTCACACTCTAAACACAGAGCCCTGAATGTTTCCCTCCAGAACTCTTTGGGGGATTCTGAGGTGAAAATACAGAAACGTTAACAGTCAGGATCCTCACTCCCTCCGTGAGTCCTGGAAGGGAGAGTCTGAAACTCCACAGGAGCACGCTTCCTGGTGGGGAAGGGCTGTTTGGGTCAGGTTTCCACAAAGCATTGACTGAAGTCCCATAGGTGTGTTTGGCAGCAGGGTGGGTGGTCATTGGAGACAGTGCTGAGAAGGCCTGAGTTTCCTTGGTGGGTGTTTTCCAGGAAGACGTGGACAGGGCAGTAAAGGCTGCCCGGGCCGCCTTCCAGCTGGGCTCACCCTGGCGCCGCATGAACGCATCTGACAGGGGCCGCCTCCTGAACCGCCTGGCCGATCTGATTGAGCGGGACCGGACCTACCTAGCAGTGAGTTCTCACCCTTCTCCCCTCTCATCCCACCTGGTGAATAGGCTCAGAGCATCCCACAGCCAGCCAGGAGGGGCTGCTTTGCTGACATGTCACTGGTCAGAATGGCATAGGCTGGGCGTTTGGGGGTATGCCCCTGTACCAACCAGAGGAACTTCTCATTGTCTCCTACGATGGTTAAAAAAGGAGGAGACTGGGGATGGGGAGGGGAGCCACAGTGGAGAGCCGTCACTGAGACCCCCAGGGATGGACACCTCCCTTGGAGCCCCTCTGTGGGGCGGCTGCTAGAGGCTGAAGAAACGAAGTGGTAATACCCTCTCCTCTCCCCAGTCCAATCTGCAAATAGCAGCCAGAGTGAATCTTCTAGAAGGCAAATTATACCATGGTGTTCCACTCTGAAGCCTTCCACGGCATCCCATATATCCTTAGGATAAAGTCCTGTTCCCTCAACATGGTCTACGAGGCCCTGCCTCATCTGACTCCATCTCCCAACTCATGCTGGACTGTGGCCCTCATACACACACAGCTCAGCTCAGCAGCCTTCCCTCAGCGTCTTGACTACCCGGCTTCTTTGAGCCCCCAGGGCCTTTGTACATGCTGTTCCCTCTGCTTGGGGTGCTTTTCGCTTTGTCATCATTTGTACCTTCCCTTTTGCTTACCTGCTACATATCCTTCAGGTTTAGGCTAGAGGGTTTCTCAGACTGGGCTGGGCAGTCTGGTTTCTCCTTTCTAGCACTCTTTAACACTCATGATTGAGGCTTCAGGTCATGAGTCACTGGCACTTTGCTCACTCAGCCCCTCTGTTTGTCTCTTATCCCAGCGCCTGGATTTGGCTTAGAGCAGAACCTGCCTGTGAAGTGACTGCATGAAAAGCGGCTGCACCATTTCTCTCCCCACCCCTCGCTCTCCTGCCTTTGGAGAGGGAGGGGCGATGGGCCAGAAATGCCACGGCATTCAGTGGCACAAAGTGGCCCATCAGCCCTTCTTGGTCTGTGTTGAGGTTCAGCACTGGTCGCCGCTGACTGCTGTGATTCAGTCCTGTGCCTGCACGTCCGTGCTGACAGTTTTCTTTTCTCAGGCCTTGGAGACCCTGGATAACGGCAAGCCCTATGTCATCTCCTACCTGGTGGATCTGGACATGGTCCTCAAATGCATCCGGTATGGGCTCAGGCTTCCTGCTCTTTATTCTGGCCGTGCCCCAGGGGAGCAAGTTTTGCGGGGGCCAGAAATTAGGTAAATTTAACAGGACCACAAGAGTTGGAGAAACATGTTCTGTGAGACTCCATCTTAGGAGAAAATCCCTCAGTACCAAAGTTATAACTTACTCGTAAGCATTTTCTCTTTCTTCTCAGGGCAGTTACGGTAATTTCTATGTTAGATGGAATTTGTCCATTTCATGTAGGTTATCTCATTTGTTGGCTGTAGTTGTTCATATATTCTCTTTATAAGCCTTTTTATCTCTATAAGGTAGTGGTAATGTCCCTGCTTTCATTTCAGTTTTCAGTTGTTTGTGTCTTCTTTTTTTTTTTTTCTTAGTCTAGTGAAGGGTTTGTCAATCTGGTGAGTTTACAGAGAACTCACTTTTGGTTTTGTTGATTTCCTCTGTTGTTTTCCTGTTCACCATTTCATCTGTCTCTGCTGTAGTCTTCTTCTTCTTCTTTTTTTTTTTTTAAAGACTTTTATTTATTTATTTATTTTATTTATTTTACTTATTTATTTGACACAGAGAGAGAGAGATCACAAGTAGGCTGAGAGGCAGGCGGGGGGGTGGGGGTGGGAAGCAGACTCCCTGCTGAGCAGAGAGCCCGATTTGGGGCTCAATCCCAGGACCCTGAGATCATGACCTGGGCCGAAGGCAGAGGCTTAACCCACTGGGCCACCCAGGTGCCCCTGCTGCCGTAGTCTTCTTGCTAGCTTTGGAATTAGTTTGATCAGACATCTTAATGCCCAAGAAATACAGGATGAGGAAAAAGAGCTCTGCTGGGGTCTTTAGGGATGCAGGTAACAAAGCCTCGGCCTGACTCAGGCACTACGGAGGGTTGGGGGCCTTAAATCCAGAAGGCTGCTGAGCCCCACTATGGTTTATGTCATCCCTCTTGCCCCATCTTCTCTCAGTGACCCCCCTGGCTACTGTCGGGGCCAGGTGCATGCTGGAATGTGGATGCCCACACCTGGGCTTGCTTCTGTATGTGTGATCCTACCGACTACACTGCAGTCCCTTCTCTGAGTGCCAAATGCCAGAGTCTTTTAATGCCAGATTCAGAGGCCACATGCCGCCCTGATTGGCTGGCCTCGAGTCTGACCAGCTGTGGTCCAGGTGGACAGATCAGTGTGCAAATAATGAGTACTTCCCTGTGGACAGAGGTGGAGGAGAAGAAGCCGTGCTGGGAAAGTAGGGGTTGGACAACATAATGGGTTCTCAGCCAGGGTAATGGTCATGTCTCCCAGGTGAGGCCTGGCAATGTCTGGAGACATTTCTGGTTATCACAGCATGGGGGGGAGGGTGCATAGGGGCCAGGGAGGTTGCTGGAAAGCCTACAGTGAACAGCACGGCCAGCATAGCAAAGAATTTTCCAGCCCCACATGATCTTAGTGCCAAGATTAGAACACTCTGTGAGGACGTCCCAGAGAGAGCAGCCTGGGGAAGCTCGGGCTAAGTTCTATGCCCTCCTGAATTTTAGGAATATGCCTTTGTGCTGATTAGGTAACCATTCTGGGGCTCACAAGACACACGTCGTACAGACCGGGAGGAAGGGAGCAGTACTGCTTTTCCTTGTAGAGATTGGCAACTCCCTGGCTGTTTTTCTCCACAGGTTCACAGACCTGTGTTCGAAGCCTGGTCAGCGTGGGGCTCAGACTCCTGTGGCCATCCCGCTCATTTCAGAACGCTTCCTTTTACCCCACATTTCATCTTTCCCCTTCTCTCGTTTTTCCCACTTCCCTGAAAACATCACCTTTACGTGCCGGAAACCCACGCTGCTCTTTTCTCCCTCTTTCCAGTGTGCTCAGCTTTACTGTCCCCTCAGTCCGTGTGTCTAGATAGAAGGCTTTACGAGGGGTGAGGCCAGCTGAAGATTTGTTTCTGGTGGCCGTTCCCTCAGTCTTTCCTTGTCTGCATACAGGAAGTGCTAGCTGTTAGAGAGGTTTTCACTTCCTTACCAGATTCGACCCATGGTTCTCAAATGCTAATCTGTGGTGCTGGGCTGGTTCAGCAGTCACAGTTTTTCATAAATCTGAATGTTTATGAAAAATACTGATTCCTGGGGATCAGCCTCAGAGCTCCAGGTTAAGTAGGTTGGAAGTGGGCACCTGAAACGTTGTGTTTTTTACAAGCATCCCAGGTGATTCTGAGGCTTAGATGTTAGTTGTCTGGAGTGGATTACTGTGACCCTAGCTGTTACCCAGGAAGTCTTTCTTGGATTAAGCCAAGAGCAAGGACAATGATCAGAAGGACTTAATTGGGCCTGTTCAAGTCTTCTCTTCCTGCCAGGGTGTACAGGGGTCCCTGCCAGTCATTGATTAAGCTTGGATTTTTTTTTTTTTTTTTTAAGTTATTACGCTGGCTGGGCTGATAAGTACCACGGGAAAACCATTCCCATCGATGGGGACTTCTTCAGCTATACCCGCCATGAACCCGTTGGGGTGTGTGGGCAGATCATTCCGGTGAGTGTTAGGCTCCTCCTAATAAACACAGGAAGGCTTATCAGGAGTGCCTTGAGATGCAGCGATCTCGGGACAGGCTGATTGTGCAGGTGGTGGGGTCTGTGGATGCTGTCGGAAGGCGGCCTGGGTGGTGGGTGAGAACACAGGCTTTAACAAAGCCAATTGGTGCTGCCGTGCGTGGACTCTGACTTTGGGTAAATCACTGATCTCCCTAAGACTCGGTTTTCTTATCTGAAAAGTGGAAGGGAACACAGCACTGTCTCAGGGCAGGAGGGGTATAAAATGCAACAGCACAGCATGGAGCCTAGTACGGAAAAAGCTCTAATGAGATTGAGTCGCTCTTGCTCCCATCCTCCTGCCTTGTCCATCTGTCTTCAACTCACAGCCGAGTTGTGGGGGTAGCGCAAGGGGCTCAGAGAAGTCGGTGCAGCCTCTCCTCCCTGGGCTGCCCCCTGCCCTGGCCAGCGCAGCTCTCAGCTTCGGTTCCAAGAGGAGTTACTGTTTATTGCAGTGGAACTTCCCGCTCCTGATGCAAGCCTGGAAACTGGGTCCAGCCCTGGCAACTGGAAACGTGGTCGTGATGAAGGTAGCCGAGCAGACTCCGCTCACCGCCCTCTATGTGGCCAACTTGATTAAGGAGGTGTGTGGTTTGTGTTAGTCTTGACCTCTGAATGCCCTTGTACAGGCTTGCTCTTTGGGGGTTCTTAGAGGGGCTTTGGGGGCCCCAAAGTGGGGCAGGTGTTCACAGCCCAGGGACTGAGCCTGCCCCCATCCCCTGTACCTCATATAGGCCAGCCGAAATGGCCCTCCCTTACCTGTTTTCTACACTGAGTTTTACTGTCAGACCCCTTTGAAGAATGAACATTGTTCTAGGTGAATGCCACTGGGGAGTGGCGGCAGCCCCAAGGAACCCTGAAAAGTAGGTTTTCTGCTGTGTCATTTGGAATTCCTGAGCAGTGCCCCACAGACTGGTAACTGCTTGTCTGGGTACTGGGCAAGCTGCTTTAGCCTCTCCGGGAGGGGTGTGTGCTCTTCTGTCCAAGCCCTTTGGAGCAGGAGAATGACGCCCAGTGTCCCTGTCTGTTTGCCCACAGGCCGGCTTTCCCCCTGGCGTGGTCAATATTATTCCTGGATTTGGCCCCACAGCTGGGGCTGCCATTGCCTCTCATGAGGATGTGGACAAAGTGGCCTTCACGGGCTCCACTGAGGTAAGGCATCACCAGGACCTCAAGCTTGTGGCATATTTGACCCAAATTCCCACTGTCCTCCAAGGATGATGCGTTGAAAATTTGCCTTTGGGTACTGCGTGGAGGATCCCCCAAGACGGCCTCTGAGGAGCCTGAGTGAGGGCCCCACGTGGCCAGTAGTGGCTGTTAGGGTGGAGCCCTCCGTGGGTTGCTTGACACTGGCTGAGTTGAGGGGCCAGCACGCCACGTGGAATAAAGAGGCCGAGGCCGTGTACACCTCATGAAGGCCAGAGCTGACCTCCTGCCTGGGGTCAAAGCCCTTTGGCTGTGTCAGGCTCCTGGACCAGTACTGCCCTGACAATTACAGAGCGTGGACTTCGGGAAGACATGAGTTCAAATCCCAGCCTCGCCATTATGACATGGGGTGATTCACTGAATGCCTTTGGGGCTTCATTTGTTCTCTTTAAAATGAGGATGGCAAAAAAAAAATAAATAAATAAAATAAAATGAGGATGGCAAGGGCGCCTGGGTGGCTCAGTGGTTAAAGCCTCTGCCTTCGGCTCAGGTCACGATCTCAGGGTCCTGGGATCGAGTCCCGCATCCAACTCTCTGCTCAGCAGGGAGCCTGCCTCCTCCTCCTGTCTCTCTCTGCCTGCCTCTCTGCCTACTTGTGATCTGTCTGTCAAATAAATTAAAAAAAAAAAAAATGAGGATGGCAATATGGAGGCAGAGACAATATGTGTGGTGTAGTGGGGAAGATCAGGGGCTCCAGAGTCTTACTGTTTCAGTGGCACTTACTAGCTCTGCCATCTTGGGCAGGTCACTCAGGCTCCCGAAGCCTCTGTCTCATCTGTAAAACGGGGGTGGTAAGTGCATCCAGCTCACAGGATTGGAGTAAGGGCGATGAAGCTTATGACGCGATCAGCAAAGGTCTAGCTCAAAGTAAGTGCTCAGGGAGGGAATGAATGAGTAAGGAGTGTCATGCAGCTCTGTGCCAGGCCCGGGAGAAACAGTGATAGGTAAGAGGTCTGGTGATCATCTCCTTCGAAGCAAGGACGGAATTCCTTCTGAAGAGTAGCCTTTCCTGTCCTTGAATTTCTGCGAGGCTTCATCACATGGCTCCAGAGAAGGCACACTGAATACCATAACGAATGGGCTCTCAGACCGTTCCCCCAGAGATAGATACGGCCCAGCATTCCGTCTGTGCGCAGTGACGGCGGCTCTGGGAGGGCAGGAACAGAGCCCAAGAGAGCATGGTCCAAGCTCTTCCCTTGCTTTGCTACTGCCCAGATGAATGCCTTGAGGTGCTGCTGAGAATCTCACCGAGGGGATGGTTTCCTGACAGACAGATTTGTTCATTCAGATAGGTTCAGGGCGGCTTTGTGCCAGGTTCTGTGAACAAGGAGGTGAGGAGCACCTCATCGTTGCCTCCACAGAGCGTGCCATAGTCTGGGGGACCACACTCACTACACTGTGGGAAGGGGGCAGGATAGCGGTTTGACCTGGTGATGGACTCACACTGCCCAGGTGTGAATTCCGATTCCACATTCACCAGCTGTGTGACTTTGGGCAAGTGACTTGACCACTCTGAGCCACAGCTCCCACATTTCTGAAGCAAGGCAAAGAGTCGTGCCTACCTTTGAGGTCATTGCAGGGATTGAACTAAATGAACACGAAGCGCTTGGCACGGTGTCTGGTATGTAGGCACGCTCGGTATAGAGAAGTCCTATTGCTCCCACGGGTTCCGGCCACTCTTGTCCTGGGAGCTCAGAGGGGTGGAGCAGCAGTGGTACATGAATAGCTAGACCGGGTGAAATTCTCCGGGTCTCTTGTAGTCCAGCCGCTCCCTCATTTTGCGTCTAGAAGAGCATTTGGTTCTTTCCTCCTGAGAGCTTTTCTGTATTTCTGCTTCCCCGCAGGTTGGCCACCTAGTCCAGGTTGCTGCAGGGAGCAGTAACCTCAAGAGAGTGACCCTGGAGCTGGGGGGAAAGAGCCCCAACATCATCATGTCAGATGCAGACAGTAAGGTTTTTTCAGGGAGGAGGTGTGGGACAAAGGCAGCCACGAGCTGTCCATACTGTGGCTCCTCTCACTTTACTGAGCTTTGGCAACCACTGGACTCAGTGTCTGCCCCCTAGGCCTGAGAAGGAAGGTCAGAGTCCGCAGCATGGCCCTCCAGCCTGATGACCCAGTCCTTCCCCGGCTTCTCTCCTCTTTGCTCCCCACTGCTGCTGGGCTGCAGTGCTCAGTCGCCCAGCCATACCGCATGCTTTCCCTCGGAGCAGACTGCGCTGCCTCCTTCTTCGCCCATTTCCCAGTCCTGCCGGGGCGCCCCCTGATTTGCCCTCCCCTGACTGCTGTGGGCTGGCTGGGGGGTCCTGCCACCACCCTCATGCCTGTTACCACAGAGGGCTGTGACCTCCTCTCTCTTTGTGTCTGTTCACTGGGTGTCCATACCCCAGGAAAGGAGAAATCAGGTCTGTCCTGGTCGGTGCTCTTGGTGGCATGAACGGGTTAAGAGGGTAAGCAGACCCTGGGGCCAGGCTCATCCTCAGTTTTCTTCTCATGGTTGCTTTTTTGCCTCCCCAGTGAACTGGGCCGTAGAGCAGGCCCACTTCGCCCTGTTCTTCAACCAGGGCCAGTGCTGCTGTGCAGGCTCCCGGACCTTTGTGCAAGAAGATGTGTACGCCGAGTTTGTGGAGCGGAGCGTTGCCCGGGCCAAGTCTCGTGTAGTTGGGAACCCCTTTGACAGCCAGACTGAGCAAGGGCCTCAGGTAAGCCCAGCTGCTGCAGATGGGTCTGGGTGTCCAGAGCTAGCATGGAAGAGCAGAAGGGGTCTCAGACTCAAAGGCAGGGAGGCTTGGCTTCAAGTCTCAGCTATGCCATGTGCCAGCTGTGTGTCCTTGGGAAGCCACATGCCCTCTCTGAGCCACCGTTCTCTCATCTGTAATAATCACCTTTCTGGAACTCACAGGCTGGCTTTAAAGTGGAAATCAATAATAGAAATCAGCTTATAAATTTCATACACATAATAAATATCAGGAGTATCTGTGTAAAAAGGAATGCATGCTTCCTGGACCTTGGCCATCCATAAAAATGCATCTTCCATGGAGCGCCTGGTTGGCTCAGTTGTTAAGCGTCTGCCTTCGGCTCAGGTCATGATCCTAGTATCCTGGGATCGAGCCCCACATCAGGCTCCCTGCTCGGCGGGAAGCCTGCTTCTCCCTCTCCCACTCCCCCTGCTTGTGTTCCCTCTCTCGCTGTGTCTCTCCCTGTCAAATAAATAAATAATATCTTTAGAAAAAAAAATGCATCTTCCTGAAGGACACACGTGTATCTGTTAACTGTGGTTATCTTTGGGGAGTGGGCCAGAGAGCCATGGCCTAGGTAGCAGAGGGACTTGACATTATACTATTCTGAAATGTTTGAATTAAAAAAAAAATTATATATATGTATATTTATATTTTTACATATATCAAATATATATATATATATATATATATATATATATATATATATATATATTTACCATGAGGACATACTCATTTTAATCAAAACTACAGTCAATAGTAATTACAACAAGAAATACAGTGTCTCTGTCCATTTCCTCACGTCCTGAGCCTTACTCCAGCATTGCTCTTAGACCCCGCATGTCCTGGGCTCTCTGTGCTGGCCTTCCCCCGTTACCCCCTCAAGAAGCAAGGAATCCACAGGGTCAGGGGCACTCCCAGCTCCCACCGGTCCCTACACCCACTTCTGGGGCTCACGGGTGCCTCTGTACAGGCTCCATCCTCCTGTGGGTGTCTGTTGCTAGTGTCATCCTCTCCCCAGGCTTCAGGGCTGGTCAAGACCGGTTTTTTTTTTTTTGTTTTTTTTTTTTTTGTCAGCGCGGGGGAGAGAGGCAGGCAGAGGCAGACGCTGGCTCCCCACTGAGCAAGGAGCCTGATGCAGGACACGCTCCTAGGACCCCAGGATCATGATCCGAGCTGAAGGCAGACACTCAACTGAGGGAGCCACCCAGGCATCTCTAATTAATAGACTTACTTTTTAGAGCAGTTTAGGTTTATAAAAAAATGAGCAGAAAGTATGAAGTTCCCTTCACAGTTTCCCCGACTGCTGACATCTTGCATTAGTATGGTACATTTGTTACAACTGATGAGCCAATGTGTTGCATTATTATTAACTGGAGTCCATAGTTTACTTCAGGGTTCACTCTTGGTGTTGCTTTCTCTGGGTGTGGACAAACATACGAAGACACGAACCCACCACTGCAGTAGCATACAGAATCGTTTTTGAAATTCCCCTGTGCTCTACCCATTCAAACCTCCCCTACCCCAATGCTAGGCAACCACTGATCTGTTTACTGTCTGCATAGTTTTGCCTTTTCCCGAATATCCTTTAGCTGGGATCATACACTATGTAGCCTTCACAGATTGGCTTCTTTCAGTTAACAATGTGCATTTACATTTCCTTCATATTTTTTGGTGACTTGATAGCTGATTCCTTTTTATGGCTGAGGAGTCTGCCATTGCATGGACATACCACATTTTCCTTACCTACTTAACCTGCTGATGGATAGTTGGGTTCTTTCCACCTTCTGGCCATTGTGAATAGTGCTACTATGAATCCTAACACCTTTTTTTCCCTCTCCTGTTTTTCTTTGTAGTTTATGGCTATTTAATTAGTAAGGTAATACAAAGTTGTATAAAATTTTTGATAAAAAGTGTTTAAAGGAAAAAATAACCCCCCCCTTGGCTCCCTTCTATGTCTGTTCCCCATAGATAACCACACATGCGCGCAGGTGCACAAACACGCAAAATTCCATTTCTGTATATTTGTTTGAACAAAAACAGGATTATATAACATTCTACAAGCTTCCTTCATCTTTACAGAATACCTTAGGGTATCTTTGTGTGTCAGTCCACAGATCAGTGTTGTTGTTTTTTTTTTAACTGGGCTCCATGCCCAGTGGGAGGCTTGAACTCATGACCCTGAGATCAAGGGTCCCCCATGCTCTACCAATTGAGCCAGCCAGGTGCCTCACACAGATCTATTATTACCAAGGAAACAATATTTATTACATACACATACAGTAATTATTTTAGCCAGTCCCTCTACTGACAAATACTTAGAACTGTTTCTGTTTCTTACTTTTATAAAGTGCTCCTCAGTGAATATCCTTGTTTAGGTCCCTTTGTGACAATGTAGAATGAATTCCTAAGTTAAATAGCTGGGTCAAAGGGAATGAGTATTTCTTCTTTTTTTTCTTTTTAAAAAAATTTTATTTATTTATTTGACAAACAGAGATCACAAGTAGGCAGAGAGGCAGGCAGAGAGAGAGGAGGAAGCAGGCTCCCTGCTGAGCAGAGAGCCCAGTGTGGGGCTTGATCCCAGCACCCTGAGATCATGACCTGAGCCGAAGGCAGAGGCTTAATCCACTGAGCCACCCAGGCGCCCTGAGTATTTCATTTTTTTGACCAGTATTAATAAAGTACCTGCCAAAAGGGCTGTACCACTTTATAGGCCTTTTTTTAAGCTGAAATGCAACTGACATACGACATCGTATTAGTCCTTCTGAGAGCATATGAATATTAGAATTATGTAACATACCCTTGCCATCGATGTATTTTCTTCTTTTTCTTCTTATTGTTTTTGATCTGGAATGTTTCACGAATCTGCTTTCCTTGGGCAGGGGCCGTGCTAATCTCCGTATGCTTGCACTTCTAGTGCTGCCGAAGCAAGCACATTTATTTTTTCACTATTTTATTTATCTTTTATTTTTTTCACCGTTTTAAATTCTTAATTATTCATAGTTGGAAAATAAAAACAGTGGGTTTGATATGCATTTCTTTGAGGGCTAAGGAGAGTGGTTGACCCTTTTCTTAACGTTTATTGGCCCCTCGGAGTTCCTCTTCTGAGCCTTGCTTATTCCTAAGCCTCTGTGGTCGCTCAGTTGTGTCATTCATTGCCTGTGTAGTTCTAAGCCTAAAGCTAGGAGAGGTCTGGCTCTAGCCATCTCTGAAACTTCGGACTCTTTTTTCCCACAGGTGGACGAAACTCAGTTTAAGAAGGTCCTTGGTTATATCAAATCTGGGAAGGAGGAGGGGGCGAAGCTGCTGTGTGGTGGAGGGGCGGCTGCTGACCGTGGCTACTTCATTCAGCCCACCGTGTTCGGAGACGTGCAAGACAGCATGACCATCGCCAGGGAGGAGGTTAGCGTGGGGCCAGCACTCCGGGGAATGTTCTTAGGAGAAGTAGACAGTTACGTCTGGTATCTTTGTACCACGACCCATCCTCTGGCTTTGGGCCAAATCCTGGCTCTCTAAGACAGATTATTTACAATTCTATCTGATCTTGTCCCCCTCTTCCACCCTTTATGGCTACCCACTGTTGGGGGAAACTTCTAAATTCCCTTGTACAGTTTCCAGGCCCTTTGTGTTGTGGTCTCTGCAAGCCATGGGTCAAGGAGTGGTTTTGCTCAGCCCTTTTATGCTCTTTATATAAGCAGGACATTGGACTTGACCAAAGGGCTGTGATTTTTCCACGTGGCAAGGTTCCGGATGTTCTTCCCCTCAGCACTCATTATGAACATAGGAGAGCAGCTCTGGCTCACTCGTTCATTCATTTCACAAATACTCAGTGCCTGCTATGTGTCAGGCTCTCAACAGACACTGGAGACCCAGAGGTATCCAAGACGTGTTCCCTGCCCTTCTAGGGTCCACACGCGCTCCCCTTCATGTATACAGGGACAGCATTTCCTCTTCATGTATACTTCAAAATAAAATAACATGAAAATGCAAAATCAGGGGAAGGAAGTCCAACAGAGTTCTGCCTCTTTCCCCATCATGGCGATTTGAGGCTTTTTCTGAAATCTCAAATACCACTTCTCCAGAAGGATGGGGGGTGCTTCTGCTTGGCCAGTGCCTGAAGCACATGACGCCCCATCCCACAGTCCTGCTCCAACCATGATGAGCTCCTGGCACTCTTCTTCCACCTCTTGCCTCGACACTCCCCAGGCAGTCCTGTGATCAGCCATTTCTTCAAGAAGTCCTACCTCCTTTTAGTGAAAAGTGGAATTTCCTGAGGATGGGTGCTGGGTGTGTTTATGCTTGGAACTCTGTTTGCCTCCTCCCTGCTCCCCACCTGGACTCTGGTTTGGCCAGTGTCACTGGTTGGTTGTCAATTTGTCAAAGCCTCACCCTTGCTCTCCACTTGGCCCATCCAGGAGCTCTCAGCACTCATTACACTGCTTGTAACGGTTCCTTTTAAGGCCCTGACTACATTAGAACCACCCACACTGCATTCCCACACCCCCACAGCAGCCCACACATCTGGCCCCTGTGACTTCGCTTTTGAATCTCATTCTCCACTAAAAAGAACAGGATTCCTTGAAGAAATAGCTCATGCCAGGAATAGGGCAGAGAAAATACAAAATAAACTTGGATGTCTTGAGAGCAGAGACCCTGTTTCTTTCACAGTTACTTCTTTAGCTTTTAGTGTGTGCCTTGCTGAAAAACTGGTGTAAATTCTCTGAAACTAAATCTATGTGTAACAACACGCCAGAAGTCCTTACCTTGCAGGATTGTTCAGAAATAAGACCAGCTATGTAAATACCTAGCATATAGAATGTAACCGATCTCCATTAGCTTCCTTCCCTTTGTGTTTCATTGAGCTCAGGAGCTGTTGTCTTCCTGTGGAACTCTTAGGCTATGTCTGGAATGATCTGCTCAGCACTGTGAAAGCTAGATGGCAGGTGGTTTCCGTGGCTGCTACACCCTCCCAACTGTGTACTCTCTTACCGCAGATCTTTGGGCCAGTGATGCAGATCCTTAAATTCAAGACCATAGAGGAAGTCATTGGGAGAGCCAACAATTCCAAGTATGGATTGGCTGCAGCTGTCTTCACCAAGGACTTGGACAAGGCCAATTATCTGTCCCAAGCCCTCCAGGCAGGCACTGTGTGGTAAGAGCCTCCTGGCAACCCCTGACAATCTAGGCAGGGATCCCCAAGCCAGGGTCTTCTGGAATCTGGTGTTCACACCCCAAAATTTGGGGTGTGGTCTCAGTTCCTCCTGGGTCAGGGCGTGGTATAGCAGACAGAGATTTCCCATCCCCTCTCCTGTAGGAGATTAAACTTCAGTACATATGCCCATGCGGCTTTGTTCTCAGGCAAAAATATGGATGACTGGGATGGGGGCTCCTTACCAAGTGAACAAGGGCAGGAGACCGGAGCTAAGGGTCTACAGCTATGTGTAATACTGGTCTTATGAGCTTAGCACCTACTTCACACACCCTAGGTGGCTGTAATGTAATTTTAAAACAAGGGGCACCTGGGTGGCTCAGTGGGTTAAGCCTCTGCCTTCAGCTCAGGTCATGATATCAGGGTCCTGAGATGGAGCCCCACATCGGGCTTTCTGCTCAGCAGGGAGCCTGCTTCCCTTCCTCTCTTTCTGCCTGACTCTCTGCCTACTTGTGATCTCTCTCTCTCTCTCTCTGTGTCAAAAAAATAAATAAATAAATAAATAATTAAAAAAAATAAAAACAAAATGAAACAAAATACCAGGTATCGATGAGGGATGTGGAGAAATTTGAACCCTTACATGTTGCTGGTGGGAATGTAAAATGTTGGAGCCATCATGGGTAACAGTCTGGCAGCTCCTCATCAATTTAAATGTAGAATTACCATACGACCCAGCAATTCTACTGCTGGTATATATACCCAAGAGAAATAAAAATGTACATCTATCTACACAAAAAAGTATACCTGAATGTTCATACCAGGTTATTGATAATATCCAAAAGGTGGAGATGACCTAAATGTCCATCAGTTGATGAAAGGATAAACAAAATGTGGTCTGTCACTGGAATATCATTCAGCCATAAAAAGGAATAAAGTGCTAATACATTTTACAAACACAGATGAACCTTGAAAGCATGATACTAAGTGAAAGAAGCCAGACACAAAAGGCTACATGCTGTGTGATTCCATTTATATGAAATGTCCAGAATAGACAAATCCATAAAGACAGAAAGTAGATCAGAGGCTTCCATGGGCTAGGAGAGGAGGGGAGTGGGGAATAACTGCTTATTGGGTAGAGTTCTTTGTGGGGTGATAGAAATGTTCTGGAATTAGATGGAAGTGATGATTGCACCACACTGAGTCTGCTATATCCACTCAACTGTGCACCTGAAAGTGGTGAATTTCAAATTCAATTAAAGTTTAATAATTTTTAAGGGTGCCTAGGTGGCTCAGTGGGTTAAGTGTCTGCCTTCAGCTCAGGTCATGATCTCAGGGACCTATGATCAAGTCCCGCAACAGGCTCTCTGCTCAACAGGGAGTCTCCTTCACCCTCTCACTCTCCCTTTGTGCTCTAGTGCTCTTAAATAAAAAATTTTTTTAATTTAGTAATTTTTTAAAATGGCAAAAAAAAAAAAAAGTACCTGGTTAGCACAAACGATTCATGCAAACGGGAAGCTCTGATGTGGTGCACCATGTTACTAACATTCATCTGTGACCACATCATGAGGGGTGATGACTTAACAGCTTTTTTTCATGTGGTTTGCTTTTGGCTCCTACGCGGCTGGTTATAACTATAGGTCGACCCATCTATTTTTCCTCAGTAATATTTTAGAGCCATTCAGGAGGTCGGAGGGGTATGACACCCTATCTCCTATAAGTTACTTTTGAAATCTTGTTTTGAATTACAGGGTCAACTGCTATGATGTGTTTGGGGCCCAGTCCCCGTTCGGTGGCTACAAGATGTCTGGGAGCGGCCGGGAGCTGGGCGAGTACGGGCTGCAGGCGTACACCGAAGTGAAAACGGTGAGTATGGGCGCCTTCTCAGCTCTCTCTGGTGCTCGACTCCCATCCGCACTTATTACTTATTTCTTGTTTTAAGCCACAGAAAAGGGTGAGGACCCAGTCTCTGCTCTGTCTCATGAGAAACACCTGGCCATCACTACGCCTACACACTCCTTTGCTAGGCTGTTACACACCAAGTTCTATAAGACTTGAGAGGAAGGACAGATCCCAGTGGGCCAAAGCAGTAAGGGAAAAGCTTCTAATAAGAATCAAGCTGTGAGGGGCACCTGGGTGGCTCAGTGGGTTAAAGCCTCTGCCTTCGGCTCGGGTCATGATCCAGGGTCCTGGGATCAAGCCCCACATTGGGCTCTTTGCTCAGCAGGGAGCCTGCTTCCTCCTCTCTCTCTCTTTCTGCCTGCCTCTCTGTCTACTTGTGATCTCTGTCAAATAAATAAATAAGTAATCTTTAAAAAAAAAAAAAAAAAAGAATCAAGCTGTGAGGTGTTAGAGACCAAGGGCCATAAATATATCAATACCCTTTGATTTCATAATGTCAGTGATAGGAATATAGCCTGAAGGATGAATCAGAAGTACAAAGAAAGTGATATTCCATAACTGTTCATCACAGCATGGTCTCTCAAATATGGAAAAGTCAAATGTAACATAAATGCCCAATAAATTATGGAACACCCAAATCATGGTTTACTAGGTAGCCATTAAAAATCTTTTCTGTAGGGGGTAACTGGGGTGGCACTGTTGGCTGGGCATCTGACTCTTGGTTTTGGCTCAGGTCATGATCTCATGGCCATGAGATCGAGCCCCACGTTGGGCTGCGTGCTCAGTGCAGAGTCGGCTTGAGGGTTCTCTCTCTCTCTCTCCCTCTAGCCGCCCCGTCCCCCATGTGGGCCGGCTCGGCTCTCTCCTCCTCCCAAATAAATAAATAAATAAATAAATAAATAAATCCTTTAAAAATACTTTTGTAGGATATTTGACATGGAAAATCATCATCCTTTAAAGTGAAAAGATAGGATACAAAGCCATGCGTGCAGTGTAAGCCCAATGTAAAGGCTATATATACATACATATATACTTAGGTACCTTTATTTAAAATTATGGAGAAGATAGCAAAGAAAGGCACCAAAGCAAAAATGGTTTTTCCTACAAGGGACACTAATTACAGTTTAACCAGGCAACAAACACAAGCGATATTTAAAGCAAAGAGTAACGGCAGAGCTGGACTTTCCCAGGATTGGGAAAGAGAAGGCTCAGGGCATGCAACCCAGCCAGGAGGACCAGGGTGAGAAGGGCAGACGGGCACTTCACTCAGTCATCTGGTAAGCCACAACCTGTGTTCTCAAGAAGCTCGTTGGATTAACATAAACCTGTTTGCCTGTTTATTTAAAACTGTCCAGGGGTTGGGGTGCCTGGGTGGCTCAGTGGGTTAAGCCGCTGCCTTCGGCTCAGGTCATGATCTCGGGGTCCTGGGATCGAGTCCCGCATCGGGCTCTCTGCTCAGCAGGGAGCCTGCTTCCCTCTCTCTCTGCCTGCCTCTCTGTCTACTTGTGATCTCTCTCTGTCCAATAAATAAATAAAATATTAAAAAAAAAAAACTGTCCAGGGGCGCCTGGGTGGCTCAGTTGGTTAAGCCTCTGCCTTCAGCCTGGGTCATGGTCCCAGGATGGATCAAGCCCTACGTCTGGCTCCCTGCTCAGCAGGCGAGTCCGTTTCTCCCTCTCCCTCTGCCCCTGCTCATGTGCTCGCACTCTCTCTCTCTCGCTCTCAGATAAATAAAATCCTTTTTAAAAAATAAATAAAATTGTCCCATATAAGAGGCAAGACCCAGATTTGACCATGACACTCACTGGCCTGTAACTGTTCATCAAAACAGTGATAAGATTATTTAGGCCCGGTGTAGGGGGGGCAGTGCTAGGACTGAGCCCCAGGAGTCACAGCAGTAGGATGGCTTGGAGAGCAGTGGGAGGGAGAGCCCGAAAAGAGGCTTGAGTTGAGGTGGTTTGTCCAGGAATCCAGATGTAAGTTGCTGATGCTGGAGGGCTCGGGCACTGGGATGTTGGAGAATGGTAAGAAGGTTTTTGAAGAAAAGAAGTGGCAGGACTTGATGGCTGGAGGGTGGGGGCTGCAGGTGAAGGAGGCACAGCTGCTTTAGCTCCGTGCCAGGCACTGTGCTTTGTGCGCATGATGCTAAAGATTCCTGTATTTTGAGTTTGGGGAACTTGAGTGATAATCCTGACAAAAATATGATTAAAGGGGCGCCTGGGTGGCTCAGTTGTTAAGCGTCTGCCTTCGTCTCAGGTTATGATTCCAGGGTCCTGGGATTGAGCCCTGCCTCAGGCTCCATGCTTGGCGGGAAGCCTGCTTCTCCCTCTCCCTCTGCCCCTGCTTGTGTTCCCTCTCTCGCTGTGTTTCTGTCAAATAAATAAATAAAATCTTTTTAAAAATAGGATTAAAAACTGTTCAGAAGAGAAATCCAGTTTGCCAGGGGCACTAATGAGAAGATGTCTTCTTTGGAAGTCATCCTTACAGAGAGCTTACTTTGTCTAGAATCTGCTAGACTTCCTTATGCAGGTCATCTGGGTCAGTGCTCACAACAGGCTCAGGAAGGAGATTCTGTCATTACCCCATCATACAGATGAGGAAGCGAGGCACACAGAGGTGAAGCACTTGCCCCATGGGGGGTAAAATAGGGATTTAACCCCAATTGCACCTGAGTCTGGAATCTTCCCACCTTAACACACTGAGACATCCACGAACTATCAGCATGTTATTTTTTTTTCCTTTGATTGTTTTGGAGGAAAGATTTAATCCCAATTGCACCTGAGTCTGGAATCTTCCCACCTTAACACACTGAGATATCCATGAACTATCAGCATGTTATTTTTTTTTTCCTTTAATTGTTTTGGAGGAAAGTACAGAGGTAGGTCAGGGTCACTCAAGCTCAGCACTATTGCCATGTGGAGTTGTGTAATTCTTGTTGTGGGGTTTGTCCTGTGCACTGTGGGACATTTCCATGAGCAGCATTCCTGACTTCTACCTACTAGATGCCGTAGTGATCCTCCCCCTCTTCTGCCCGCTGACAATAAAAAAATGACTGGGTTAAGGGGAGGCAGAGAGTGTTCTCATGCAGAACAGGGTCCTGGCGATGTCCCTGGGATTGGCCAGTGGTCTGTCAAGCTATCAGAAGTAAAGGAAGCCGCTGTGCTCATCCTCAGGCAGCATGCCAGCTGAGAGTGCCCACAGATCGCAGGGAAGCATGAAGACTGAACAGCTGCTCTGTACTCTTCTTACAGGTCACGATCAAAGTGCCTCAGAAGAACTCCTGAAGAACTGTGCCAACTCCCTCATCCAGCAGCGGAGGTCAGGACGTCAGCAGCAAAATCAAGAAGAATGACCCTGGCACATTAAAAGTCTCGAAAGAGAAATTTTCTCACAAAATCTCTTGATCAAGAAAGTCTCAGAACTTGAATTGCTAGATGGGAGTGGGTGTGGGGCAAAGAGTATGGGAAAGCTTTTTACATGCCAGCAGTACTGCTAGTTCAGGCTGGTTTTTCAAAACTAGATTCAAGTGTCTTATCCTGTCCATCGGAGAGACTTCTGTAACTTGCGTCAATGGGGAACAAAAAGCCATTGTTTATATTTGTACTAACAAGTTGGGCAACAGCTAGTACCTTCCTCTCTATTCTGGACTAAAATTCATTAAAAACAATGCTGCTCTTCACTTTTTGGTTAAGTCTTTGTGCATCTCAGCAACCCATGGAAATACCACCACACAGGGATGTTGTACCCCCTGTGTGTGTGTCACACTGTATATATGCTACTGCCCTTTCCCTCCTGTGGGGAAATAGCTTTTGTTTCCTCTCTCCATCCTGTCTACCTGTGGCCAGCCCTGTGCTAGGCCCCTAGGGAAATCACCAAAACAGGACTCCCAGGCCCCGCCCTCAGAGAGGGGGCGGTCAACCAGGAAAGACACATTTCACATCCAATGTCTGTTGTCCTTTTTTTTTTTTTTAAAGATTTTATTTATTTATTTGACAGATCACAAGTAGGCAGAGAGGCAGGCAGAGAGAGAGGGAAGCAGGCTCCCCACTGAGCAGAGAGCCTGATGCGGGGCTCGATCCCAGGATGCTGAGATCATGACCTGAGCCGAAGGCAGAGGCTTAACCCACTGAGCCACCCAGGCACCCCTGTTGTCCTTGTTTTAAGTTGAAAAACTTGGGTCAAAGTAAAATGAGACAGGTTCGTGCTGATCAAGTTCACGAGATTAATTTGGAAGCCAGATGTCTGTTTATCCATCTTAAGTGAGGCCTGTATTCCTGTAACCAGACCTCACAAATCTCCTGTCCAGAACACTGCCCTGGTTTAGTTAAGGGACCTGTAATTAGGATTATTAGTAAACGAGGAATCTGAAGATTTCCTTGGTGAGTAATGGACTTGGCAAAAAGCCGTATAGCTGTAGTTTGTCACAGTTGTGATCATGTGTGGGTCACAGATTAACAATGTAAGGAAAAGTCTGATCTCTCCTAAAGAAAACCCGCCTTCTGTATCATTTTGCAGTGTCCAGGTGTGGCGCACGCTGCCTGACTCCCGACTTCACTCAGGCCAAGCCACATCTTGGTCAACAATCCCTATTCCACTAAAAACTAATCTGACTTATTTGAATAGTGCTTCATAAATGCATATACCTGTATCACTTTTTTTTTCTTTAAATCGACTCTTATTTAGATAAAAAATGAAGGACCTTATTGCCATACATAAAAAACTGCATTCAACTGCCATAAGTAGAAGGCATCATCAAAAAAGAGGAAAGCAAAACAATGTGACTACATTTAAAATAAGAAAATACAAATAACCTTAATCACTTAGATTATGTATATATTCATACACACACACACACACACACACACACACACACACACACACACAAATAGACTCCTTCCACAGTTGTTCATACCTGAAATCAGTGTGCCACAATGAGGAGCCTAGGATTTGATGACCAGTGGGCAGAAACATTCCCCTTCTTACTTCAGGATGAGATGGGGTTCACTGCCAAGAAAATGATTCTGTATTTTAGCATTGATGCTAACCAGCAACAACAGTGTCAGGACACATGAAGCTAGCAAAGCTTTGAACCTGCCCCTGTTCTCCCATCCTGCAGTAGCCTCCCAGGCTGAGGGTGGCCCACTGTAGCTGGGATGGGGTGGTCAGCTGAACCTGGAACAGCCGTCAGGGCACCACCCCCGCCCCCCGCCGGTGGGTGGCGGGAGGGGGGCCACAGGGAGCGGCAGTAAACATAGGAACATAAAAGGAAGAGGGCATTCTGAGAGTGTGAAAGGGAGATGCTTGGCCCAAGCTGGCCAGCTGGAGGGAAAGATTACAAACTCCCTTCACACTTAACCTTCATCCACTGTAAACATTTCTTGGGAGGTTACTGAGTGCTAGGTACTGGCGATGCAAGAATGAATCAGCCACACTTACACCTCCAGAAGCACAGAATCTGGTAAGCCCAGTCAGACTCTCCAAGGAGAGGATTATAGTTAACTATCTGCCTTCAGCTCAGGTCATGATCCTGGAGTTCTGGGATCGAGCCCCGAGTTGGGTTCCCTGCTCACTGGGGAGCCTGCTTCTCCCTTTCCCTCTGCTGCTTCCCCTGCCTGTGCTCGCTCACCTTCTCTCTCTGTCAAATAAATAAATAAAACCTTGAAAGAGAAAAAAGAGGTGATTAGAACAGAATACAGGTGCCGGGTGCAATGACAGTGATCAGGTATTGTGGTCATGTAAGGCCAAGAAGGGCCCCTGCTGACTGCAGGCTCAGAAGAAAGCTCCCTAGAGGGCACTCACGCTGTCTTTTATTTTCCAGGTTTCTTGCCAGAAGTTCAGTTCCTGAAGGCTTGAGCCTGGGTTATTTCCCTATAACTTGTGCCCCTTATGTAAGCAGGAGTACCACTCCTATCTGCTTAGTATTTACCCTAAGCTAGACTTAGGGTGAAAGGCATGTGAAAGCGATGTAGGACACAAAGGCGGAAGGAAATGTAGATAAAATTAAATACCTTCTAACATGCTGCCTGACAAATACTTGAGGAGGCGGGCGGAGTATAATGTTCCTCCAGCAAACTCCCAACTGTCTTAATGCGAATGCTTTACTTGAGGGAAGCTCTACCTTAGCTTGACAATGCAAGACTTTCTGGATGCTCTGAGTCTTCTTCAGCATATGAAATCCTTCTGGAACTTTCCTTAGCTTTACTTTTCCCAACCCCAAAGTATATAATCAGTTGCCCTTCACTATCCTGGTGGCAGTTCTTTCTGCCCAAGGGTCCTATCCCTGTGCTTTAATAAAATCACCTTTTTTGCACCAAAGACCTCTTAAGAATTCTTTCTTAGCCATCAGCTCTGGACCCCAACCACACACTCCAAAAACTACATCAAAAGTCTGATTTTCACAAGTTAAAAACATGACTCATGAACGAATATAAAATAAGATAGGTCAAACCTTTACTTATTAATTAGTGAGGGAACTGTAAGGGCCTATTCAGCCAGAGCGGCCCCACCCCGGTTGAACTGCCATTTTGCTGTAAAACTTAAACTGACTCTGTGCCCCCACCCCCCCGGGGAACTTACTTAAAAACAAGTCATGGAAACCAGTCCCAGGTAACAAAGCCCAAATACAAGGGTGGGTCAGGCCAGGTGGAGACATCCGATCAGTGGGGGGACGCTTACTATCTCCCTAGTTACCAAGGAGTATGGGCCCCGCCCTTTGGGCACCTTTTGGGTGCCAATTCTGACCAAGGTGGATAGGCTGGTTCAAATGTCTACTAGGGTAAATTGTAATTCAGTTGGTCACCTAGCATCACTGTGCAGCTTTCTCTGTGTGTTGCAATCTCATTGGCCGCCTGTGTGTGGCCAGGCCCAACAACATGGCCTTTGCTCTATAAAAGTTAGTCTGTGAAACAGAGAGAGGTTGCCCTCTCTGTAAGGGGCAGCCCCGACCAGTCTGTTTGACGGTCGGTTTGATTCTTGATGCTTGGCGCGAAATAAAGCTTTGCTTGACCTTTGTTTTGTATCAGTCTCGCTCCTTTAATCACAGACCCATTATGGGGGGACCCAACACTGGGGACCCAACAGGAACCAGTAGGATGAGGCACGTTCAAAAATCACTTTGAGGAACTGGCCGTGGCATTTTAGTACAGGAATGTGAGAGTAAGATTGCTAGGTAAGACACAAAGCTGGTTAAAGTCTTCTAGAGCAAGAGACAGGTAACCATGAGCATTTTGTTTTTACCAGCTAGAAATCATCCGCATAAACCTACATGCTATAGGTCACTTCACAGTGTGAGCTCTTAATTAGTAAAGACCAAGTTTGAAAAATGTGAACATCTAGGGCAGAGGTGGCAAGCTTTTTCAGTAAAAGGCCAAGATAAACATGTTAGACTTTGTAGGATATGTAACACCTTTCTCACATATTCTTTTGTTGTTTTTATATTTGTTTTTTATAAGCCTTTAAAAATGGAAAAACCGGGGCCCCTGGGTGGCTTGGTGGGTTAAGCCTCTGCCTTCAGCTCAGGTCATGATCTCGGGGTCCTGGGATCAAGCCCCGCATCGGGCTCTCTGCTCGGCGGGGAGCCTGCTTCCCCCTCTTTCTCTGCCTGCCTCTCTGCTTACTTGTGAGTTCTCCCTCCCTGTCAAATAAATAAATAAAATCTTTTAAAAATAATAATAATAATAATAAATAAAGATGGAAAAACCATTGTTAGTGTAAGGGTCAGCTTAGCCAGAGCGAGCCATTTTGTTGTTTATGAAGTAAACTCAGATTGACCCTGCCCCCCCAGAGGAACTTATTTAGAAACAAGTCTGGGAAAACAGAAAAATATGACTGACCAGCCCCTGATAACAGAGCCCATATACCAGGACGTGTCAGGTCAGGGGGAGGTAACAGAGCCCAGAATACAAGGATGAGCCAAGCCAGGTGGAGACATCCAATCAGGAAAGCACCTCCCTAACCACCCAAGAATGTGGGCCCTGCCTTTTGGGCGCCAATTCTGACCAGAGTGATAGGCTAGTTCAAATAGCTGCTATAGGGTGAATTGTAATTCAATTGGCCACCTGTGTGTGGCCAGGCTTGACCACATGGCCTTTACTCTATAAAAGTTAGTCTGTGAGGCTGGAGGGGTCGCCTCTTTGCAAGAGATGGCCCTGGCCGGTCAGTTTGATTCTCGATGCTTGGTGTGAAATAAAGCTTTGCTTGACCTTCGCTTTGTATCAGTCTCGCTCCTTTGACCATGGACCCAACAACATACATCTAAAGGGTCTCACGAGAAGGTTTTATTACTGGTAATGAATAAACTTTTCCCCAGACAATAGCTAGCCCCTCAAGGTCCTAGAAACCTTGCTTCCAAAATTCCTAAGGCAAAAGTTCTTAGACTTACATCATCCCTAATCCCCTCCCCAATTTACAAGTATATAATAGACCGCTCCACACATCCCCAGGGCAGCAGCTCTTCCTGCCCACCGGTCCTGTCCCCGTGCTTTAATAAACCACCATTTTGTACCAAAGATGTCTCAAGAATTCTTTCTTGGTCATCGGCTCCGGACCTCACCCCACCGAACCTCACCTATGTTCTAGAACTTCATCAAGGAGCCTTGAGTTGGGGATCTCCTTCCAGCAACACTTTCACAAAGAATGCTGGGTTTATTTTTTCCCATTCATTCATCTATTCCTTGTTCTAGTAAGTCTTCAGTAACACATCTCCTAGGCCAGGTTCTGTGCTAGGCTCTGCTTCTGCAGTGAGCGAGCTGGGCACATGACCTGCCCTCACCGTGTATTCAGCCATGGCGATAAGGAAACAAGTAAGTGCATCAAGTGAAGCATCACAATGGAATGACAGACAACCCCAGATTGTGGGATTATACTGTGTGGGGCTTACATCACCCTCCATGGACTAAATACTTAATGTTTGGTTTTAGTGCTTAGAAGGAATAATGTATGAGGAATGATGAAAGGAAAGCTAATGTTTATTTAGCTATTTTGGTGTCTCTCACTAAGTTCTGACTCATACTCCTTGATTTTGTTCCCAGTCTACATGTGTGGCAAAGACAGTTCAAACAAGGATGAAAATTAATTTTTATCTCAAGTGAAAGAAGTCTAAAGGTGGGCAGTGAAGGGCTGTTAAAGTGAGCCCACAAAGTCTTTAAGGGACCTGGGCTCCTACAAGTGCAATGTTCCAACATCCCTAGGGTATGGCCCTCATCCTCAAGGTTTAATGTGGCTGCTGACATTCCAGTCATCACATCAGTATTCCAGGATGGTAGAAAGGATACTGTTCCCTATAAGGAGACTTACCGGAGGATGCACACAATACTTCTGTTTATATGTCTTTGGACAAAATTTAGACACATGGCCACATCTAGATGCAAAGGAAGAGGCATTTTGCTGGGTATCTGTGTGCCTAGTTAAAATTGGAAGTTCTTCATTCTAAAGAAGAAAAGGAAGATGGGTTAGGGGAAATAGCAATCCCTACCATGTTATGAAACACCATCCTGTGACTTGACAGTCATCAATGCAATGCCTTCTTTTCAATATTCTCTAAGCTAAAGAAAATTCCTTTTTAGAGTGATACCTCCTGGTACCTAACCTTACCACCAACTTACTTCAAATCTCATGGTGTAGGGTAAGATTACTTCTGGGAAGGTTTTTCTTTTCTTTCTTTCTTTTTTTTTTTTTTTAAAGATTTTATTTATTTATTTGACAGAGATCACAAGTAGGCAGAGAGGCAGGCAGAGAGAGAGAGAGGAGGAAGCAGGCTCCCCACTGAGCAGAGAACCCGATGTGGGGCTCGATCCCAGAACCCTGAGATCATGACCCGAGCTGAAGGCAGAGGCTTTAACCCACTGAGCCACCCAGGCGCCCCGGGAAGGTTTTTCTATACAGTGTACCATTTAACAATATTTTAGCTGCCAGTGTCAGAAAACCAAATTCCAGCTAGTGTAAAAAATATTCCAAAATCCTGGAATTATGGTTTTGCCATGGCTTGATTTAGAAGTTTTAAAAGTTTCCACCTCTGCTACGTGGGCTTCATTTTCAGACCATTTACCCATTTTAGTTCTGGTGGGTCTGGACCCTTAGAAGAGCCAAGTGTCCTCAAGAACTCCAGCCTCACACCCTCCGGCTCAAATTCAATGGCTAGGAGAGAGCCCGGTTGTGCTAGCTCCTGCAGGGACCCGAGGTTCATGCTGATTGGTTCCCTTGATGTGATATCCCATGTCCCCCCTGACCAATCACTATGGCCAGGGGGATGCGATGTGGTGATTCACTTAGACCTGAGTCATAACAGTCCACCCTTGTAGCCAAGAGTGTCCAACTCCAGCGCAACCTGGCTAAGAATGAGAGGGGGAGATCCCCAAAAGAACACAGAGACTAGAACGTTCCCTTCTGAGTTATCATTAAACTTTTAGTACTCCAAACAATTTTGCCAAGAACCCCTTTAGGAATGTGTTGGAAAAAAAAAAAAAGAGAACTGTAAAGTTTCTTGCCCTGGGGTCCTGTGAATCAAATTTAACTATAAATTTAAGAACATGCACTCTTTAAACCAATGAAGAACAAGGAAATGCTAGCTAGGAAGATGTCTATAATGACGAGGAAGCAAAAGGCAAGCTGAGGAAAAAGCATGAGCTAAAATCCCATAACCCTCTCCCCCACTTTGGGTGGGACATGAGTTGACATTTCTTAGGCAATCCTGGCTGTCCTAAAGCTAAGAGAAGGAAAAACAAAGGGTTAATTTATAGAGATTATAGTCCTGTAAGACATGAGTCTCCTCGGTTTACAAGATCTTAGTGATTTACAAGAAAAAAGCCTTCTTGGGGCTCCTGGGTGGCTCAGTGGGTTGAGCCTCTGCCTTCGGCTCCGGTCATGGTCTTGGGGTTCTGGAATAGTGTAAGGGCCTATTTAGCCATAGCGGCCCCACCTCGGTTGAACAGCCATTTTGTTGATTATGCAGTAAAACTTACACTGACCCTGCCCCCCCAGGGGAACTTATTTAAAAGCAAGTCCCGGAAACCAGTCCCAGGTAAAAAAGCCCCAATACAAGGGTGGGTCAGGTCAGGTAGAGATAACAGCCCGAATGCAGGAAGAGTCCGATCAGGTGGAGACATCCAATCAGTAGAGCACGCATACTGTCTCCCTAGCTACCAAGGAGTATGGGCCCCACCCTTGGGGCGCCTTTTGGGCACCCATTCTAAGGTGATAGGCTAATTCAAATAGCTACTGATGAAGTTCTAGAACCTAGGTGAGGTTCGGTGGGCTGAGGTCCGGAGCCGATGACCAAGAAAGAATTCTTGAGACATCTTTGGTGCAAAATGATGGTTTATTAAAGCACGGTGCCAGGACCCATGGGCAGGAAGAGCAGCTGCCCCAGGTTGTGAGGGATGGCAGGTTCTGTACCTTGCGGTTGGGGGAAGGTGAGGGGAAGGGAGGTTTCAATGGAGCTTTTATATGCTAAAGAGGGCCTACAAGGTGCCGGGATACTGGAGGCCTTGCGGCTTGATCAATGTTGTCTTTTGGTAAGCCATTCACATTTCTGCTATCAAGCATCTTTGCTAGTGAGATTTGGGTTTAGAAGAAATTTAACTTTATTTAGGGCTTGAGGAACTGAGTTATTTGCCTCTGGAAATTGTGCTATTGATAAGGTAACTTCTTTGTTTGTAGATCTCTAGGACATTTGTAAACCAAAGGAGACTCCTGTCTTGTAGGACTGTGATCTCTGCAAGTTAACTATTTGTTTCTCGTTTATGGCAGTCAGGGGTGCCTGAGGAATGTCACACACATTACCGAGGGGAGCAGGTGGAGAAGGGGTGCAAGGTGCCGGCTTTTGCTTTGTCTTCAGCCAGACACCTGCTCCATCAGCTACTATGGGGTGAACTGTAGTACAATTGGCCACCCATGTGTAACCTAGCTTGATGTGCCGCTTTCTCTGTGTGTTGCAATCTCATTGGCCCCTGTGTGTGGTCAGGCTCAACCACATGGACTTTGCTCTATAAAAGTTAGTCTGTGAGGCAGGGAGGGGTCGCGCTCTCTGTAAGAGGTGTGGCCCCTGGCCAGCAGGTTTGATTCTCTATGCTTGGCCTGAAATAAAGCTTTGCTTGACCTTTGCTTTGTTATCAGTCTCGCTCCTTTAATCACAGACCCATTACTGGGGGACACAACATTGGGGACCCAACAACAGAGCAAGCATGGGGCTCTCTGCTCTGCGGGGAGCCTGCTCCCCCCTCCCCCTCTGCCTGCCTCAAAAAAAGTTAAAAAAAGAAAAAAAGCCTTCTTGTCAATAACTTAACTTCCAGAAGGAAATGTAGGTAAGATTAAATGCCTTTGGGACACCTGGTTAGCTCAGTTGGTTAAGGGTTTGCCTTGGGCTCAGGTCATGATCCCAGGGTCTTGGGATTGAGCTCTGTGCTTGGTGGGGAGCCTGCTTCTCCCTCTCCTGCCACTCTCCCTGCTTGTCCATGCTCTCTTGGTGACAATAAATAAAATCTTTTAAAAATTAAATGCCCTTATAATCTGCAGTCCGTTGACAAATCCTTGAGGGAGGCAGAGTATAATATTCCTCCAGGAAGCTCACAACTGTCTTAATGTTAATGCCTTGCTGGAGGGAAAAACAACCTTAACTTGACAATGGTGATGCCTCCAGTAAATCCTCTTAAGCATCTGCAAGTTCTTTTGAAAATCTCCCTTTTCCTTGTCCCAAGTACAGAATCAGTCACTCCTCACAATCCTGGGGCAGCAGCTCTTTTGGTCCAGGGGTCCTGTCCCGGTGCTTTAAGAAAACCCCATTTTGCTTCAAAGAATTCTTTCTTGATTGTCGTCTCTGGACCTCACCCCGCCAAATCTTACCTAGATTCCAAAACTAAATCATATAATGTTGAGACTTAGACATCCTAGCACTTACTAATCTCCTTGTGTTTTCAGGGACAGGAACCAATTAGATCCCCTAAGTAGCTGTCTGACGAAAAACAAAGTTCTCAGGTTATGAACAACCTAATCTCTCTGGGTATTTGTCTATGGGTCAGTCACAGGAGTATTGGGTGTAAAGCTGCAGTTTCTGCCTTTGGTCTTGCGGAGTATCCAAGAGGAAACGCTTGGCTTCTGGTTGAATAAAGGACACACGGAACTTTCCTGGTAACCTGGAGAACTGGCTTGGCCAGGCAGGTTTTTAAAAAAATTTGTTTTGTTTTAAGTGTCAGCGCCACCTCGTGGGCAATAGGTACAACTACAGTGCCATCTTCTCCAAGAGCTGACAGAACTACTTGGTGGGGTCTTTCAAAGACCGTGTTGGGACACAGTGTACGCTAGTTACGTCTGGCAGGCAATGCAATGAGGGGATCAAGACGCCAGGGTCACATACCCCAAATAACTGAACAGAGAGACTCCAGCAAAAACTTATACACGAATGTTCACAGCAGTACTACTGGCAGTAGCCAAAGGGTGGAAAACAATCCGAATGTCTATCACCAGATAAAGGGAAAAACAGAATGTGGCCTATTCACATAATGGAATATATTCAACCATGAAAAGAGGTGGAAGCACTGACACATGATGCAACATAGAGGAACCACAAAGATATGAGGCTGAGAGAAAGAAGCCAGACACAGAAGGCCACATAGTGTAGGATTCCGTGTATATGAAAAGTCCAGAATAGACAAGTCCATAGAGATGGAGAGTAGACTGGTGGTTACAGAGGCTGGAGGTTGGGGAGTGACTACTTAATGGATGTGGGGTTTCCTTTTGGGATGATGAAAATGTTCTGGAATGTTTAATGTAATGTTTAAAAACCTAGTTGCATATCACTGTGAATGTAACAAATGACAAAGAATTGTTTACCTTAAATGGCCAATGTTATGTTATGAATTTCCCCTCGAATAAAAAAAATAGAGCAGCAGCCAGAGTCACAGAGCTGTCTGGGGTAACTCCGGCAAGCTGCGTAACCCCTATGGTGTCACTTCCAGCTCTCATTCAGCAATTTTGTGAAGGATAAAAGGGGACTGATATTTATTAATATTTATTGATTCATACTGATTTTATTAACCTTTTTTCAAAAGGAAATACACATGGTAAGAAAAAAATCAGTGAAATATAAATCTGGCTCCCAATCTTGTGGCCCCAAGAAGAAATATTTAAGGGATACCTACTAAGTGCCAGATGATGCTGCTACCGCTGGTCTGGGGACCACACTTAAGAGGGACCAGAACTTCCTTCAGAAAGATTGGGGTTTGCTTCCTTTTTTTTCCCCTTACTTTCTTTTCTTTATCTTTTTTTTTTTTTTTTTTTAAGATTTTACTTATTTATTTTACAGAGAAAGAGGGAGAGAACAAGCAGGGGGAGCAGCAGAGGGAGAGGGAGAAGACTCCTCTCTTTAATCCCATTGCCAGGGTGGCAGAAAGGAAGTCACTTCTTACATTATCTGGTGATGGTAGATGATGACGATGATGATGATGGTGGTGATAAAAATGGAGAGTCTGATAGTTTATTTTTAAGCTACATCGAAGTGTCATATGCCTGTATATTTGAGTAACCTCTGTGCCTTGTTTCTCAGCTGGAAAGTGGAAATCACGACTGTCAAGTGAGGTATTACAATTCTTTAGTAAGTGTGACTTTTTCAAATCCACTTTTCCATTTGGGCTTCAAGAGGCTACCAAGTGAAGCTGTTGTTTAATAAGTACAGGGTTGCAGTTTTGTGGGATGAGAAAGCTGTGGAGACTGATTGTACACCAATGCGAATATACTTAGATCCCCTCAACTATACACTTAGAAAAGGTTATGATGGTAAATTTTACCTTATATGTTTTTGTTTTTGTTTTTTTATCACAGTAAGTAGCAAGGCTACTAAGTGAAACACATGAAAAGCTGTCCCAGGAAAGCGATGGTGTTTCTGTGGCTCCCAAGGAGAGACCTGGGCCATTGGCACACAGTGAGGGAAGCCAGCGGCAGAAAAGGCTGTGTGTGAGATGGTTCAGACCAGGTCAAGGGAAGTGTTCCAAAGCAGGGATGCTGAGGAAATGCAGGATGGGATTGCTAAGGTTCCTTCCAACTCTGAGAAGCTGAAGGACTGGAGCCAAGTCAAGTTCAGCAAATGCTTAAATTTTCCATTCACATACTGTAAGATCTTATTATGATATATTTGGAGAACAGAAGTTTAGGTGAAAAAACAAACACCACCACCACCAGCGTGTGCTCTCCCGCTATGGGAGAATATAACCTAGTACGACCTCTCCAGTAGGAATCCACTGATAAAAATGTATCCAAGAAAACAACTGGACAAGTGTGAAAAGCATGTCACTGCTATTTCTACTAGCAGAAAAATCAAACAACTTAAATGCCCATTAAAAAAAAAAACAACAGGGGCGCCTGGGTGGCTCAGTGGGTTAAAGCCTCTGCCTTCGGCTCGGGTCGTGGTCCCGGGGTCCTGGGATCGAGCCCCACGTCGGGCTCTCTGCTCTGCGGGGAGCCTGCTTCCACCTCTCTCTCTATCTGTCTGCCTCTCTGCCTACTTGTGATCTCTGTCTGTCAAATAAATAAATAAAATCTTTAAAAAACAAAAAAAAACAGTGGCCATTTGATGGCATTTGGAGGGACGAGGTGCCACTCTAAGCAAAAGGGAGATGTTTGGAGAAGGCTGTGGGACAAGAAGTGCAGTAAGCCGGGAATACTGTTCCTTTCTGCTTCTCTCCACAGCCTTCTCCTTTCTCCGCAGAAGGGCTTTCACCACTTCAATATTCATGGGACAGACAAGGACTGCCTCAGCCTGGACACCATGACCTCTGACTGGCTTAATGTTTAAGTCTCAATTGCCAGGAGCTTCCTTTTGGCCCGGCTTGGGTCAGATGCCCATTCCTGAGCCAGTTCGCTGTGGCTGGAGGATGGGTTCATACGGCACTCACTTGTAGTTAGGCCCATCACCTAGGCAGGGGCTGTTGAGTGACGGGCACCATGGAGGTGTCTACACTCACTCACCAGAGCCACCTAGGACCACGTGGAAGCAACTGCATCACCAGGCAGCTTCGAAGCAATGCAGAACCCCAGGTTCCACTCCCACACCTAGGAATCATTTTAACAAGGTCCTCAGTGGTTGGTATGTCTATTGAAGTTTGACAGACACTGGTTTATCACAAGAACGGAAGATTGGCTCCCCTTTGTTTCCTTCCTTCCTCCCATCTTTCCTTCCCTCCCTCCCTCCATCCCTTACTTGAACAATTTTATTGCTGTATATCATACATACCATACAATTCAACTATTTAAAGCACATCATTCAAATTTTTAGTACGCTCATATCATCACAGCCAACTGTAGAACATTTTCATCATCCAAAAAAGAAACCCATACTCCTTGGCTTTCATCTTCCAACTGCCCCCCCTTCCCATTCCCCCAATTCCCCTCCTCCCTGGCAATCACTAATTTACTTTGTGTCTAGAGATCTGCCTGTCGTGGACATTTCATATAAGTAGAGTCATACAGTATGTGACCTCTTCTGTCCGGCTTCCTTCACTTAGTGGAATGTTTTCAAGATTCATGCACAGTGTAGCGTGCATCAGCACTTCTTGCCTTTGTATGGTCCAATACTATTTCAGCATAGGGACAGGTCACATTTTGTCTGTCCATTTATCTTCTGTTTTCACTTTTTGGCTATTATGAATCATGCTGCTAGGAACATTCATGCACAAGTGTTTGGGTGGACATATTTTCATTTCTCTTGGGTTAGGCTTCCATTTTTGTAGGGGGAAAAAAATCACATAACAAATTCAGATGTGACTGGGCCCTGCTGGGCAGCTTCTGGTATCACCCAGTGTTAATCTTGAAACAGGACTCAGAACTGTGTAGATCTGCTCCAAATCAAATATATGCCTGAAAGCAAAACTTACGGAAGCTTTCTGGAGGAACAAGGGGAAGTGACACGTCACATGGGGTTCTAACTATCAGTCCAGTCCTTTCCTACCCCGATACACATCCTCTCCCTTTCCCCTAGCCCAGGGGTTTTCCTTTTCTCTTGTTCTTCACTCTCCATGGCCCCTCCTCTTCCTCTCTCCCAGCATTCCCCTGACTCATCCTTTTCCACCACACAGCGAACCAGCTGGGCACACTCTGCTCCCCCTCACTCACCTCCAAACTTGTTCAGCAAATCAAGGACCTCTCCTGGAGAATAGTGGTAACCGATAAATCAACCACCTGCCACAAATAATTGTACTTCCTGCTGGTCTGCACATCCCTGACTATCTCACGACAAACACACATTTACAAGTGCATATAAAAACATCAGAAGTGGGGCGCCTGGGTGGCTCAGTGGGTTAAGCCTCTGCCTTCGGCTCGGGTCGTGATCTCAGGATCCTGGGATCGAGCCCCGCATCGGGCTCCCTGCTCAGCGGTGAGCCTGCTTCCCTCTCTCTCTGCCTGCCTCTCTGCCTACTTGTGATCTCTCTCTCTCTCTCTCTCTCTGTCAAATGAATAAAAAAATTAAAAAAAAAAACCATCAGAAGTATAGAAAACTGTGTGTGTGTCAATAATAAACCTTTGTGTGTATGTCAATAATAAGCCTTTCATACAATCCTTCATTGTTACTTATGAGAAGCATTGCCTTTATCTCGAACGCTTACTGCTTTTCACTTTTTCTACTATGAGCATCTTTCATTTCAGTGCATATAATAGGCCTCTTGTCCAATGGCTACCCTGTTATTTAATGTGTAAGTGTTTATAAGCTATTGAACGAGCCCCTACTAATGGATATTCAGGTAATATTACTTTTATAACCAGCAAACACAATAGGGAGAATTTAATTTCGAAAAATCACAGTTAAAAAAAGGAAGACACCACCACAACGGAAAACCAGTGTTCCAGTCGGTTTCTCCTGCTGATTTCCAGTTTATTACTGGAACTTTCAAGTCACCTGGAGAAAGAGCCCCCCTGGGGTGTGATGATTAGTGTGCCTCTGGGCACGTTATTTCTGTAAAATTGAGCAAAGCATTTCTGTTCTGACTGATGATGAGCTTTCAGCAGGCTCTAACTGCTCGGAGGGACTGTACGACTTGGCCAAGCTGGAACAGAACTTGACTGCACTAGAGCACCAGCTATCCTTGGATCTGATAACCCCACAACTCTTGAGCACTGAGTCCTGGAGCTTCTCCTTCATTTGACTTGCCCTGGCAAACATGCTGCTGGTCCCTTCACTCTCACTACAATGTCTTAAATCATCAGTGCTAGTCCCCAACCCATGTCTTCTCTGGAATGGTACTCAACTCACTTCCTTCAGGACCTGGTATTTCCTCCAGCCCCAAGCGCACTTTGTACTTAGCCCAGACTTCCGCGTGTTGCCTATATTATCTTTTACTTGATCTGCTTCCTTCATTTTTTTTTTTTTTTGAAGAATTTATCTATTTATTTGACACAGAGAGAGAGAGCACAAGTAGGCAGAGAGGCAGGCAGAGGGAGAGGGAGAAGCCGGCTTCCCGCTAAGCAGGGAGCCTGATGTAGGGCTCAATCCCAGGACCCGGGGATCATGACCTGAGCCGAAGGCAGCTGCTTAACAGACTAAGCCACCCAGGCACCCCCTGTTTCCTTCTTTAAACCCTGGATTCTCTGATGGTAGAGACCAACTTGTATCCCTAGAGTAGGTGTTCAGTGAATGTGTGTTACAATGCCTGAAGTGATATATTACAAAACTGAACTGGGGTGCCACTCAAGGACTGCATTATTCTGAACTCAGGAACATGGGCCTGGGACATGGAGGCATGGAAAATGGCCTCTCAAGGTTGAAGACAGTGGCTAAGCGAGCACTGGAACCCCGCTAGGCAAAGAATGGGTCATAAATTAGCAGCATTGACATCACCTGGGTACTTGTGAGAAATACAGACTCTCAGGCCCCAGCTCAGGCAGAGTGAACCCAAGCGTGCATTTGAATAAGATCCCCGTGGGATCTGTCTGCACCTTAAGGTTTTGGAAGTACTGTGCTAGAAGGGGTGTTGCTAGGCCTTCAGACCAACTAATTTATTCTTGTCTTGAGTAGGTGGGAAGACTTCTGGGCAAGGTGCAGTAAGGAGCACATTGCAGTAACCCTTGCCTCAGCTACATTGATGGTGCTTGGGTTGGAAAATGGGGCTATGGCACCAGAATCAGGTCTGTTCTTGGTTCCAGGATGAGCTGCCACTTAACAGCTGGGTGATCCAGCCCATTGCTGGGCACACAGTAGGTTGTCAGTAAATATTTTTGGATCAATTACTGAAGATTGGTTAAACCTAGTTAACCTCGATTAGTCTTATTTCCTCATCTATAAAACAGGGATGACGACAGTCATCTGTCTGTCTGCACCCACCTCCCAGGGCTGCTAGGAGGTTAAATGAGATAAGGTAGGTGAAGATTATCTTAGAGGTGTTAGTTCCTACCACAGAATAAAGCTTGGGTTTCTGCAGAGTTTCTGGAAAGGAGGTAATCTGTGTTTCCACAAAAGCCAGCTGCTGTTACAGGTGCTATGCTAGGGGCAGGTAAATGCCAACCTGGTTTCAGAGAAGGGCAGCAGGAAAGAGTTAACAAAGGCTGCCTCTGGTAGTGAGTTCATCGATTTCCACTGTTTACATTAACTGCTATACTGTTCAACTTTTTTTTTTTTTTTTAGATTTTACTTATTTATTTGACAGAGAGAGCGAGAGAGTACAAGCAGAGGGAGCTGCAGAGAGAGAGAGAGGGAGAAGCAGGCTCCCTGCTTCCGAACATGGGGCTTGAGCCCAGGACCCTGGGATCGCGACCTGAGTTGAAGGTAGATGTTTAACCAACTGAGCCACGCAAGCACCACTATACTTGTTCAGCTCTTAAAAACTGACGCCATACACAATGCTTCTGAAACTGGAAAAGAAACTCCAACTAGAGGGAAAACATAGTGGGGGGAAGGGAGAAAGGCTATATGGTTTTCAACTGCTTCCTTATCTCAAAACTTCAAAGACCCCACTTGGAATGAGAGCTATACCAAGCCACCAAAGGAAAAGAAAGTGAACATACTTCCCTGGCAATTACTCAAGTAGATTATCTAATAAGTGACTGACTAAACACGTCAGACTCACAAGTTCACCACCCTTGTTCCAAGCACTTAGAAAATGCATCTAGTAGCCTGGGTCTGTTAATACTTTAACTGGCCTTTTAACTGTTATGAAATAATTCAGTTTAAAAAGGAAAGATCCTTTTGAGAATTATGGGGCTAATTGTCATATTGGTTTTTTTAATTAAGGTCAAATTCACAGAACATAAAATTGACCACTATTTTAAACTGTACAATTCAGTGGCACTCAGCACATTCTCAGTGCTGTACAACCACCACCTCTATCTAATTTCAAAACATTTTCATCACCCTAAAAGGGAATTCTGTATCAATGAAATGGTTATTCCCAATTCCCTTCTCCACCCAGGCCTTGGCAACCACTGGTCTGGTTTTTGTCTCTATGGGTTTGCCTGTTCTGGAAATGTCATATGAATGAAATCATACACTATGTGACCTTTTGTTCCGGCTTCTCTTGTTCTGCATCATGTCTTTGAGGTTTAGGAGCAGGAATCAGTGCTTCTTTCCTTTTTATGACTGAATAATATTCCATTATATGGATATACCACATTTTGTTAATCTGCTCACGTGTTGAAAGACATCTGGGATGTTTCCATCTCCAGCCGTTGTGAATGGTGCTGCTATGAACATTTGTTTACAAGTATTTGCTTGAATACCTATTTTTGGTTCTTTGGGGTATATATCTAGGATAGAATTGCTGGAACACATGGGAGTTCTATGTTAGCTTTCAGAGGAGCTGCCGAACTGTTTCCCACAGCTGTAAATCATCTTACACACTAAGCAGTATAAGACGTATGAAAGTTTATGAGGGTTCCAGGTTCCTCATATCCTCACCAACCCTTGCCTACCAGGGTCACTCTTCTGAAACTGATGAAGGGCACTCATGCATCAGAGAAAATGACATGTGGTGTCATTTGGCTGCAGGTTCTCATCCACCCACCCTTACATTTCACTCATTGAGCCCCTACAAATACTTCTTTACCCCCAGGGAGTTTGCTCTTAGGAAGTCACCCCTCCCCACTGGGAGCTCATGCCCTGGGATAACCTAGGCATGACCCTTGCCACTGCCTTCCCCTGTATCCTCCACATCCAGTCCATCACCAAGTCCTGCCAAATCCATGTGCAAAATACATCTCGGATCTGTTCACTTCTCCCTGAGGTCTGCTGCTATCGTCTCAGTCCAGGTCACTGTGACCTCTCACCTGCATGCCTCTTCTTCTTTTTAACCACCTGTATCAGTTATCTATTGCTACGGAACAAATGACTACAAATGTGGCAGCTTAAAACCCACAATGCTTTTTTCTTTAGTAATCTCTACACCCAGTACGGGGCTTGGACTCATAACCTCACAACGATCAAGGTGTTGCCGTCATCCTATGGCTCAAACGGTGGAGGATCCACTTCCCAGATCACTTACATGGCTCTTGGTGGGGCTCAGGGCCTTGTGGGCTGCTGGCTGGAGACAAGTTCTTTGCCATGTGCACTCCTCTCTCTATAAGGCAGCCCATAACATGGCAGCTGACTTCCTTCAGAGCTAATGAGCAAAAAAGTGAGAGGGAGCCCAAGACAGACATCACAGTGTGTTTGTAAACTAATCCTAGAAGGGATGTTCCACCACTTTGCTATATTCTGTTAATTAAAAGCAAATCACCGAGTCCAGGCCACCTTCAAGTGGTGGTGGGGGGGACTACACAAAGGTATCACCAGGCACCATCCTAAAGGCTACCCTCTCTACAACCTGTCCTCTGGGAGCCAGTGATTCATGTCTTTTGCATATGAAAAAATGAAAAATCTCCCCCTGAAGGGCCTCAAAAGCCTCATCCCACTATAGCATCAGCAGGAAGACCAGAATCTCAAAAATAAATCAAGTCTAGGTGTAAATTAATCCCTTAAGTACATTTCCTCAACGTATAGATTTTTTCAATCTGTAGACTTATGAAAATAAGAAGGCAGATTATTTGTCTCCCCAGCATACTACAGTGGGACCAGCCTAGGACAACAGTGATGCACATTCTTCTGAGAGGCACAAAGGAGTCACTGGCCCACAGTAAGTCTGAAATCCAGCTGGGCAAATGTTGGCAACTCCCTCAGGAGTTCTCAGAGCCTGAGAATGATTATCCACGGCTCTTGGCTCCACTCTGAGTCACCCTATTTCATAAAAAGTAGCACATATGTGCAGCTGAGCACCTCAGTTGGCTTCCTGCCAGAATCTGGGGGGTCTGAAGACCTCTTTTCAGCCTGTGCTGTCTCTTTCTCCTTCAGTCCAAGAGTCCAAATATGACTCTTTCAAGAACTCCTGGGCTTCCTGGAACCTTAATGGGTGTTCACACCATTAAACTAAAGCCACAACCACAAATCTCCCTGAACAAAGTCCTCCTCTACCTTCAGTTTCTGCTGTGACTGCTGCGGAACAATGACCTTAAGCATCGTAGAGGCCTTATGTTTTACAGGATCCGGGAGAAGCACCCTGAGTGTCTCTAGAGGACCCTTTCCATGACTGAACAGGCTTCTGAGGTACCACCTTTGATTGTCTGAAGTCTTCACAAACTATTATATAGTCACACCTTCTATTTTACCTTTAGGCCATGTTATGGTCCCCTCCAAATTCATATGTTGATGCCTCTAACCCCTACCGTGACGTTATTTGGAGGTAGGGCCTTTGGGTTGTCATTACGTCATTACGTTTGGAGGAGGTCATGAGGATGATGGGATTAGTGTCCTTACAAGAAAAGAAAGAGACTCCAGGTGGCTTTCTGTCCACCATGTGAGGGACACATCAAGAAGGTGGTCATCTGCAAGCCAGGAATAGGGTCTTGCCAGGAGTCAAATCTGCCCACATCTTGATCTTGGACTTCCCAGCCTCCAGAACTGTAAGGAATAAATGTCTATTTTTAAGATGCTCGGTCTATGGTATTTTGTTACAGAAGCCCAAGCTGAGGAAGACAGATTTTGGTACTGAGAAATGAGGGTGCTGCTGTGACAAATTTCTAAAAATGTGGAAGTGACTTTAGAACTGGGTAATGGGGAGAGGCTGGAAGAGTCAAGAGGTGCATGCTAGAAATGTGGATGGGAAAGTCCATTTTGGTGAGGCCTTAGAGGAAAATGGGGAGCATGTTGTTGGACAATGGAGAAAGGGTAATCCTTATTGCAAAATGGATAAGAACTTGGTTGAACTGTGTCCTAGTGCTTTTGAAGGCAGAACTTGAGAGCAATGAAAGGATACTCAACAGAGATTTCTAAGACGTGTTTGAAGAGCAGCTTGATTCCTCTTTCTACTAATGTGAAAGGAAAGAGATGAGCCTAAGAAAGAATTGTTAAACCAAAAAGAACTAGAACCTAAAGATTTAGAAAATCCTCAGCCTGTCCATATTCCAAAAAATTAGAAATTTGTGTTTGAAAGAGAACACTGAAGGATGTGGTTGGACCATCACATGATAGACACTATCATGAGTAGAGATAATACATTATCCATCTAAACTTGTTAGTAGAGACTAACATGATAGAGATTATAGGAGCAGAAACAATGCTTGTTTGAACTGAAGGGAACCAAGACAGGAAGATATGAAGGAAGGCTTCTGGACTTCTTAGATTCTACAAAACAGGGCAACAAAGTTAAGTGGCTGTGAATGTGCACTATTCTTCAAGAAAAGAGAAAGATGATCCCAAAGGCAATTCAGAATCATCAGGGCCAACGCCTTGGTTTTGACAGGCCAGAGAGGATTCATCTGAGGCCTGGGGGCAGGACTGGGCCACCTAGCAGAGCCATGTGTGTGGGACCTCGTCTAGCAAAGCTGAAGGGGTAGGACTGCAACCCCAATGGGTCCAGAGGGCAGAGTCTCAAACCAGAGAGGATTATTCTCCAGCCTTAAAATAAAAATCTAATGGTATTTGCCTTACTAGGTTTTGGACTTGCTTGGCACCCATCACCCCGTTCCTTCTTCTGATTTCTCTGTTTTGGAATGGGAATGGCTAGCCTGCACATGTCTGACCACTGTATTTTGGAAGCACGTAACTTATCTGATTTCACAGAGGAATTTTGTTTCAAGATGAATTATACCTACAGTGTCACCCACATGTGATTTAGATGATATTTAGGTTCTTTGGACATTGGAGCTGAGGCAGGAGAGTTAACTTTTGAGGCTGTTGAAATGGAATGAACGTATTTTGGATGCAAGGACATGAATTTTGGGGGCCAGTTATTTTCTAACAGCAGCCCTAAGACATATTTCCTTGCAGTAATCTGGGTTTGATCCTTGCTTGAAAGTCACTGCTAAATTTTAGCACTGGCTGCCATCTACAGAGACTAAAATCTCAAAATTGTCAAGTCCTGGTTCCTTCCTGTTTAATAAAAACCAGGCAGTACTTCTGCTTAGAAACTGCCTTATTAGATCACCCACTTCATTGGGAACATTCTCCCTTTCCACATAATGGCTGAAGACACTGTTTCTAAACCTTGTGTTACTTCATATCCAGGATCCCCTTTCCTCCAGTTTCCAGTAACACGTTCCTTATTTCCTTTTGAGCCCTCACAGTCTCTTCAATGTCCAGATTTTTAAAAATTATTTTATTTATTTGAGAGAGAGAGAGAGCACGCGGGGTGAGGGGTAGAGGGAGAAGAAAGTTCTCCACTGAGCAGGGAGCCGGATGCAGGGCTTAATTCCAGGACTCTGGGATCATGACCCAAGCCAAAGGCAGACACTTAACTGACTGAGGTACTCAGGTGCCCCCGAAGCCTATATTTCTAAAGTTTCTTCAAGATAGGCTTTCTTTAATGCACTCCTAAAAATCATTCCAGCCTCTGTTCACTGCCTGGTTCTTTCTTTTTTTTAAAAGAATTTATTTGAGAGCGAGAAAGAGAGATCACAAGTAGGCAGAGAGGCAGGCAGAGGTGGGGGGGGGAGCAGGCTCCCTGCTGAGCAGAGAGCCCGATGTGGGTCTTGATCCCAGGACCCTGAGACCATGACCTGAGCCGAAGGCAGAGGCTTAACCCACTGAGCGACCCAGGAGCCCCATCACTGGTTCTAAGCCACTCCCACATTTTAGGTAGTTGTTATGGCAGCATCCCACTTCCAGGCACCAAAATCTGTATTAGTTATCTATGCTGCATGACAATTACTCCCAAATTCGGTGTCCTAAAAACAACATTTGTTATCTCAGTTTCTGTGGGTCAGGAATTTGGGCACAATTTAGCTGGGTGCCTCCTCCTGGCACAGAAGGCTGTAATCACCTCAAGGCTCAACTGAGGGATGATCCATTCTAAGGTCATTTATGTGGTCTTTGGCAGGTCTCAGCTTCTCATTGTCAGTTGGCAAGAGACAGTAGTTCCTTGACATGTGGGCCCCTCTACTAGGCAACTATAGTGGGCTGATTAGTATCCTCCCCTCCAAATTTATGTCCACATGGAACCTCAGAATGTGACCTTATTTAGAAACAGCATCTTTGCAGATGTAATTAAGACAAAATCATACTGGATTAGGGCAGCCCCTAAATGCAATGATAGTGTTTTCATAAGAGGCGAGGCCACAGAGAATGAGGCCATGTGAAGACAGACAGAGACTGGAGTAATGCACTCCTTTTGCCCAAGGAATGCTGCTGAGGACTGCTGCAAGCCACCAGAAACTTAAAGAGGTAAGGAAGGATTCTCCCCTAGAGACTTCATAGGGAGCACAGCTCTGCTAACACATAGAATTCACACTTTTGGCTTCCAGAACAGTGAGAAAATAAAATTCCTATTATTTTAAATCACCCAGTTTATGGTAATTTATTATGGCAGCCCCCGGGAAACTAATAAAGAACCTCACATTTGAGTTGGCTTCTTTCAGAGCAAATGAGGAAGACAGTAAAAGAGGATGCCCAAGATGGAAGATAAAGTCCTTCTGTAATGTAATCTGAGACATGACATCTCATCATTAGAAGCAAGTCACCAGGGTGCCTGGGTGTCTCAGTTGGTTAAGTGACTGCCTTCGGCTTGGGTCATGATTCTGGAGTGCTGGGATTGAGTCCTACATCCAGCTCCTGGGTCCACGGGGAGTTTGCTTCTCCCTCTCACCTTCTCCCCTCTCATGCTCTCTCTCTTTAAACAAACAAACAAACAAACAAAAGAGCTTAAAAAAAAAAGAGTAGTATGATCTCTTAAAAAAAAAAAAAAAGAAGAAGAAGAAGAAGCAAGTCCCCAGATCAGCCCACAAGCAGGGTGAGGGGATTACACAAGATCATGAATACCTACAGGTGGGCATCACTGATGGCTACATTAGAAGTTGCCTACCACAGCCACCTCCCCAGCAAAAAATGGAGGAAACTTCTTCCTCTGGGCTCTGCCTTCTCCATTCACTGATTCCTTTAGCAAATATTTATTAAACACCGGCAGTGGGTTAAGTTTTGAACATGTGGTCAATAGTACAGGTAAGATTCTTTCTCTTGAGATCATTTACAGCCTAGTTGGGGAAAGAACACTAAAGAATAACAAACAAATAAACACATAAATAAAAACTGTGGTAAGTACAAGAAAGTACGTTATGAGACAATTAGAAAATCTGACTTAGATTGGGGATAAGAATTAGACATGTCTTTCTGATAAAAAATTTTGTTTTTTTAGATTTTATTTTTATTTATTTGAGGGACAGATAGCATGAACTAGAGGGAGAGAGAATCTCAATCAGACTCTGCGCTGAGCCCAAAGCCTAACACGTGGTTCCACTGCATGACCCTGAGATCATGACCTGAACTGAAACCGACTGAGCCACCCTGGTGCCCCTAAAATGGTATTTGGAATGTGGTTGAAGAACATGTAAAGTAATAGTCAATGAGTTGAGTTGCCACACTCAGTGTACGAGCTCTTCATCTCTTCATTTCTTTTTTTTTTTTTTTTTAAGATTTTATTTATTTATTTGACAGAGAGAAATCACAAGTAGGCAGAGAGGCAGGCAGAGAGAGAGGAGGAAGCAGGTTCCCCGCCAAGCAGAGAGCCCGATGTGGGGCTAGATCCCAGAACCCCGGGATCACGACCTGAGCCGAAGGCAGAGGCTTCAACCCACTGAGCCACCCAGGCACCCCTCATCTCTGCATTTCTATATGTAACACAGTGCCTGACACAGCGAGGCACCTGATAAATTATTATGGAAGCAACAAATGAATAAATCCAAGCACCTTTTATTTCCTATTATGGATAATGTCAATTCATCTAGAAATTTCCTCCCAAAGTTTGCTGCTGGACCACTGCTCTTATTTATATTAGACAGCACAGGCAAAGCTGCTATTATAAAAAGACTCAACTACATAAAAGATCCAAATAATAAAGGTTTATTTTTTTCCCATATAACAGTCCTGGGTAGATATATAAGTCAATGGAGCAGAGGTTCTCCTCTACTCAGGAATCTTCCATCTTGAAGCCTTGCCTTCTCCAGAACCTTCTCATCACCATCTAGCTGGCAGAGTAAGTAAGAGCACCTGTTGACAAATTTTCTGGACCCAGCCCGACAACGGTGCACATCTCTCCTGTTCACTTTTCATTGGGGAGAGCACAGCACTGGTTGCTACTTAAAGGGGGCTGAGAAACGCACTGCAGGCGTATGGCCAACAAAGAGGACAACGACATCCGCACCACAATATATATCCAATTACTTGAGTTATCCTCTGCTATATCACACAAAATCTTCAAATTATCCTCGACAGAAAAAGACTGTGGATTCCCCACCTTCACCAGCACCATCATCCTTCCAGTTGCTGAAGCCAGACTCAGGATAAGTTACTCTTGTTTCATTTCTTACTCTTACCTTCCATATCGAATCCTTCAGGAAATACTGTCAACTCTATCCCAAAACATACCATAAATCCGTCTACCCCATCTTTGCTGCCAGTGCCTGAGTTCAAGCATCAAAATAATCTCTCATCTGGATTATGCCATAGCCTCTTAACAGCTCTCCATGTTTCCACTCTTGCTTGCCCATATTTCTCTATCTAGCAGAATGCTCTTTCAAAACATAACTAACTTCGACCGCATCACTCTTTGGTTAAAGAACTTCCAGTCATAGAATAAAATCTAAAGTCATTACCATGACCCTAGGGTGTATGATACAGCCCCTGCCCACTTCTCCAACCTCATTCTTTGTCATTTTCTCCTTCCACTTGCTCTGCTCCAGCTACGGTGAACACTCTGCTGGTCCTTGAACATATTCAGCTTATTTGCACTTTAAGATTTTTTGCACCTGCTGGTCCACCCGCCCAGAAATCTCCTCCTCAGATTTCCAATGGTCAGCTCCTTCTCGTTTCTCAGGGGTCTCAGCTTAAATGTTACCTCCTAGGAACCCTTCCCTGATCATCAACTAGGAAAAGTCCCCACATCCAGTTATCCTCTTTTTTTTTTTTTTTAAAGATTTTATTTATTCATTTGACAGAGATATCACAAGTAGACGGAGAGTCAAGCAGAGAGAGAGAGGAGGAAACAGGCTCCCTGCTGAGCAGACAGCCCGATGTGGGGCTCGATCCCAGGACCCTGGGAACATGACCTGGGCCGAAGGCAGAGGCTTTAACCCACTGAGCCACCCAGGCGCCCCTCCAGTTATCCTCTTACCTCAGCATCCTGTTCACTTTCTTCTTAGTATCTACAAACTCTGTGTCTCCCTCTGTTTATTTGTTGCTTAGCTTTCCTGAAAGTAAGAACCACTGAGTAGGTACCGACTCTTGTTTCCCAAGTGCTGGGCAGGGCTGCTACACGGTGGTGCTCAGTACGTAACTGAACGAATGAAGACCCACCAAGAGGCGATCTGCCAACAGCTCGTACAAGGTCCTGGGACAGGTAGTTGGTGTAGTGGAAGGGGCACAAACGTGGGTTCCAATTCGGACTTGACCACTTCTCCGCTACGTAACCTGTAAACGCGGGGATAGAACCTGGTGGGGGAAGAGAGCCTCACGTAAAATTAGCCCTCCGAACATATAACTATGACTGCTATAATTATACACAGTTCTGTTCTCTTACCGCTGGACCCGTCCAGGACCTCCGTTTCCTCTTCTTCATCCGGAGTTGAAACACCCCGCCCGGGCTCCGTCGCGAAGGCTGTTTCTGGCGGAACGAACCTCTTTCTCCGCCGGGAGAGGAAACCAGGAGCGCGAACGCCACTCCAGTCAGGCTGCGTTCTCCAGTGGCTCCGCCCCCGTATTACGCCAATCAGCGCGACGCCAGCGCTGCGGAGGGCCCCGGGGCCTGTCTTGAGTATGGCGCAGCTTGAGGGGGCCCTGGCGGACGCCTGCAAATCAACCTCGTGATTTGGGGGCACTCGGAAACCCCCGCGGACGGCGGCGAGCAGCGCGTGCAGCCGTGGGGGAAAGGAGTCGGGCGGCAGGAGGGGCGGCCCGTAGCTCAGGCGGGACACAGAGCCGGCAGGCGGGCGGCCGGCCGGCAGGGCTGCCCGGCGCGGGTGTCCCGGCGATGTGTGGCGCTGAAGCGGCATCGGGAGCAGCAGCGGCGGTGGCGGCGGCCTCGGCTTCGGCTTCGGCTTCGCAGCGGTGCCGGCGGCGGAGACGGAGGCGCAGGTTCCTCATTAGGACCTGGCGAGCCCAGGCCTAATCGGCGGCCCCGCGAGGCCTCTGCATCGCGCCCCGGACGGGGACCCTCCCCGCCTCGCCCTGCCCCGGGAGCTTGCCTCCCCGGCCGGGGATGAAGCCGGGAGGCGGCCGCGCGGGGCCCAGCACAAAGGCTTGTCCCCGGGGGCCGCCGCCGCCAGCCTAGAGCCGCCCACCGAAGCGGAACCGGCGCCGGGGCCCTCATCCCCGCCGGTCCCTGGGGGCGGCTGCTGCCCGTCTCCCCGAGGCCCAGGGGCCCAAACGCCGAGCCCCGTGCTCCCTCGTCTACGGTGGGACCGGGCAGCTGCGCAGTCTCCGCCGCTCCCGGCCGTAGAGGCCCCACGGAGCATGTCCGAGGAGAGCGACATGGAGAAAGCCATCAAGGTAAGGGGGAGATGCCCCCTTCCTCCCCGCTTTGTCCCTGTGGCAGTCCTCTCGGCTCAGCCTCAGAAAGCGGAGAGAACTTGGAGTGAGAGATGCCAGCGACTCCGGGTTTCTGTCTTTCCAGATTCCGTGGACTGCGTTTTACAGCTCTGGGGCGAATGGTTTGTGTATATATAGGGAGGGATGTCCGACTCCCTCTGACTTCCCTGATTAAAGTAGGGATGTGATTTGTACTCATCTAAATCGCAAGGTGAGTGGAGTGGAGATACTTGTTAGGAGTGGGAAGGAGAGGGCCCTACTACTCCACTTTCGATCACTCTCCAAGTGCCGCCAGTATTTGTTTCCGGATGATCTACAACAGTATTTGGAGAGTTGGACTTTACCCATCGCTCTCCATTTGTTTGAAACCAGCCTCCTCAAAACCTGCGGTTTCAGACGGGGTGGCTCGCCTTCTTACAAAAATCTGTCTTTTGGCACATACTGTTTTTACTTTTGCGTATGTTCCTTCACCTTTTCCTTTTTCCTCTCCTCCTAGGGAGCATTTAATTTATTGAGGAAGAGCTCATGGTGTTCTGTGACTTACTGCTCTGTTAACAACCACAACAAAGCAAATATGTGTGTTCTAAAATGACCCAAATAAAGTGAAAAGTTTTAAAAAATGTGCTTTTTACTCTTTTTTTTAATAGGCAAACTTTGAGGTATTAATAGTCAGAAAGTCATCTAGCTGTTGCTAGGAAATTAGAATCTTGTGTAAATTGAGCCCGAAGTTCAATATGTATCATCTACTTATTTTGCAGTATTAAATAAGTGTATTTAAGAATTTCATTTTCCCTTGAAGGACAGGCATCCATTGGCAACTTGGGGTTATTTTCCCCCTTCAATACACAGTTAAAAAGTCACACTTGAATAATTTTTTGTATAGCAAAGCTTATAGAAGTCATCTGTCTTCCCAAAGAAACTTCACTTTTTAAAGAAGGCATGGAAATATACACATACACATTAAGGAAGAGCAAATCTTAAATAATAGAAATAAAGGTTCTAAAAGACTGCATTTTTTTCTTTTGGTTTGGATTTTATTGGTACAGGGTCATGAATTGTTACCTAAAGTTACATGATTGGGTTGTGACTCAAAACATATATGGCAGATTTTTAAATTCAGGTATTGTCTGTTTTTTGCCAAGTGCTGTCTTAGGCACTGGTGGTGCAAAGCCACACTCCCAGATGGCCCTGCTCTCATGGAGCTTATATTCTAGATGGTGGAGTTAGGTAATAAACATTGCGAGGTGCTTATAATTAAGAGAAGGGTTGGGGGTATTATTTTAGGAAGAGTAATCAGGGAAGGCCTCTCTGAGGAGGTCACATTTGTGTAGAGGTCTGAAGGGAACGAGGAAGCAATTCTCCACTGTCTCAGTGAAGAGTATGACAGGAAGTAGGAACAGCAGATACAAAGGCTCTGAGGTAGGTATAAGTCTTGCGTGATCCAGGAACAGCAAAGTGAACTCAGTGGGTCAGTGATTATGTTTTAGGGAGATGATGGAAAGCTAGAGAACATAGGGGCTTGTAGACCATTGTAGGGACTTTGGCTTCGACCTTGAGTACAGAGGAACACTAGGGAATTTTGAACAGAAGAGGGACACAGTTGTAATGGATAAATATATAAATGGGGAGGCAATGTTATATAGTGGTTACCACTGTTTTTCTAGGTAAACTCATGGGTTAAAATCTCAGCCTTGCCATTCATTAGCTGTGTCCTCGAGTAAGTCACTTCACTTCTCTGTCCCTTAGTTTCCCCACTCATAGAAAGGAGATAAAACACTCCACAGCTCATAGAGTTTTTGAGTATTTAATGAACAAATATATCTAAATGTGCTTACAATAATCCCTAACATTTAGTAGGAACTTAATGAATGTTAGCTCATAGCAACTAAAGAGTATTTTAAGAAAGTCTTAATTTCTTCACTTGGTCACTATTGCCCAGTCTGACTTTCTTAAATTTTTTAGCTTTTCTTCATGTACTTGACAGTCATTGGTGAGTCTGCCTACTAGTTTGAGTGTGTTCAACCAACACAAATAAGTGGAGTTGAAAATACCGGATCTGACAACCAGTACTGACTAGGATATACTCCCTTGCAAGCAAGCCAGCATCACATCAAATAAAACTTCTCTGTGCCATTGTATTGTATTCATTGTTTTGCTTTCTTGAGAATGTCCCTCAGTGGTGAAGTCTAAGACCAGTGTAGTTAGCTGGAAAAGCTGTTTTCCTGGGCTCTAATCAGACCATTTAAACTTCTGCATCCTGGAATACCTGGGTGGCTTGGTTGGTTAAGCATCTGCCTTTGGCTCCGGTCATGATCCCGTGGTCCTGGGATGGGCTCCTTGCTCAGCAGGGAGCCTGCTTCTCTCTCTACCTGCTGCTCCCCATGCTTGCTCAGTCTCTCTTTCTCTCTCTGACAAATAAATAAAATCTTAAAAAAACAACAAAAAAACAAGAAAAAAGTTTCTGCTGTCTATCTAAGAGCAGTCTGATTAACATCTCATCCTGTTACTCTTCAAAATAATTAGGATATGGCCAAGGCAACAACCTTAGGCTCTGTCTTCTCATTTCTGTCTCTTCTCTCCTAGCCCCATGACCTCACTATTCCTAAGGCACTTAGCTAAACCTGGAGAAAGCATTTTGGAATTAGGGATTGCTTACGTATTTGCCTTCTCTGGTATATGGCAGAGTTCTTTTTTTTTTTTTTTAAGATTTTATTTATTTATTCGACAGAGACACAGCAAGAGAGGGAACGCAAGCAAGTTGAGTGGGAAAGGGAGAAGCAGGCTTCCCGCTGACCAAGGAGTCTGATGCCGGGCTGGATCCTAGGACTCCGGGGTCATGACCTGAGCCGAAGGCAGACGCTTAACCAACTAAGCCATCCAGGCACCCCGTATATGGCAGAGTTATTAATATTTGATGAATTTAGTGAAAATTCATTCCCTTAGTTTTAAAAATATTTTAAAAATTGCAGTACAATTTATATACCATAAAATTCACTCAATGTAAGTGTGTAGTTGAAGACTTTTTAGTAAGTTTACAGAGTTGTGCAACTATCATCACAATCATCACAATCCAGTTTTAGAATATTTCCATCCCAGGGCAACTGGGTGGTTCAGTGTGTTGGGTGTCTGACTCGGTTTTGGCTCAGGTTATGATCTTGCTTATGAGATCAAGCCCGCCCTTGGTCTCCGTGCTGGGTGTAGAGCCTGCTTGGGATTCTCTCCCTCTCTCTCTCTGCCTCTCCCCTCCTCACCCCAAACCCCTCCCCGCTGCCAACCCTGCATTCTCCTCTTTCAAATAAATGGATAAAATCTTTAAAAGAAATAAACAATATTTCCATCCCCCTAGAAAGTTCCTTTTGCCTCTTTGTAGTCAGCCTCTACTCCCACTCCCCACTCCAGACAATCACTGATACACTTTCTGCCACTAGTTTTGTCTCTAGGAATTCCAAATTAATGGAATTGTAGAATACGTAGTCTTATGTATTTGGCTTCTTTAACTTACAATACTTTTTAGTGCATATATTAGGAGTTTATTTTTTTTATTGTAGCGTAATCTTTATTGTTTATTCATCCCCAGTTGATAGACATTTAGATTCTAGTTTCCAGTTTTAGCTAATATGAACAAAATGATAAATAAAACTTGCCCATACAAGTTTTTGTGTAAATATTTGTTTTGATTACTTTTTTAAAAGATTTTATTTATTTGATAGAGATCACAAGTAGGCAGAGAGACAAGCAGAGAGAGAGGGGGAAGCAGGCTGCCTGCTGAGCAGAGAGCCCGATGCGGGGCTCAATCCCAGGACCCTGAGATCATGACCTGAGCCAAAAGCAGAGGCTTAACCCACTGAGCCATCCAGGCACCCCTTGTTTTAATTTCTTCTGGGTAAATACCGAGGTATGGAATTACTGGGTGGTACAGTAAGTTTATGCTTAACTTTTTTTTTTTTAAGATTTTATTTATTTATTTGACAGAGAGAGATCACAAGCAGACAGAGAGGCAGGCAGAGAGAGAGAGAGAGAGAGAGAGAGAGGGAAGCAGGCTCCCCGCTGAGCAGAGAGCCCGATGCGGGATTCGATCCCCGGACCCTGAGATCACCACCCGAGCTGAAGGCAGCGGCTTAACCCACTGAGCCACCCAGGTGCCCCAATGCTTAACTTTTTAAGAAACTGCAAAACTTTTCCAGAGTAGCTTTACCATTATTCATTCCTACCAGTAGTGTTTGAGGGGCCTTTTTTGTTTTTTGTTTTTGTCTTTGTTTTTATTTTTGTTTCCCTCCTGACAAATATTTGGTATTGTTAGTCTTTCCATTTTAGCCATCCTAGTGGTTGTGTAGTTGTTCTGATTGTGGTTTTAATGTGCATTTCACAAATGATTGTTTCCATAGTGTAGTGGTTATCACGTTCGCCTGACACTAATGACTAATATTGCTGGTCAGCTTTTCATGTGCTTGTTTGCCATTTATGTATCTTTTCTTTTCTTTTTTTTTTTTTTTTTAAGATTTTATTTGTTTATTTGACAGAGATCAAAAGTAGGCAGAGTGGCAGGCAGAGATAGAGTGGGGGGGCGGGGAAGCAGGCTCCCTGCTGAGCAGAGAGCCCGATGTAGAACTCGATCACAGGACCCAGAGATCATGACCTGAGCCAAAGGCAGAGGCTTAACCCACTGAGCCATCCAGGCGCCCTGTGTGTATCTTTTCTGGTGAAATGTCTATTCAGATCATTTGCCCATATTTAAATTGGGTTATTTGTCATCTTACTGAGTTGTAAGAGTTCTTTACATGCTCTGAGTAAAAACTAATTCTAATGCTATTGAGCATCTTTTCATATGTTTGGCATTCACGTATTTTTTTCTTGGTATTTAATTGTATTAAAATCTTTTATTCATTTTTAAATTGAGCTGCTTTTCTTATTATTGAGTTAGAAGAGTTCTCTCTAAACTCTGAATAAAAGTGATTTATCAGAGACATGATCTGCAAATATTTTTCCCAGTCTGTGGCTTATCTTTTCACTTTTAATGGTTTTTAATTTTGATGAAGTCCAGTTTATCTTTTTTTCTTTTTCTTTTATGGATTGTGCTTATGGTGTCATAACTAAGAAATCTTTGCCTAGCCTAGGTTACAAGACTTTTCAATTACATTTTCTTCTAGAAATTTTGCCGTTTTTAGTTGTTTCTTTAGGTCTAATATCCACTTGGAATTAACTATTATGTGTGGTGTTACATGAAGGTCTGAAGTTTTGTTTGTTTGTCTTTAATATGGATATCCAGTTGTTCCAGGACAGTTTGTTCAAAACACTGTCATTTGCCTATAGAATTACTATGTATTACCTTTTTCAAGAATCAGTTTATCATCAGTGTGTGAGTTTATTTCTGGATTCTCTGTTCTGTTCTTGATCGATAGGACTATCCTTATGCTAGTAGCATACTTAATTTGATTACTGAAGCTTTATAGTAAAATTTCCAAAATTGGGTAGTATGAGAACAAACTTGGTTTCTCTTTTTCAAAATTAAGTTGCCTCTTCAGGTTCTTTGTATTTCCAGATAAAATTTAGAATCATCTTCTCTGTTTTTACAAAAAGAGTGCTGGGATTTTGACAGAGGTTCCATTGAATCTGTAGGTCAGTTTGGGACAGTTGCCATCTTAACGATATTGTCTTCTAATCCATGAACATGGTATAGCTCTCTATTTCATTAGGGCTTCTCCTGTTTCTCTTAGCAATGTATTTGTAGTTTTCAGTGTATGGATCTTACACTCTTTAATAAATTTATTCCTAATATTTTGTTATGATGCTATTTAGAATTGTTTAATTTCATTTGGATTGTATAAAATCAATAATGTATAAAAATATAGTTCATTCCTGTATTTTGATAATGTGTTTTGCATCCTTATCATATTTGCTAAGTTCTAGATTTTTGTTGTTGTTGTTTTGTAGGTTCTTTAGGATTTTCTACATATAAAAATCATGTTTTCAGCAAATAAATACCATTTTACTTCTTCCTTTACAGGATGTATGCTCTTAATTTTGTTTTCTTGCCTTATGCCATGGGTAGAACCTCAGGTACAATGTTGAATGAAAGTGGCAAAAGTGGACATCTTGCCTTATTCCTGATCTCAGGGGGAAAGCATTAAAGACTTATCACTGAGTAAGTGGTTTTGTAGATGTCCTTTGTCCAATTGAGGAGTTTCCTTCTGTTCTTGTTTGCTGAGAGTTTTTATCAGGAATAGGTATTGAATTTTTGTTAAATGCTTTTTCTTCACCTGTTGAGTTGATCATACAGTTTTTGTTCTTTACTCTTAATGTGGTATATAGTAACATTAACCGATTTTCAGATATTAATCCAATCTTTCATTCTTGGTATAAACCCTACTTAGGCTGATGTAAAATTATTCTTATATGTTTCTGTATTCAGTTTGCTCATAATTTTGCTGAGGATTTTTGTATCTGTATTCATGAGAGATATAGGTTTCTAGTTTTCTTCTGATGCCTTTGTCTAGCTTTGGTATGAGGGTAATACGTGACTCAGAATGACTTGGGAAGTATATCCTTCTTTATTTTCTGGAAGAATTTGTGTGGAGGTTTGGTATTATTTCATCAAATCAATAGTTCTCAATAGGGGGCAATTTTTGTCCTTCATAAGACATTTGGTAGTGTCTGGAGACATTATAATTATTCAATGCAGGTGGGGGATGCTTTTGGCATTTAGCAGGTAGAGGCCAGGAATGCTCCTGAACATCTTAATAATGCACAGGACAATCTAACAACAAAGAAGTACCTGCTTCAAAATGTCAGTGATGCTGAGATGAGAAACTGCACTTTAAATGATTTAGTAGAATTTACCACCAAAACTGTGGGTCAAGTCTTTGCTTTGTGGGAAGATTTTTATTGTTGTTATTAATTCAGTTTCTTGTTACAGATGTATTCAGGTTTTCTATTTCTTCCTGAGTGAGTTTTAGTAATTTATGTCTTTCTAGAATTTATCCATTTCATCTAGTGGTCTAGTTTCCTGGCATAAAATTGTTAATGGTGATCCTTTATAATGCTTTGATTCCTGTAAAGTCTATTGTGATGCCCCCTCTTTCATTTCTAATATTAACAACTTGTGTTTTTTTCTCTCTTCAGTCTAGCTGAAGGTTTGTTAATTTTGTCATCTTGAAGAATCAACTTTTGGCTTTGAATTTTCAGTCTTCTGTTTTAATTTCTACCCTAGTTTTTATTATTTCTGTTTGCTTTGAGTGTATTTCTTTTTCTCTAGTTTTTCAAGGTGGAAGCTTAGGTTATTGATTTGTAATCTTTTTTTTTTTTTTTTTAGATTTTTATCTATTTATCTGTCAGAGAGAGAGAGGGAGAGAGAGCGAGCACAGGCAGACAGAATGGCAGGCAGAGGCAGAGGGAGAAGCAGGCTCCCCAACAAGCAAGGAGCCCGATGTGGGACTCGATCCCAGGACACTGGGATCATGACCTGAGCCGAAGGCAGCTGCTTAACCAACTGAGCCACCCAGGAGTCCCCGATTTGTAATCTTTTTAACTTAGGGATTTAGAGCTGTAAATTTACACTAAACACCACTTTACCTGCACATCATAAATTTTAGCATATAGTCCCCTCAGAGCCATGGTTTTGCTTTCCATGGTTTTAGTTACCCATGGTCAGCCATGGTCTGGAAGCAGACAGTTCTTCTGAGCCATCAGAAGGTCATTAGTAGTCTAATGCCTTGTCACATACGTCATTTACCTCACTTCGTCTCATCACATAGGCACTTTATTATCTCACCATCACAAGAAGAGGAAGAGTGAGTGTGGTACAAAAAGATATTTGTGTGTGAGAGAGAGGTCACATTCACATAAATTTTATTACAGATTATTGTTACAGTTGTTCTATTTTATTACTAATTATTGTTAGCCTCTTACCATGCCTAATTTATAAATTATAATTTATAATGTTAAGTTATATAAGCTAAATTATTAAACTCTATCATAGATATGTATGATAGGAAAAACATAATATATATATATGGGATTTGGCACTAGCTTTGATTTCAGGCATTCCCTGGGATTCTTGGAATGAAACCCCACAGATAAGGGGGGTTTTATTCATTCAGATCAAAACTTCTTTTTTAAAGATTTTATTTTTTTATTTGACAGAGAGAGACAACTAGAGAGGAAGCACGAGCAGGAGGAGTGGGAAAGGGAGAAGCAGGTTCCTTGCGATGTGGGGCTCCATCTCAGGGTCATGGGATCATGACCTGGGCTGAAGCCAGACGCTCAATGACTGAGCCACCCAGGTGCCCCAAGAGCAAAATATTTCCCAATTTCTCTGTTTCTTTTTTGACCCATTGATTATTTAGTAGTATTATATAATTTTAAAATTTTTGTTGATTTCTAGCTTAATTGATTTATAGCTTAAGTCTGTTATGGTTGAAGAACTTTATATGTTTTAAGTTTGTAAAAATTTACTGAGACTATGGTTCAGCATATGCTTTATCCTGAAGAATATTCCATGTGTGCTTGGGAAGAACATATATTCTCCTGTTGTTGGATGCAGTGTTCTATAGATGTCAGGTCAAGTTGGTTGACAGTGTTATCCTCCACATCTTGATGGTTTTCTGTTTAGCTTTTCTATTATTGATTTTTGAATTGTCTATTTTCCTCCTATATTCTCTCAATTTTTGCTTCATATATTTTTGGACTCTGTTGTTAGGTGGTTGCATAAATGTTTATAATCATCATATCTTCCTGTTGAATTGACCTTTTCATCCTTATAAAAAGTGCCTCTTTATTAACCTCTATTTTGTTTATTGTCTGTATGGCTCCTTCAGTTCTCTTACGGTTATTCATGGTATATTTTTTTCCATCCTTTTACTTTTTTCTCCATTAAAAAGTTGTAAAAAGGGGTGCCTGGCAGTCGGTTAAGCATCTGCCTTCGGCTCAGGTCATGATTCCAGGGATCTGGGGTCGAGTCCTACATCGGACTCCTTGCTCAGCGGGGACTTGCTTCTCCCTCTGCCTGCTGTTCCCCCTGCTTGTGCGTGCTCTCTCTCTGTCAAATAAATAAATAAAATCTTTTTTAAAAATTGTAATAAAATTACTCATAACATAAAATTTATCATCTTAACTATTTTTAAATGTACGCTTCACTGGTATTAAATATATATATAATGTGTGACCATCACCACCATCCATCTGTATAATTCTTTTGATCTTGTAAAGCTGAAACTCTGTACCTATTAAATAGTAACTCCTCTGCCTCCTTCCCCCAGCGTCTACCAACCACCATTCTACTTTCCATCTCTATTGACTATATTGACTATATTGACTACTCTAAGCACCTCAGAAAAATGGAATTATACAGTATTTGTCTTTTTGTGACTGGCTTATTTCACTTAGCATAATATTCTCATGGTGCATCCATATTGTAGCATATTTGTGAATTTCCTTTCTTTTTAAGGCTGAGTGATATTCCATCATATGTATATAGACATTTAAGTCCTTTCCATGTTTTAGCTATTATGAATAGTTGTTATGAACATGGATATACAAATATCTCTTGAAGACTCTTTTTTTAGTTCTTTTGGGTATATACGCAGAAGTGGAATTGTTGGATCACATGGTAATTCTGTTTTTAATTTTTTTTGAGGAACTGCCATTTTGTTTTTCATGACATTGGAAATGTACCATTGTACATTCCCACCAGCAGTGCACAAGGGTTCCAGTTTCTCCATATCTTCACCAACACTTGTTACTTTGTTTGCTTTTTAAGTAGTCTCCACACTCACCATGGAGCTTGAACTCAAAACCCTGAGATTAAGACCTGTGCTGAGATCAAGAGTCTGACGCTTAGCCAACAGACCCACTCAGGCACCTCTATTTCTTTGTTTTTGGATAGTAGCTATCCTAACAGGTGTGAGGTTTTATCTCATTGAAGTTTTTATTTGTATTTCTTCATGACTGGTGATTCTGAGCACCTTTTCCTGTGTTTATTGGCCATCTGTGTATCTTTGGGAAAATGTCTACTCAAGTTTTCAGCCCATTTTTTGAATCAGGTTGTTTTTGAGTTTTAGGAATTCTTGTATATTCTGGATATTAATCCCTTATCAGGTACTTGATCTGTGATATTTTCTTCCACTATGTGGGTTGCCTTTCTTACTCTGTTAATAGTGTTTTATGATGCACAAAATTTTAAGTTTTCATGTTCATCTTGTCTAGTTTTCCTTTTGTTGCCTGTTCCTTTGGTGTCTTATCCAAGAAATCATTGCCAAATACAATGTTACAAAACTCATGTCGTATGTTTTTTCCTAAGAATTTTATTGTTTTAGGTCTTATATTAAGGTCTTTGATCCATTTTGAGCTTTTGTGTATGGGGTTAAGTTTCCAACTTTGTTCTTTTGCTTGTATATGGATACCCGGTCTATTCAGCATAATCATTTAAATCCTTTTATTTTTAACTTGTTTGCTTCTCTGATTCCAAAGTATATCTCTTATAGACAGCTATGGTTGGATTTTTTTTTTAATCCAGTAAATGTTAACTTTTTTACTATATCATTATTTTTATATCTGTCACAAATATATTTTGTTTCTTATTTACAAAAATAGACAATGGATAGATTTGCCTGTGGATTGTGGTTTCCTGACCCTTGGTCTAGAAGGATTCTGAAGGATTACTTTATTCTATGTATCTATATTCCTATTAACTTAAGGCAGTATATATATTTCTTTAGCAGAATTCAATCAGGGTGTTTGTCATTGATGCCTTTGAAGTAGTCCATAATTTACTTCAGTGAAGGGTTTTAATTGACCCATGCCCTCCTATATTCTCCTTGTCATTAAAATATGTGAGAAAATAGGCCATCTACACATAGAAGAGTTCACAGATGAGTGTCGCATCTCTTCCCCAGCCAGGCTTCTTGAGGGCTTAGACTGGTTAGTGTTTTTGGCACCGTCCACAGAGGTGCAGGAACGAAACCTCCCAAAGAGGACAAGAGGTGTCAGGAAAACAGAGTTCAGAAATCAGGGCTGTAGAGAGGCCTGGTAGTGCCTCTCTTACCTTCTATAATGTCAAGTGCTAAACCTCCTGTCAGAGCCTCATCAGAGCCTCTACAATCTGAACAGTTTTGGCTGTGTATCAGGCAGAGTACCATCTGAATAAGCACCAGCACAGTGAAGAATTTGGTCTAATGTTATTTCTTAGCAACTGGGCGAATGAACAGTCCTTTGAACAGTCCAATAATTCCATGGAACAAATCTCTTTTCCATGAAATTTCCTCTGAGTGTATGTTTTCATTAGAGTTGAGGAAAAGGAGGGGTATAGCAAATGGTTTTATTCCACCATGAAGCTTAGACTATGCTCTCAACTCCCTCGTTCCCCATCCTGTATTCCTCCTTGTCTTCTCAAACACTTCTAAAGGCCATGCGGTAGAAACACAAAGGAGATAGGCAAGTTAAATGGGTAGGTTTGAATTCTTTTAGGAGGTGGTGACTGGGAACAGAGCCTGGGACCTCCCTGATTGGGCAAGATCTGTCCCTAATCTTCAGTGTAAGGCACTTAACTTTGATAGCTGGAATGAAGCTAGGGAAGAGGCCAAAGCCATAGATTCTAGTCTTATTAGTCCCTGTAACTCACTGTGTCACCTTGACAAGCTCCTTAACCCCAAAGTTTTTTAGAACCGAGGTTGTGTAATGATGTAACTGATCTTTCCCAAATCAATATCCCTCTATCATCCAGCTTTAGTCTACCTTTCTAGTCTCATATTACACAGTTATTGAGCATTTATTATATGATGAGAACCTTTATCAAGAACTGGACAGCAGAAAAGTGGAGATGACTATTGCAAGCTTTTTTTTTTTTTTAAGATTTTATTTATTTATTTGACAGGGAGAGATCACAAGCAGGCAGAGAGGCAGGCAGAGTGGGGGGGGGAGAAGCAGGCTCCCCGCTGAGCAGAGAGCCCGATGTGGGGCTCCTTCCCAGGACCCTGAGATCATGACCCGAGCGGAAGGCAAAGGCTTAAGCCACTGAGCCACCCAGGCGCCCCGGTGAGCTTATTTTGTAGACTTGCATATTAATTGGGCAGAAGCTCTGTTTTTTTTTTTTTTTTAAAGATTTTATTTATTTATTTGACAGACAGAGATCACAAGTTGGCAGAGAGGCAGGCAGAGAGAGAGGAGGAAGCAGGCTCCCCGCTGAGCAGAGAGCCCGATGTGGGGCTTGATCCCAGGACCCTGAGATCATGACCCGAGCCGAAGGCAGAGGATTTAACCCACTGAGCCACCCAGGCACCCCAGAAGCTCTGTTTTTTATCTCTGAACTTAGCCTCGTGTGTGGCACACACACCAACTGCTCAACGAGTGTGTGTTATATGGACAGATATCCTGTTCCCGTATACTGGGAATCGGGATTCTATTAGATTCTCATTGCAACAAAACAGTTTGAAAATCTCATGAGTTACAGCCTGATTTCTCAAGGTCTCCGTTGGTTTCCTTTTCTTCCTGTGGAACCCTGAAAAATGAATTTTAGCCTACCATAACTTAAATATATGGCTTTCATGCCTGAAAGCCTATGGCAACAGAAGCTCAACATATAGTGATTAGACAAGAATTCCATAAAAACTTTCACTAAATCATAGAGGCTGTATCGGGAACTATTGAAAGCTATTAAAACTAAATAAAACAACTGAAAAAAGTAGTAGTAGTAGTAGTAGTAGTAGTAGGAAAAAAGTAGTTACACAGTGAATATGACAGTATTTTTGTACTGAAGATGATGCTGTTAAAAATTAGATGAATTTACTATTATAGTCACTACTACCTTATTTGAACTTTTAAAAGTCTCAATTTATTTAGTTATTTCAACAATTTGATCAACTTCTTCAAGGATATAGGCCTTCTATATCATAGAAGCCTGTGTCAGAGCAGTCTTTCTGGAACTTCAGAAAATTCACTGACCCTTTCATTTTAGCAATTGAATATTCAGCAGTGAAGCATTTTGAAAGATTATCTTCCTCTCACACTCCCCCAACCCCTGAAAAACATTGAGTATCTTGTGGGTGAGCTGAAGAATTTCTTCTTACCCAAAAGTGTTTGCTTTCTTTTTTGCTGGAAAATGGTGCCTGACTTAGTCATTTAGAAAAAATACCTAATTATAAAGCCAAAAGAACGCAAAGCACTGCTTATCAGTTTCTCTTAGAAAATGAGATACTGGGGTGCCTGGGTGGCTCAGTGGGTTAAGCCTCTGCCTTTGGCTCAGGTCACGATCTCAGGATCCTGGGATCGAGCCCCGCATCGGGCTCTCTGCTCAGCAGGGAGCCTGCTTCCTCCTCCCTCTCCATCTGCCTCTCTGCCTTCTTGTGATCTCTTTCTGTCAAATAAATAAATCTTTAGAAAAAGAAAGAAAGAAGGAAAATGAGATTCTGAGTGATAAGGTTACCTGTTCCACCCTACTCAATTATTCAGCTTTTTAATTGGAGAATCATTGTCTGCCCCTCCCTTTTCTATTTTAATAGGAAACCTCCATTTTAGAGGAATACAATATCAATTGGACTCAGAAGCTGGGAGCTGGAATTAGTGGTCCAGTTAGGTAAGAGACCCACGTGCAAACTATGGCAGAATTACTCTGCAAAGGGCCTTTTGACATACATCATACTTTAGAACATCAGGTGTGCCAGATTTGTGAAATAGCTTTAATTTAACAAGTGGAGGTATTTATGTAAGACTTTTCCTCATCCATTTAGAAATATATTTAAATGACTGATTCACATGATCTGTAACATAGAATCATTTATGGTATGAGACTGGGGCACCTGGGCAACTCAGTTGGTTAAGTGTTTGACTCTTGATTTTGGCTTAGGTCATGATCTCAGGGTTGTGAGATCGAGCCCTGTGTTGGGGTCACCCTAGATGTGGAGACTGCTTAAGATTCTCTCCTTCTCCCTCTGCCCCAACCCCTATTCTCCCTCTCTCTCTCTCTCATAAAGAAAGAAAAGGATATTCAGACTATGGAGCTACCATGAGAGTTTCCTTTAGCTGGCAGAGGCCATCCTTGGCCATTCCTTCCTTGGCTGTCCTCAGTTTGCTTCCACATGGCTCAGGAGCTGAGGCCTATGCCAGGAAGGTGAAATGGCTTTTCTGCCTCTCCACCTGCTAGCCCTCAGGGCAAGTTTGGATGCACCCAGATATATTCTTGATTAGAAGTACAATTCTAAAAGAACGAACTTATTAAATTAGTTTTCAGTGTAACATAGATGATTTCTGATTGAATTTTTTTCCTCCAAATCTAGAGTCTGTGTAAAGAAATCTACTCAAGAACGGTTTGCACTGAAAATTCTTTTTGATCGTCCAAAAGCTAGAAATGAGGTACGACCCTTTATTGCCTTGGTTTGCCTAAATATTTGAAGTGCCTATGAAGTATTCTTTTTACAAGTAAGGCAGCTTCCTGGAGGGAATACAGAGATGCACAAAGAATTTTATATCCACATTTACCCCTTTTTCCTATTCCTGTTATCATTACAAAGTGGTCCCAAAGGTTGTCAGTCTTTACTTCTTTGAACTACCTCTTGTTCTTTTTCAATTAATGTGGTTCTTATACCCTGAAGTATTCAGGTTTACCTCAACTTGTACTTATTGGACAAAATCCTTGAAGAGTAGAGAATGGCGACTAGTGTCTTGTAAGTGTGCTGCAGGAGGGCTGTGAGGATGTGTTTCTAGTTCTAAAAAATACACATTTGTTTTAAGTCATCTGGGTGTGGTGAAGACATACTAGTAACATGTGCAGTGGACGATGTATTCTTTTGCTTAGAGATATATGAATAATTTCTGAAACAAAATAAGTTATTTGCCAGATTTTCATTTGCTAATAAATGGGGCAGCAGAAAGTAAATCTGTTGGTGAGGTGGTATGTTTCCTCTGTTCTCTTTAAGGTACGTCTGCACATGATGTGTGCCACACACCCAAATATAGTTCAAATTATTGAAGTGTTTGCTAACAGTGTACAGTTTCCTCATGAGTCCAGCCCCAGGTAAGACCGCATGGTGGTGATCATCACATGTCCTCCTCTTTACATGTAGACCAAGGTATAGTGGGGTTTTCTTCTCTATTGTGCTGTTTTTTTCTGCCCTCCCCTTTCTCTCCCTCCCTCCTTCCTCCCTGCCTGCCTGCTTCCCTCCCTCTTTCTCTCTTCTCTTCTTTTATTTTGGAAATCTTCAAACATTTGTAAAAGCAGACAGAATTGTATAATGAATCCCCAGGTAGCCATCACCCAGCTTCAGCAGTTACCAACTCATTGCCAGTCTTGTTTCATCTCTGCCCCATCCACTCTCTGGTACCCCCTGATTATTGTGATTCCTTCCTCTTAAAAAAAAAAAAAAAAAAGGTATGTAGTGTGGAATTAAAACAGATTCTATTTCAAATTAGTGAAAGGGGACCAGATAATACTAGGCACTGGCTTAGAGTTGCTATGGCAACAAGCCCTTATTGCTTAGTCTGACATTCTTTTTAAAGGAAGAAATCAACATTATTCTTTTAGCCGCCAAATGTTTGGCAAGCCCACTGGGTGGCATTCTGAGTGTCTTCCAGGGAATTCAAAGTTAAATAAGGTATGATTTCTACTGGGGACCGAGATATAAACCTATCATCATAGCAATGTAATAGGCACCAAGAAGAGGCCTCCATAAGATATTTTGAGCTTATAAAGGAGAAGAGAGCTGCTGTGACTATAGGCTGGGGAGGTGAGGTATCTCACAGAGTGTATATGTCGTGGCTAGGACTTGAAGGGCGTGGGTAGGAGTCTTCCAGGTGGAGAAAGAAGATGGATTTGTAAAAACAAATGGGAAATTATAACTATGTCTCACAACTGTGCTCTGTTGGTGAAAGCATTTGGATAGAAGCTGGATGCATTTATATCAAAGAATGAATGGTAACCAGAGTTCCGATTTCTTTTTTTTTTTTTTTTTTTTTTACAACATGAGAATTTTTGCTTTTCTTTAGTACCTGTGTAACCCTGTCCAGCAGCTGTCTTGCTGGGTATGCTGTGGGTCACATGGAAAACTAGCATAGTGGGGAGAAGGAGTGTAGAGAGACACACATAGACAGAGACACAGACACAGAATGAGAGTGAATAACCAGGGTAGCCCAACACCAGCCAAGTTGAAATTCATGTCCTACACAAAGTCGTATTCTATTTTCAATACTCTTTCCATCTAGGTGCCCTAAATACAATATTAAAAACATGTCACTTAAAGGATCACTCCCCCCTCCCCTTAATATCTAGTAATAACAAGTTAAGTACAGTATCTTCAAAAGGATCATTGTCTTCAGAACTTAATGATTTTACTCTCATTTTAGCTTCCTAGAAAATTTTAGGTGAAGGATATTCCTTATCTGTAGTGTGCGGTTGATAGTGACAAGGGGTCCAACTCCAAGGGGCATGGTAGGGCTAGACTTAGAAAGTAGTTGCACACTTTGTAGATGAGGTATCTTTAGGTTAGCTATTTGATGTTTCAGTTTTTTTTTTTTTTTTTAAACTTAACAAAATCAAATGCTTTCAAACAGGGCTCGACTCTTAATTGTAATGGAGATGATGGAAGGGGGAGAGCTATTTCACAGAATCAGCCAGCACCGGCACTTTACAGAGAAGCAAGCCAGCCAAGTAACAAAGCAGGCAAGTTAACCCCGGGTACCAATCAAACTGCCAACAGCGTTGGTTAACAAGCACAATTTCATTGGGGGGAATAAAAGAAAGCTTGAAGAAAAGCTCTATTTGATCTCTCATTGCCTGCTTTGTTATGTAATCAGAAAAGATGCTTTGACAGGAGAAATGTGACCCCTTATATGCCTTGGTGGGGGGGGGCTGTATTTTTAAGTGGTTGTCAATTGCTTGCCTATTATAAAACTTAAATAAACTCTGAAAGGAAGGTAATCTTTTAATTCCTGTGTAGACTGTAGATATCTTTGAGTACATAGTGTCCAAGCACTGTTGGACTTTGAGATAAATTGCTACTGATAACACCTGAAAGATTGGGATAAAAATATCTTCTGGGACAACTGTATACAAGATTTTTTTTGCTTATGAGTCACCTCATCAGATTTTAATAGAATTCTAAGGTCTTTGTAATTCTGGGTTATTCCTGATTATAGTCTCTCTATTTTGACATCACATTTTATTGCTAGAAAAATGATTTATGTCACAAATGGTACTAGGAATCTAACTGGAAATAACCTCTTGAGGAGGTGAAAAGCTAACTGCACAAGCGTTATCTTCAAGCTAAGCAAGCAAGGCAAAAAGAAGAAATCAGAGCTCAGTTTGTTCTAAATACAAAATTCTTCCAAATTTTCCATGAGCCTCAAGCATTTTTCTCTCCCTTAAAGCAAGAATTCCTATTAAAGTCTGCTCACTGGGCAGGAGCCCCTTATGGTGTTAGTGGAGGACTTGCCCTTCAGGTAGCCCATTGGCTGTGAGCCCTGTCAGTGTGCAGGAGCCTCAGGCATTTTTTTGACAACTCCTTTCTGGGAGGAAGGAGCTGATATTTGGAATGCCAAGACAATTCCATACTGAGAGTTGAAGAACAGGTAGAATTTGTTCTATTTAATTTTAACAGTTCCATCTTGTATTTTTCAAAGTTTGGAGTATTAGGATGTACTCTGAGAATCTCGTATAAAACAAAAACCCTTCCAACCCACCTACACAGGTGACATTTCATTTCAGCAAATGAGATGAGCAAACTGGACCGTCAGGTGGGAAAATACGCAGTTAGCGGCTCTCCATTTTTCTTGAAGGCAGAGCCTGGAGTTGAGCCCCCGGACAGTGCGGTTCTCGCCGGAGCCAGCTGTCAGTGCCCGCTGCCTCACTGGGGGAGCCCAGGCCTGCTGAAGACTGCCTGGCACAGAGTTTACTCTGCCGTGCTGGTTGCATCTCAGAGGAGTGGAATTGGAAGCATTTCATCCTTCCCATTTCGTACAGGATTTAACCATCAGTTTACTTGGACAAAGAAGTGTTTTACTGTTTTATTTATTTACTTATTTTGTTTAATGAAATACAGGTTGCAGCTAAACTAAGCTGAATTCATTTCTGTTTCTTGGTACCCAAAGTCTTACTTAATTTCTGCTGTAAAATTGAAAACCAACCACAGTCTGAATGGACTTAATTAAGGATTTTTTTTTTTTTTTTTAATATCCTGAGTTCGCTAAGCCAGGGGTATTAAAGAGCTATCTTTTCTAAGATATGGTTGCTCCATTATGTCCTTTTCCAGATAGCTTTGGCTCTACGGCACTGTCACTTGTTAAACATTGCTCACAGAGACCTCAAGCCTGAAAATCTGCTCTTCAAGGATAACTCGTTGGTGAGATGACTTATTTTTCTGCATTTTAGCGCTGCCACTCTCAACACCGTTTGGGAATGGGTGGGTAGGTGTAGATTCAGAGTTCTCTGAATCCATGGTGAAGAGGCTTGAAGCCAAAGTGCTTCCAGCAGCTTACTTTCCCCACTTGTTTCCTTGCTGGAGGCTCAGAGACATTCTGCTATACCCCTGGCATTGATGTTGGATGGTACTGATATGCATTTGTAAGACTTTAGGTTTTAGATATGATTTGGAGGTGCTTTGGAGAGGGGCAGGAGTCTGTAAGATGTCAAATATTACCTTGAAATATAACAGTTGTATTTGCTGTTTGTTAATGCTGTTAAGGTGTTTTTTTCTCTCCAGTCTCACCCTCTGCCCCGTGTATCATGTTCCAACAAATAAGTTGCTCTGGGAGTCTTGAAGCTGATGCTAAAAGTGAAATCGCACCCTGGATGGGAGACGATGGACCAGTAGATAGAGTCAGGGGACAGTTGGCTAAGATCTTGATTTTAGTACTGCATATACCAGTCATGAAACAAAGCCAACTGTGGGCGGGGAGAAATTCTTTACCTCTGTGATAGTAAGAAAAATTCCTCAGTCTGAATCATTTCTTCAGATGTGAGGACATGCTATTCATAGGCTTGAGAGTCAGCCAGAAACTTGTGAAAGAGAGCTCAAGGTAACCTGTCTTCCACCTGGATTTTCCACTAGTGTTTATTGAGGATTCTGGAGAAATGACTCCCATTTATTTTATTACAGGATGCCCCAGTGAAGTTGTGTGACTTTGGATTTGCCAAAATTGACCAAGGTGACTTGATGACACCCCAGTTCACCCCTTATTATGTTGCACCTCAGGTAAGCATTTGCTCTTTCTGCCACAGGATATATCACTGGGCTGTCTGTAGGCATGTTCTCTTTGACAGCACAAGCGGGCATGTATTACCCAGTGGGAAGGGGAGGGCTCAGTTTCGGAAACCAACAGTCTGCTTAATTAGGTGCAGGCATTTATTTTAAAATCAGCTTCTTTTAAAAACAAGGTAAAATTTGTGTACAATGTAATACTCCTACTTTAAGTGTAGTTTGATGACTTTTGACAAACAGATACTCTTGCATGGTCACCACCATAATCAAGGTATGAAACATTTCCATCATGTCGGGAGCTCTTATGTATCTTTGCAGTCAGTCTGCCCCAGGTGACCACTGATCTACTTTCTGTCCTTATGGCTTAGTTTTGCCTGTTGTAGAAATTCATATGAATGGAACTCATGTACCTATTATATTTTGTTTTTTTGTTTTTAGAGATTTTATTTATTTATTCGACAGAGAGACAGAGATCACAAGCAGGCAGAGGCAGGCAGAGAGAGGGGGAAGCAGGCTCTGTGCTAAGCAGAGAGCCCGATGTGGGACTCAGTCCCAGGACCCTGAGATCATGACCTGAGCCGAAGGCAGAGGCTTAACCCATTGAGCCACGCAGGCGCCCTTACCTATTGTTTTACTTCTTTTGCTCAACATGTGTTTGAAATTCATCCACGTTGCTGCATATATCACCAGTTAGTTCTTTTTTGTTGTTAAGTAGTGTTCTATTATAGAGGACTAAACCATGTTTGTTTTTCCATTCATTGACTGATGGCCATTTTGGGTTTTCTGTTTTTGGCTGTTATGAATAAAGCTGCTAGGAACGTTCATTTACAAGTTTTGGGGGACATCTTTTCCAAAATGGTTGTACCATTTTACCTATTCCCCAGTAATATATAAGAGTTCCACTTTCTTCATGTTCTTATGGTCAGTTCATGTTCGTTAGTATATATAATCTTAGTCCTTCTGGCAAGTCCATAGTATTATTTCATTATGGATTTAATTTTAACGTTTTCTTAATGGTTACTGTTCTGTATTTTTTCATGTGTTTATTAGATATTCTACTGTGAAATATGGGTACAACATTTTCTACAATAACCCATGAAGTATAGATATAAATCTTACATGCCCATTTTTGGTTTTATAATTGTGAGGTATAAGAAGTTATTATTTTCTAGATACAAGTTCTTTGTTGTGTTTATGTATTACTTTTTATTGCTGTTGTGATGAATTGCCACAAACTTAGTGCCTTAAGGAACACATTTATTTCCTCACAGTTTCAGAGGTTAGAAGTCTGAAATGGTTCAAGGTCTTGTCAGGACTGTGTTCTTCTGAAATCTCTGGGGGGAATCCATTTTCTTGCCTTTTCCAGCTTCAAGAGGCAGTTGCATTCTTTGGCTGGTGGCCTCCTTCTCCATTTCCTTACTTTCTTGGAAGATTTTATTTATTTATTTGTCAGGGAGAGAGCACAAACGGGGGGAGTGGCAGGCAGAGCGGCAAATCAAAATTGGATTTTGATCAAATCCAATTCATCCTTTTTTTTTTTTTTTTTGAGAGAGAGAGGGAAAGAGCAAAGGATGAGAGGGAGAGGGAGAATCCCAAGTAGGCTCTGTGTCCGGTATGGAGCCTGACATAGGGCTTGATCTCACAACCCTGAAATCATGACCTGAGCTGAAAATAAGATTTGGATACTTAACCGACTGAGCCACCCAGGCACCCCTCACCCACTTTTTTTTTTTTAAATGGTTGGTGATTTTGTTCCTAAGAGGTCTTTCCATACCCATGTACATGAAGATTTTTCTCATGGCTTCTTCTTCTTTTTTTTTTTTTTAAGATTTTATTTATTTATTTGACAGAGAGATCACAAGTAGGCAGAGAGGCAGGCAGAGAGAGAGGAAGGGAAGCAGGCTCCCCACTGTGCAGAGAGCCCGATGTGGGGCTCGATCCCAGGACCCTGGGATCATGACCTGAGCCGAAGGCAGTGGCTTTAACCCACTGAGCCACCCAGGCGCCCCTTCTCATTGCTTCTTATTAAAGGTTATTGTTTTTGCTTTTTTTAAAAATTAGATTTATTTATTTTACTTATTTTTTTAAAGGTTTTATTTATTTATTGGACAGAGAGAGAGAGAGAGAGAGATCAGAAGTAGGCCAGAGAGGCAGGCAGAGAGAGAGGGGGAAGCAGGCTCCCTGCTGAAAGGAGCCTGATGTAGGGTTCGATCCTAGGACCCTGAGATCATGACCTGAGCTAAAGGCAGAGGCTTAACCCACTGAGCCACCCAAGTGCCCCTATTTATTTATTTTAGAGAGAGTGTGAGTAAGCAAGGGGTGAGGGAGAGAAGCAGACTCCCCACTGAACATGGAGCCTGAGTTAGGGCGTGATCCCATGACCCTGAGACTGTGACCTGAGCAAAATCAAGAGTTGGGTACTTAACCAACTGAGCCACCCAGGTGCCTCTCCCCTCTAACCCTTTTTTAAGTAGGGTCCATGCTGGGCACAGAGCCCAACGTAGGACTTGAACTCATGACCCTGAGCTGAGATCAGGATGCTTAACCTGCTTAACCAGTTGAGCCACCCAGGTACCCCTATAGTTTTAGCCTTTACCTTTTGGACTGTAATTCATTTGAGGGGTGGTGTGTGGGTGTGTGCATGTGTGTGTGTGTATGTAAAATAAGGGTCAAGGTTTCTTTTCCTTACAGATGTCAAGTTTCCACATCATTTGTTGAAAAGAATAACCTTGTATCATTGAATTACCTTACAGTTTTGTTGAACTGAATTATCCTGAAGTTTTGTCAGAAACCAGTTGACCAGGGGTCTGGGTGGCTCAGTCAGTTAAGCATCCCACTCTTGATTTTGGCTTAGGTCATGATCTCAGGGTTATGAGATTGAGCCTTAGATCAGACTCCATGTGGAGTCTGCTTGAGACTCTCTCTCCCTCTCCTTCTGCCCCTCCCCACCTCAAATAAATAAATAAATACATACATCTTTTTTTGTTTTAAGATTTTATTTATTTATTTGTCAGAGAGAGAGAGCATAAGCAGGGGGAGTGGCAGGCAGAGGGAGATGGAGAAGCAGGTTCCCTGCTGAGCAAGGAGCCTGATGTGTGACTCCATCCCAGGACCCCAGGATCATGACCTGAGCCGAAGGCAGACGGTTAACCAACTGAGCCACCCAGGCATCCCAATAAATAAAAATCTCTTTTTTTTTTTTAAAGATTTTACTTATATGACACAGAGAGAGAGATCACAAGTAGGCAGAGAGAGGGGGAAGCAGGCTCTGTGCTGAGCAGAGAGCCTGATGCGGGGCCCGATCCAAGGACCCTGATATCATGACCTGAGCTGAAGGCAGAGGCTTAACTTAACCCACTGAGCCACCCAGGCACCCCCAATAAATAAAAATCTTAAAAAAAAAAAATCAGGGGCACCTGGGTGGCTCAGTGGATTAAGCCGCTGCCTTCGGCTCAGGTCATGATCTCAGTGTCCTGGGATCGAGCCCCGCATCAGGCTCTCTGTTCAGCAGGGAGCCTGCTTCCCCTTCTCTCTCTGCCTGACTCTCTGCCTACTTGTGATCTCTCTCTCTGTCAAATAAATAAATAAAATCTTTAAAAAAAAAAAATCAATTGACCATATAGGCGTTAGTCTATTCTATTCTGCTTATTGGCCTGTCCTTACAGCTATATCATGTGGGATCACTGTGGCTTTCTATCAAGTCTTGACCTTAGATATCAGATAGTGTAAGAAGTCCTTCAATTTTTTTCTTTTTCAAAATTGTTTTGATTATTCTGAACCCTTTATACTTTTCTATAAATTTTAGAATTCACTTCTCTATAATAGAAAATTTCTCCTGGGATTGTGATTTGAATTGTATTTAATCTGCTGATGAATTTGGAGAGAGTTGATGTCTTAACATTATTAAGGCTTTCAATCAATGAACATGGTAGATCTCTCTATTGGGTCTTTAATTTTTTTCAGAAAATTTTATATTTCTTAGTGCATAGGTTTTATACATACTTTCTTAGGTTTATTCCTGTATTTCATATTATTGGATGCTGTTGGAAATTATATTTTTAACAATTTAATTTTCCAGTTGTTGATTGTTTGTAGAAGTACAAATGCCTTTTGATTCCTTTTATCTTGATAAATTCACTTATCAATTATAGATATTTTTGTAGATTTGTTAAAATTTTCTATGTATATAAAGTCATGTTATCTGTGAATAATGACAGTTTTACTTTGCTCCTTCCAGTATGTTTGCCTTTTATTTCTTTTCCTTGTCTTACATACTGGCTGGGACCACTAGATGAATATAAGGGATTAGAGCAGACATCCTTGCCTCATTCCTGATCTTAGAAAAAAATGCTCAATCTTTTACCATTAACCATATTAACTGTTACATTTTTGTAGATGCCCTTTTTCGGGCTGAGGAAGTTTCTGTCTATTTCTAGTTTACGGAAAGGGAATGTGCTAAATTCTGTCCAGTGCTTTTTCTGCATCTGTTGGGCTGATAATATATTTTTCTTCTTTATTTTGTTAATATGAATTAATTGATTTTTAAAAACATTTTTATTTTTAAAGATTTTATTTATTTGTCAGAGGGAAAGAGAGAGAGCAAGCGTGAGCAGGGGGAGCAGCAGGCAGAGGGAAAAGCAGGCTCCCCACTGAGCAAGGAGCCTGATGCGGGACTCGATCCCAGGAATCATGGCCTGAGCCGAAGGCAGACACTTAACCGACTAAGCCACCCCGGTGCCCCACAATTTATCAATTTTTAAAAATATTTTATGGACTCAGCTATTGGTTTCCTATGTAAAAAAATCTTTGTCTCACCCAAGATCACCAAGATTTCCTCCTACAAATTTTATAGTTTTAGGTTTTACATGTATATGCATGATCCATTTTTATTTAATTTTTTAAAAAGATTTTATTTATTTATTTGACACAGAGACAGAGAGATCACAAGTAGGCAGAAAGGCAGGCAGAGAGAGAGGAGGAAGCAGGCCCCCTGCTGAGCACAGAGCCCGATGCGGGGCTCTATCCCAGGACGCTGGGTTCGTGACCTGAGCCAAAGGCAGAGGCCTAACCCACTGAGCCACCCAGGCGCCTTGCTGATTTAATTTTTATATAATATATGAGTATGGATCTAAGTTCTTTTTTTTAGCATTCGGATATCCAGTTCCAGTACCGTTTGTTGAAAAGGCTGTCTTTTCTCCATTGCATTGCTTTTGAGTCTTGTCAAAGATCAATTGAATGTGTGTTAATTTTGGATTTTCTGTTCTGATCTAGTGATCTCTTTGTCTGTCTTTACACCTTTACACCTCTAGTGATCTCTTTACACTGTCTTTACAAGTACTGTACTGTCTTGATTACTGTAACTTTATAATAACTATTGAGATAAGGTAGAGTTAGCCCTTTAGCTTAGTTCTTTTTCATAGTTGTTTTGGCTATTTTAATTTCTTTGCATTTCCATATAGACTTTTATTTTTAAGATTTTAGTTATTAGAGAGAGTGACAGAGAACGCAGGTGGAGAGGAGAGGGAGAAGCAGGCTTCGTGCTGAGCAGGAAGCCCGATGTGGGGCTCAATCCCAGGACCCTGAGATCATGACCTTAGCTGAAGGCAGATGCTTAACCAACTGAGCCACTCAGGCACCCCCTTATAAACTTTATAATCAGCAGTTAATTTCTATAAAGGAGTCTGTTGGGATTTTGACTGGGGTCGTTTTAGAGGTATGGTTCAATATGGGGACACTGACATCGAGACAATACTGAGCCTTCTAGCCCATGAGCAAGCTGTATTTCTCCATTCATTTTTGCCTATAGTTTTTCTCAGCAATATTTGTGTGGTTTTCAGTGTACAGGTGTTTCCCATCTTTGTTAGATTTATTCTATGGTCCTATTATAAATGGTATTTTCTTTTTCAGGTTTAATTAATTCGCTTTACTCTTCTTGTATAAAAACACTATGTGGTGGCCATAGCTGGAGCCTGGGTCCTCCGCATGGAGACTCTGATGTGGGTCTTTACAAGATGGTCAGTGAATTCCTGACAGGGAGACTTGGTGAACACAGTCTCTTTCCAGAGTGTTGGGGTAAGGCAGCTGTAGGTCTTGGAGATGGCAAAGTTGCCCCAGGTGCAGCCCCTGGCTGAGGTGTGGCAGTTGTCAACATCTGCCATCAGCAGCTTTGTGGGCATGGGGCAAGACCTTAGCATGGGTCTGGGCGCGAGGAGGAAGCAGACCAGTGCAGAGTTGCAGCGTCCTTGCAGTTGCAAGGAATCTGTGGGGTACACCAGTGTTGTTCCCCCAGGGTTCCCAGTCAGAGGACAGTGGAGAACTTGGCCAGGATCATGGCCCCATGAATGGCAGTGGTCACCTCCTTGAACACTTAATACCCAGAACAACGTGACTGTTATAGTCCTTGATGGCAACAAGTACCTTGAACCTGATCCACTGGCCAGCACTGGTCTGCTTTTATACAGGCATAAGGGATGTCTGTATCTCTAGGAAAAAGTCCATGACCTTGGATGCCTTGATGGGCAGGAAGAAGAGTTAAATCTCTTCCAAGGACTTGATCTTCATGTCCTTGACCTGGGCAAAAACTGATAAATTGCTGGTTTTAAGAGGTTTTTGAAAGTTTGTATTTTCTGGAGGGTCTTTTTTTTTTTTTTTTTTTAATTGTCAAAATTGCCAGTGTCTTCTCTCTTTCAGCATTCTTTTTCAACATTATTTCTCAAGTTATAGGTCATTGGCGTGGTCTTCAGTAAATTGTCCCCTTTGGTCTGACTCTGACAGGTACTGGAGGCACAGAGAAGGCACCAGAAGGAGAAATCTGGCATCATACCTACCTCGCCAACGCCCTACACTTACAACAAGGTAAGGGAAGAGATACTTTCCTGTGCCCTTCAGGTATAGCCCCTCTTCTCCTGTGAAGTGTTTGTGGTTCTTTGAGAATGAATTCTTTTTTTTTTTTAATTTAAATATTTTATTTATTTATTTGACAGAGAGACAGAGATCACAAGTAGGCAGAGAGGTCCACAGAGAGAGAGAGAGGGAAACAGACTCCCCACCGAGCAGAGAGCCCGATGCGGGGCTCGATCCCAGGACCCCGAGATCATGACCCGAGCCGAAGGCAGAGGCCCAACCCACTGAGCCACCCAGGCACCCCAATTCCTTGGGATTCTAAGGGAATTCTTATCCCTTAATATTCTTGCCCAAAGGGCCGACAGCAGCCATCCATTCAGAAAATTCCTTGGAATTCAGGGTTTTTGTCTGATGAAGTAGGAAATAAGGTTCTTAACAGTTGAGGTTTTGCAGCAGGAACCAAGGGCAATGATCACCAGTAGGTTATCTGGATAGTTGTAGTCCACTGACCACATCTAAAAGACATGGTTATCTTTTTTTTTTTTTTTTTTTTTTGAGGTGGAGGCCATTTCTGAGAACATTCCATGGCCATTTATGGTACCATTCTTCCCATAAAATACCCAACTTAGAACAGTGTCTACAGCACCCAGCAAATGTTCCTGGTCCTATAGTTCTCAGTCTGTAGCCTATACATCAAGTATCTCTGTTCTAAAACACAAGAGGATTAGGGCCTCTTAAAAGCAGGTCCTGGAGTCGCTGAGTAGATGCTTCTTGGGGACTCATGGCTGATACAGGTGACAGAGAGGGACCTGAGGGTGGTAAAAAGCAGTAGGTCGGCTCTTCTTGGGTCCCACACTTAGAGGGCCCCACATATTCCTATAGTGTGTGCATACATATACACACAAGCATACATAAGAAAGAACGCACAGGCTCCTCTTCCACTCAGGGCGCTGTGCTCCACCTGTCACTGGGACAGTGTGACCAAAAACCCTAAACTTCTGCTTTCATCAGTAACTCTGGTCAGTTCCAAAGAATTCGCTGCTCCACACCTTCTTGCCCTACAAACCCAAAACCATAGTCAGCTCTACCCTTATGCAGTGAAGGTTTGAGGGCTGTGCTGATTACGGCATCAGAGTCAGAAACTGTTTCCTGCTTCTTGATCATGCAGGAAGTGAGTGGTAGGAGCACTTAGATGACATTTAATTTACTTGCTAAAATTTGCTCAGCATGCATGCAGTGGATTCCTGTGTTATATATTATTTTCCAGTAGTATTTTTGTCTTCTTTTCCTGTTCCATTTTGTGAGCCTAATGGTGCTCATGAATTAGCATGGCGTTCATAAAAATTACACACTGCAGATGAGTAGCATGTTGGAATAATAAACAGCTCATATTACTTTCGAATGTGTATATGTGTTAGTTAAGAGATAGTCCTCTTTATATTGGCAACTAAATGAAAACTGAATGCTACATTTGCAAATAATTTTTTAACAAATATGTAATCGGATGTAATCAAATTTTTAGAAATTAAATAACTCTAGCAATCTTAATTTAAAAAAAAAGTAGTATCAGTTTTTCATGTGGAAAGTGAGGGATTTGAACTATTTTTTTAAAGATTTTATTTATTAGAGAGCGAGCGAGCACAAGTAAGTAGAGCGACAGGCAGAGGGAGAGAGAGAAGCAGGCTCCCCACTGAGCAAGAAGCCTGATGTGGGGCTCAATCCCAGGACTCTGGGCTCATAACCAGAACCAAATACAGATTCTTAATTCACTGAGCCACCCAGATGCCCCAGTTTGAACTATTTTTAAGATTCCTTTCACCTCTATAATTTTTTAAGATTTCATTTATTTACTTGAGAGAAAGCATGAGCAGGGTGAGGGCTCAGAGGGATAAGCAGACTCCCTGCTGAGCAGGACCCTGGGATCATGACCTGAACCGAAGGCAGACACTTAACCAGCTGAGCCACCCAGGCACCTCACCTCTATGATTTTGTAATTATGTTCTGTGGCATGGGTTGCATCATCTACAAATATCCATTAGTATTAGGCAAAAACATGGGTTAGAGTATCTATGGTAGAGAGAAAGGTTGGTTCCCTTAAGACTTGAAACTTTTCTATTCTTTGTTAATTGATTTTTGGAGATAGCAGCCTGTGTAAGGGGCTGTTTCTGGGCTGGTCCTTTATTTTGGGGCCATGCCTCTGCTGTAAGTGACTATTTTAATTTTCTTTTCAGAGCTGTGACTTGTGGTCCCTAGGGGTGATTATCTACGTGATGTTGTGCGGATACCCTCCTTTTTACTCCAAACACCACAGCCGGACTATCCCAAAGGATATGCGGAGAAAGATCATGACAGGCAGTTTTGAGTTCCCAGAAGAAGAGTGGAGCCAGATTTCAGAGATGGCCAAAGATGTTGTGAGGAAGTGAGTACCCAAGCTGTGGGGCAGGGAGGCCAAGGAGGATCACAAGTGGTGGATCACAAGGGAAAAGTCATTGGTTTCCCAGGCATGCTCCTTCCCCTTGGTGCATCATAGAAATCTTATCCCTGGGGCCTGAGATGAGAGCTCTTCATGTCCACACCTTGGTGAAAATGGGAGCTTTGCTCCCTCTTGTTGCATTCTTAGAATTCGTCCCCAGGCTGTGAATCCAGATCCCTTGGAGCATTAATTTAGGATCTTAAATGGTAAGCCCCACGGTGTGCCCTTCCTGAATGTTGGCCAGTCATGTGGAACAGACATGGCGTCAGGAACTGAACTCAGGCTAAGACGACAATGACATTTTGTCTTTTCATTCCTTAGCTGCTGTGGGGAGGAGGTGGCTGATTGTGTGGGCCTCTAGCCTCCCCACTGCTAAGATAAATTTAGAAGATTCAGTGCTAGTGAGTGGTTAAGGGAGAATTGACAGAGTACTTTTGTAGCTGAAGGACTAGGTAAGAAATAAGACCTAAATTTGATGTATATTTTCTTTTCCTGCCCACCTGTGTGGGAGGCTCAGCTGCCTGGGATTTGGTATTCTTCTGGTATTCCTACTGCTTGGTGTTCACTGAGTAATTTTTCCTCTTTTTTGGTTTCAGTTTCTTCATTTGTAATACGATGAAGAAAAGCATTAAAGGGGGAGTGCCTGGGAGGTTTCTCCTGACAGTATAACCATTTCTCTATGGCGATTACTCCCTTTCAATAGAGAGCTTGTCCTATTGGTTGAAAATCTATGTATATAAAGACAGACTAGTTTCTAAAATATACAAGGAAAAGTTTTTAGGACGGTGGAGCAGTGTTTAAAGCATCACTTGTCTTCCCATGCAGTTTCCACACTGTATTCTCAGCTACTTAACCAAAACATCAATATCCTCTGAGTGGTTCTTTGTCAGTTCTATAGAATATATTTCCTGTCTGTAGAGCAGTATTATCTCCTTTCAGCTTTGGGATTCTTTTCTAAATAATCGTTTCTTCAGAATCTGAAGCTGTTTGTTCAGAATGATCTAGAAGGTTGGAGAGAACCTGAAAGAGCAAGTATGCATATTGTCCTGACTGACATTTACGATGTGAGGATGTGTAGTTGGAAGGAGGGGCTAAAAAGCCCAGGGAACATGCTCAGGTGGGCCAAGAATTGCATCAGCATGAATGGACAAGATGTGAAGAAGTAGGATCAAAAAGCAGATGGTACAGAGCAATACATTCAGCTTAGAAGGAAATGCCATCCTCTTATCAGAGACTTTAGATTTTTGGCTTTTGAATATTTCTGGAATAAAGTGTTCACGTCCTGCCATATGGTGACATCTAACAGTTTTATCACAAGTAGCAACCTGGACTTTCACAACCACATGACCCCTCAACTAATTCTGTAGCCACTGTTAGCCAAAAGAGCACTTTGAGTCCCTTTAGGAAACTGGAACCCACCGTCCTAAAAACATAGATGTGGGAGATTCAAGTCTCAGGAACTATAAGCTGTATGTAGGCTTATTGAACCTAGAACTCAGTCTGCAGTATCACTGGATTAAGCCTTATCTTAAAATTTTTATCTCACTCTGCCTAGTGTAGAAAGGACTTACCAAAGGACACAGTGCCTTCACCACTAGGGGTCAACAGATGGAAAGCCTAGGCTTGTAGGAGTTGGTAGAAAGGCAAAAGTTGGAGCTGGTTAGAACCAGACCCAGGAACTTCCTAGCCTTCTGAAAGCAACTCTGTTGGCCTTTTCTCCACAGGCTCTTGAAGGTCAAACCAGAGGAAAGACTCACCATTGAGGGAGTATTGGACCACCCGTGGCTCAACTCGACGGAGGCCTTGGATAATGTGCTACCGTCTGCTCAACTGATGATGGATAAGGTTTCGAATGTGCTTACTTTGTTCACCAAAAAGGCTGTGTTGAGAAGGAATGCTGGGACAAGGCTCAGGGAGGGGTCAAAGGCAGAGCATGCAGAGAACTCAGTCTTTCCCAGAGAGACATCCCTGCTTTCCTGAAAATCAGGATCTGAAATAAAAGCTTCTTTGCGTAAAAGACCAGATCAAGGCCCGGTAAATATACACTAAGTGAAAACTCAAATCCTCCATATTTGTGCTTTGGGGTTGGCGGGGCCACAGAGTACTATGAGACAACTTCCTTTCCCCCAAGGGGCTTAAACAAGACTGGAAAGACCAATTTATGTGAAATAAGGAGGGAACATTTCAGATATCAGAGGTTTGCATGCTACATTTTCTACAAATGCTCTGGGAATTCAGAAAAAGAGAACATCTTTGAAGGGCTGTAATTAGGGAAGGGTTCCTAAAGAGAAGGCAAAACCCCTCATATTTATTAATTACTGCATGGCAGTTTTTAACCTATTCACATTAGTTTAGTCATGAGCTGCCTTTAAAAATTTGAGTAGTCAACATACATGGCCAAATGAGCCACAGGAGCACGTGGAGCCACAGTGAGCTCTGACAGGAGCAAACAAGTACAGACCGAAGTGCATCTGTGGGGAAAACCACCTGGCTTCATTAATGGGAAGTCAGTGAAAGAGGGACTTAAGTCTTAGTAGCACATAACTGAGAGGCCACTGTCAGTTTTGGGGAAGAGATTTGCCACAGGGAAGGTATTTAGGGATGGTTAGCCAGACTTGCAGACTTGCCAACCCAAGACTTCTGCAGCAGTCGGCAAGCCTGGGACAGCTATGGGAGCAGAGAAGTAGAGACAAGGGAATAGGCTCAGTATTTTTGAAGACAAATTTCTATAATTTGGGGTGACTTACTAGATAATAGGGGGATAATGGGTATCATATCTAGTGATCTCATTGACAAATAGAGGGAAATCAGGATCGAGGCTCGTTTAGTATAAGGGAAGTCTCTTAGGTTTTATTTCTTTATTTAAAGATTTTATTTATTTATATGGCAGAGATCACAAGTAGGCATAGAGAGAGGAGGAAGCAGGCTCTCTGCTGAGCAGAGAGCCAGATGTGGAGCTTGATCCCAAGACCCTGGGATCATGACCTGAGCCAAAGGCAGAGGCTTTACCCACTGAGCCACCCAGGTGCCGCGTTTAGGTTTTAGATATTGCTTAGATGGACATGCAGATGAATGACATGTGTTGTGTGGGACCATAATGTGGTTGAAAGGTCAAGGCAGAGAAACAGCATACGTCTTACCCACTTAGAAGGGAGGGGGATTGAAGTGTGAGAAAGAGTAAGGGGATAGGAAAAAAAGAATTATTTTTTTTCCTAAAGATTTTATTTATTTATTTGAGAGAAAGAGCAGGAGGCAAGGGGCAGGGAGGGACAGAGGGAGAGGGAGAAGGACAAGTAGACTCCCCACTGAGTGGGGAGCCCGCCATGGGGCTCAATCCTAGGACCCTAAGATTGTGATCTAACCAAAGTCAGACGCTTAACCAACTAAGCCACCCAGACACCCAGGAAAAAAGAATCCTAAGACCTCCCTTAGTTTTGCTGTAGTATGGGAAAGAACTGGAAAGAGCAGAGTTCTGTGCCATCTCTGATTTGTGTATGGTTGTCTTTCTGGTTTAAATATGCCTAGTAGGGCGCCTGGGTGGCTTAATGGGTTAAGCCTCTGCCTTCAGCTCAGGTCATGATCTCAGGGTCCTGGGATCGAGCATCGGGCTGTCTGCTCAGCAGGGAGCCTGCTTCCCCCTCTCTCTCTGCATGCCTCTCTGCCTACTTGTGATCTCTGTCTATCAAATAAATAAATAAAATAAATAAAAAATAAGTAAGGTAAGTAAGTAAGTAAATAAATAAATAAATAAGCCTAGTAGCCCAGAATTGGTCTTAGCACGTGAGGGTTACCGTGTGGCTTTCCTCAAATTCTTGAAATTGAAGAAATAAGATTGCTTTCTGGAGTTACTGTAGAAATAGTATATAATGAAGCCAAATGTGGATGTGCAGAATCTTTTAAGAGTGGCCCCTAGGCCTATAAGGTGGAACTGCAAGGTGACAGTATATTCCCATTTGTAAAGGAATTAGGGGGTCATGATGTGAGTTGAAGTGTAGAAAACTAAATGTGAAGTGTAGAAAAATGGCCACATATGCAGATGTTAAATAGTGTCCATCCAAGCCTGCCTAGGAGGTGGAGCCTGAGCTCACAAACCTGAGCTATTCTCATCTCTCCGGTTGGGCCATCACTGATAAGGGGGATGTGAGGATCCAGTAGAGTATAGCCAGAGCCAGCTATTATAGTTCCTTTAAATGAGTTCAAACTCTGCCAGTTCTAATTGCATGCTTAAGAGGGAACTAACTACTTTTTAAAATTGTCAAATTTTATTGTTGAAATTAAAGTAATACAGAGGTGTATCTTTTTAAAAAGCATAAATTCCTTTTCATTCCTCTGCCTCAATCTCATCCCTCAGAGATGAGGTCATCTCTGGCTTAGTGTATCCTTCCTCATCTTTTTTTGGGGAGACACACATCTACTTAGTTTGTCCTTTTTTTAAGTATAAACATGGAATCATCTTGTTCTTAGAAAGCTTTCTGCTGATTATTTACCTTCCTTAATTGATATGCCCCTAGTAAGAGCCCGAACTGGTCATAAAGACACAGGCTTCAAAAGTTCTAGACTCCATGACAGTTATTTCTCATTGTAAAGTAATTGACTGACTTATAGATAAGGTCCTGAGGATCTTCTTGCTTATCATATGAAGCGGTTGGGGTTCTGAGCCAGCGGGGCTGAAGTGACTGTCCACACTGTGGGGGCAGTGAGTAAATGCCACTGTGGGAGGCTTCTTGGGCACAGCTTACCACCCTTTCCCTGATGTGCATGAACGCCTCTCTTTACACTTGCTCTTGCCAATGACTGTGAACACGAGTCTGTTACTATTTCTTAACTTGCATTAATATCCCTATGGCGGGAGGAAGGGCTAGCTGTTGTATGGCCCTTGGTTTGCCTGGTATTCCCTGGGCTTGCTAGTCCATGGGGAAGAATGCTCTGGCTTATCAAAATGTGTATACTGCCAGCATAACAGTGAAATTGCCTTTTTAGTTCTCGGAGCTTCTCCTTCACAGTTTCTTAGATGAGCTTTTTAGGTGTCCTGAAGTGAGCGTGAAAACTGATGACAGTGTTTGCATTCAGGCGGTGGTTGCAGGCATCCAGCAGGCTCATGCAGAACAGTTGGCCAACATGAGAATCCAGGATCTGAAAGTCAGCCTCAAACCCCTTCACTCTGTGAACAACCCCATTCTGAGGAAGAGGAAATTACTCGGGTAACTGATTATTCCGTGAATTCTCCTTCATGGCTGGTGTGACTGAGTGCAGGGTTCTGGAAGGTCAGCCAGGGGTTTGCCCTTTTGCTACCTCTTATGAGGGTGGAAAGGATAAGCCCTTTAAATAGCATCAGAAGTTGGAGACACTCTATAGTTAATTATTTATCCAAAAAATGTGCTGCCTTATGTTTAGAGTTAACTTTGTGTTTAGAGTTAACCAAACCTAGAGAGTTGGTTTTTGATGTTTCACCTTGTTATTCCCTCTCTTCCAAACTTTTAAAGCACCAAGCCAAAGGATGGTGTTTATATCCACGACCGTGAGAATGGAGCCGAGGATTCAAACGTTGCCTTGGAAAAGCTCCGAGACGTGATTGCTCAGTGTATTCTCCCCCAGGCTGGTAAAGGTCACGCCATTTATGAATGTTCTGCGTACGTGGGTGCACATGCTAGAAGGAGCAGTTTAATTTGAGGTTGTCTTCCTCATCTTTGTGTTCTAAGAGAATAAGTACATTATATAAATTATTCCGTGTCCACTAAAAAGAGACGGCAGTGGGAACTCAGAAAGGTGGTAAGTTCTGCCCCTCCTTTGGGTTTTCTGTGAAACTGCTAGTTGAAGTTTATTTATCGAGTCTGGTGCAGCATGCAGTTTTGTGTTTTCTTGGTTTGTTAATGAGGGCACAGGACAGAAGACGAAGAACAGAAAATGTGGACAGGGTCTGGATCAGCTTGTGAAGGTCAGGAAACATTTCTAGAGCCTTTAGAGTGCTAGGCTGTCATTAACTCGTGAATATAAAGAGAGTACCTCCCAGAAGTTCAGAAGTGCCCCTTGCTGCTATGTGTATCATGGCCAGACTATGACTTGTACATGTCTCCTTTTGAGCGAGAGCTTTCTTTTAGTGTAGTTTCTCCATTCAGTGGGGTATAATGGGCTCTTCTTGGCAGATGAATGAGATGCTTCAAGTAGGCAACCAGAAAACTATCTAAATTCCTTGGGTTTTCAGAGAATTCACATAGTGTACTTAGATAGCTTCCAAAGTAAGAAAAGAGCTTAGGAGAAAGAAGGTGGTCCACTCAGCCTTGTTCTCCCTTCTTCTCCTGGTTTCTTAGATTAACCATGTGTTTTTGCTCAGCAGCAGAGTCTGATTCTGCCTACTCCCCATACCCTAGTGCTAAGACCCTGGGGACATCAGAAGATTTGTGTGAGACTGTCAGAGTAGAAGAATGCAAAGCCCAGAAGTGGCCTACGTGTAATGTAGGGACAGGTAGTAACAACAGTGTCAAAAGTTTGCGCCTTTACTCATCACTTCTCAAGTTGGAGATTGTGTCCTTCCATCTCTGACACTTAAAAATCCCATGATGCCACTGGAAAACACAACTACTTCTTCATCTTTATCAATAGGAGAGAATGAAGACGAAAAGTTGAATGAAGTAATGCAGGAGGCTTGGAAGTATAACCGGGAATGCAAACTTCTAAGAGATACTCTGCAAAGCTTCAGCTGGAATGGTAGGAAAATCCTTCTTCCTTTCTTCATTGATGCAGAGAAGTGACTATGTGTAGAACATCAAGGATCTTTGGGGGCTGAGCTGGGGCTGTTTTGAGGTGAAGTGAGGCTAGAGAGTGATAGGGGTATTGTGGGATGGGGGTTAGTCCTACATTAACTGCATAGGCATATCTAGATGTCTGGCCCTTTCACTTGTTTTACAGAATTCAGATAAACAGTGTGCTGCAGATTCAACACTGCAGAGCCCCTGTCGTACACCACATTGGTACCTTATTGGGTCCCTGTCAAGAATCTCAGCTCCACACATGTGGAGACTGACTTTTTTCTTTTTTACATTTCAGGTCGTGGATTCACAGATAAAGTAGATCGACTAAAACTGGCAGAAATTGTGAAGCAAGTGATAGAAGAGCAAACCATGTCCCACGAATCCCAATAATGACAGCTTCAGACTTTGTTTTTTTAACAATTTGAAAAATTCTTCTTTAATGTATAAAGTAATTTTTATGTAAATTAATAAATCGTAATTTCATTTCCACATTATCTAAAGACGCTGTATAAATTTAGATACAGGACTTATTCATAGTATAGTTCATTTGTTTGTTTTTAAGAAAAGTTCAGTTCCTAGAGATATACTCTTACTCTAGGACTGCTTCTCATATGTTTGTAAGATGACAGGCGATATCGTCAAACAAGATTATTTTATTTGTAATAAAGTGTACAAAAACCATTTGCTGGTGGTAGACAAAGGACTGACTATACTGACCTGTCTCTTTAGTAAACAGCTGAATCAAGTACCGCGGAATCTGGTTTCACTTGCCCTGTGTATTTGCTTTCTGCACTATTGGTAGATTACCTCTGGTGCCAAAAAATTTTTGTGGATTCATACTGTAGACGGCCTGCTGGAACCCACAGGATACCAACTCCCATGACGGAAGAGGCAGGAAGCAGAGTCCTCATTTTTCTTGTCCCTAATTATTTCAAGAAAAGTGGTAACATTTCTTTTTTATTATATCTTTCAAAAGGTATCAGTGTACTTCTTAAATCTTAACGGGATTTTGAGTTTATTCTTTTCAAGCAGAACCAGAGCTTCCTTCTGTTCATCTGAGATCCCGCTCAGTCGTCTCCCCTTCCTCACGGGCCTCACCGAGCTCTGTTGCTTTTTCTTCCTTTTCTCTGTTCTCTTGGCTCTTTTTATTGGAGGAATTTTCTGAGAAAGTTACATACCGTGTAAGCTGAACTATTGGGTTAGCACCTAAGAAGAGAAAAAAACCTGATTCTGCCTACTCCCCATACCCCAGTGCTAAGACCAGGTTTTTTCTCTCAAATGTGCCATTTTACTGTCGAATTCTTTGGCCTGTGCTTCACGTGGGCATGCCCGGGCTGTATTTATTTGTTCCGTACTGTCAGTTTCAGGAAGGGGAATTCTGGCTCAGAGATCAGCTGTTTGAACAGAAAGCAAGGCCGGATGCTTTTATTGTTTTCTGTTGTGCTCATGGGCTTCCATAAACCCTTTTTCTTTGTTTGTTTGTTTATTGTAGCAGTTTTTGGTGGGTGCCTGTGTTGGTAAATAGAAGGTCTAGCAGGCAAATTGCATTTTAGGGCAGAGGAAGACGATCTGTAGGCAAGTTCTTCGCTTTCATCCCATCACATTCTCTTCGACCAAAATTGATCTCACAGAGCTCACTTACTTTTGCAACTCTTCCACTTGGCTGAGTATGTCTTCAGGATGAGATTTGGTTCGTTTGCCCCATATGTATGTGGCTGACCGGAAATGTAGGATAAAAACACAAAGTATTTTGTAAGAATTACCTTATTACATTGGGTAATGTAATAAGGTAAGTCTCCCTAATCTTAGGTGATGAATAACTGTTGTGAATGGATACCATGTAAGGAGAATTCAGTATTTTTTTTTACGATTTTATTTATTTATTTGAGGGTGGTGGGAAGCATGAGCAGGGGGAGGGGCAGAGGGAGAAGCAGACTCCCCGCTGAGTAGGGAGCCTGGAATCATGACCTGAGTGAAGGCAGATGCTTAACCAACTGAGCTACCCAGGTGCCCTGAGAATTCAATACTTTTAAACATGGCAAAATCTAACAGGCAGCAGAGGAAAACAATAGGTTTTATTTACTGACTTGAAGACTTAGCTGAGAGTTGAATTAAGTACTGAATCAAATTATTGTTTTTTAATGAAATGCAGTCTTACAAATCGCTGCAGTCAGGAAAACTCTGTACTTATTTCTAGAACAACTGAATGTTCACTTGTTTTTCTCAGGGTAGAGGTATTGGCTGGAGAGAGGAAGGCCATAGTTAGCTTTGTTACTCTTTAGAGGAAACTTCTGGTATGCCCTATCTACCATTCCCTTCTCAATTTTTTACTTGGGTGGCTTCCAAAGGCTCAGGATAACTTTTTTCCATTAGTGTGTGGTGAATTTTAAGCATGAGCTAGGACATCCAAAATAGTGCTTCTTTTTACTCAGAGAGCAGCAGTTGCCCATGTCTTAGTCTTAACAGGCTGAATTAATCTGGCCCCCAAAATAAATGCTACGTCCAGACATGTCCACACGAGAGTACCATGCTGGAAGTTTATGAATGCCCTGGAGGATGATCCAGTTGTTGTAATATAAAAGTGGGTCCTACTTGGGACTCTTGACAAAACAGTAGTCCCCAAAGGACTCTGCACTGTTTGATCTTCCAAGTGGAGTTTTATTTGTGGAGTTTGTAGGCTAGTGGCAAATCCTGCTTTATGTCAGGTTGACTAATAAGGCAAATTTCACATGTAACTGGTAGTGAAACAGAATTGTCCTCATCTCTTCCAGCCTCTAAATGCTTATACCTGCAGGGCGCCTGGGAGGCTCAGTCGGTTAAGCGTCTGCCTCCGGGTCATGATCCTAGGGTCCTAGGATCGATCCCTGCATTGGCTCCCTGCTCAGTAGGAAGCCTGCTTCTCCCTCTTCCACTCCCCCTGCTTGTGTTCCCTCTCTCGCTGTCTCTCTCTCTGTGTCAAATAAATAATAAAATCTTTAAATGCTCATACCTGTAGGAAGTCATATTGTAAGAACAACTTTTGTAGGCAGGAGGTTAGCATATTCAAGTTTTCCCACATGATTTGCTAACCCTCTGTTTAACTAAAACCATTATTTATCACTCAGATGCCTATGGACTTCACCATAGTTATAGATCTGCTTGACGTAAAACAGTTTGTATATCTTTCTGGTTAATATATTGTACGAGCATAGGAGAATACCTTTCAGAAATTTATTTTTTGAAACATAAGAGGATAGCTTTTTAGCTTTTTAACTTTTTTTTTTCTTTTAAGATTTATTTATTTGAGGGGCGCCTGGGTGGCTCAGTGGGTTGGGGCCTCTGCCTTTGGCTCGGGTCGTGGTCTCGAGGTCCTGGGATCGAGCCCCACGTTGGGCTCTCGCTTGGCAGGGAGCCTGCTTCCTCCTCTCTCTGCCTGCCTCTCTGCCTGTTTGTGATCTGTCTGTCAAATAAATAAATAAAAAGTCTTTAAAAAAAAGATTTATTTATTTGAGAGGGAAAGAGAGTGCAGGCAGGGGGAGGAACAGAGGGAGAAGGACAGCTAGACTCCATGCTCAGCCCAAGAGCTAGATCTCATGACCCTGAGATCACGACCTGAGCAGAAATCAAGAGTTAGATGCTTAACCAACTGAGTCAGCCAGGCGCCCTGCTTTTTAGTTCTTCAAAGCTAAAAATGGATATAGTTTTTAGGGGCACCTGGCTGGCTCATTTGGTGGAGCCTGCGACTCTGATCTCAGGGTTATGAGTTTGAACCCCACAATAGGCATAGAGCTTACATAAGAAATAAAAAGAAAATTAAAAAGATAGCTTTTTAAAAAGAGCTTGTTGTATTAATGTGAGAAAGAACAAATTGAAGGAATTAGTGGTTAAAGAATGCAAGTGATGATGGGACGCCTGGGTGGCTCAGTTGGTTAAGCGGCTGCCTTCGGCTCAGGTCATGATCCCAGGGTCCTGGGATCGAGTCCCACATCAGGCTCCTTGCTTGGCAGGGAACCTGCTTCTCCCTCTGCCTCTGCCTGCCTCTCGGCCTACTTGTGATCTCTCTCTCTCTTTCTCTCTCTCTCTGACAAATAAATAAAATCTTAAAAAAAAAAAAAAAGAATGCAAGTGATCTAAGTCAGATCTTGTGTGTGAATGCTTATGTGCAGTATATTTTTTTGAAGAAAATGTGTTTCAATTTGAGAATTGGAAAATTGGATATGCTTAGTTACAATTTTTATTTTAACAATAGAAGTGTTCTTTCATTATTGATTTGATTATTTTATCCTACAAAATGACTTTACCTAATTTGCCCTGCCTGTTTGTGGTTCAAATAAGGGAAATACCTTAAGTCTGATCATTTCCAAATTATATAATTTTGAGAGGCTTTCTCTTCTTACATAAAATAAAAGAAGTCCAGCTAGAAATCATTTTACCTTTTTGCTATAAATTTTTTAGTGGATTCGTGATATAACAGTGCAAGTTCTATTGCCAGATCCTAATGATAAATTTCAAAATCTGTATTAGGAATTAAATATTATTGAGTTGATCTGTTCTCCTGCTCATATCTGATATCTTATGGTATTGAACTATTCCTTTTTCTTAAATTTGATAGAGCAAGCATGAGTGGGGGGAGGGCCAGAAGCAGAAGGAGAGAGAGAATCTCAAGCAGTCTCCTCGCTGAGCAGAGCCTGATGCAGGGCTCCATCTCATGACCCTGAGAGGAGTCAGGATGCTCAACGGACTGAGCCATGCAGGTGACCCTGTACCATTCCTTTTTGAATTGGGGCATATCCCCATTTTTTAGTGCTACTTGTAGTCACAACCTTTATTTTAAAGGTTTTATGTTGTAAATATTTGACTTGATATAAAATTATTTTTATGCAGGGTAACAGATATTACAGCCTTAGTTTATCAGAGAATGTACCGGAAAATAACTGCAAGAAAAGTAAATAGATAGGGTTCCCCCCCCTTTTAAAATTACTGCTAAATACACCAGAAAATTGACACAAAACCAAATCCAAGGACTTATATAGACATTACCGTTCAATTTTAGTTATAAGAGTGAAAAAATATTTAAAAACTTGTTATACAGTCCATTTTTTATTTTCTTGATGAAATGGTAACTGGATATCTAATCAGAGTTTGTTTTTATGTTGGGGCAGTTAGGAGGAATTGAATGTTGATCCTAGTCACTTGTATACTTCCATGGTAAAACTAGCTTTAGTTCATTTATCGCTTATGTGTATTAGGAAAACTTACTATAGGGAAGAATTATGTTTACATACAGATACAAAAAGTTTAAACTCATGTCTTACGAACATAGGCTGATGAAGGAGGGTTGGGATGAGAAACGATATCTTGATAACTACAGAAATGAGGAAAGGAAGCAGTGGGTACAGAGAACTTTGTCCTGCTCAGAGATCCCCAAAGAATCCCCGTCCCCTCCCCCTACCTCCTGCCAGAATGTTGGGTTTCAAAGAAGGAGCAGATTAACGGATATCAGGAGTAGTGTGGCCTGGGCTGAGAATAAGGATAACTTAGGCAAATTACGAGTTAATAGTACTGTCTGAATCATTACAGTCTGCCTACATGGCATATCTGTGAAGGTAAAGGGAACAAACTCAAGGAACATTAGAGCTTCAGCTGTTGGAAGGAAGTCATATGGTAAGGGAACTACCAAAGGCCAAGACCAAATAGAAATTCAGCCCCAAAGTCTCAGCAGCCACCCCTTAGTGAGCCAGCCTAGACGTGGAGCTGATGTCTGACTCTCCGGTTCTCAGCATGCCTGGGAGAGCTATTGCTGTGGGACATAGGCCACACAGCATCAACTGACTCACAATGGCATTGTCAATGCTAGCCTCTTCGAGAAACTCTTCCTCTATATTGCCTTCACTATGGAAGAACCAAAGGGCCTTGAAAGAGGGTAAGATAAAGTTTCAGACTTGGGCTCAGCAAAAGAGGGACTTCAGGCTGGGACCAGAGCCAAAAACTACATGTGTTACATTGGGGATTGTGTTGCTGTTGGTGATTTTCCTGCCAGGCTTGTACTGTGACCCTGGATCTGTGTATTACTCTTCTTACGAAACAGTCATCCCCAAGAGTCTGACAGTCAAGGGAAGGGAAGACCCAGGGGAAAAGGCATCCTATACACTATTAATGCAGGGCCAGAAGCAGGTGATTCAACTGAAGGTGAAGAGAGACTATTTTGTGAATAACTTTCCAGTCTTCAGCTACCACAATGGGGTCCTGGGGCAAGAAGTGCCTTTCATCTCTCATGACTGTCACTACGAAGGCTACATAGAAGGAGTCCCGGGTTCTTTTGTTTCCCTCAACACCTGTTCAGGCCTCAGGGGCATCCTGATTAAGGAGGGGAAACCCTATGGCATTGAGCCCACGGACACCTCAGAACGGTTTGAACATGTGTTGTACACCATGGCACCCCAAGCTCGAGTGTCCTGCAGCGTCACTTCCAGAGGCAGCCAAGTGGTGTCCACCAGCCGGCAACAAGGGAGCAGGAAGCCTCGCAGTCTACAGGCACTGCCGTCCTTTTGGTCACACACCAAGTACGTGGAGATGTTTGTCGTGGTCAGCAACCTGCGCTTCCAGATGTGGGGCAGTAACGTCGATGAGACGGTCCAGAGAGTAATGGACATCACCGCTCTGGCCAACATCTTCACGCGGGGCATAAACACCCAGGTGGTGCTGGCTGGAATGGAGATCTGGACCGAGGGGGACCTCATAGAAGTCCCAGCGGACTTGCGAGTTACACTGAGGAATTTCAATAGCTGGAGACAGGAGAAGCTCTTCCCCCGGGTGAAGCACGATGTTGCCCACATGATCGTGGGACATCATCCTGAAGACGATGTGGGACAGGCATTTCTCAATGGTGCCTGTTCAAGAGGCTTTGCAGCCGCTGTTGAATCCTTCCACCATGAAGACGTCCTCCTGTTTGCGGCGCTCATGGCCCATGAGCTTGGGCACAACTTGGGTATTCAGCACGACCACTCGGCCTGCACTTGTAAAGATAAACGCTTTTGCCTCATGCGTGAAAACATCACTAAAGAAAGTGGCTTCAGCAACTGCAGCTCTGACCACTTCTACCAGTTCCTCCGGGAACACAAAGGGGCCTGCCTGTTTAACAAGCCCCGGCCCCAAGGTCGCCTGCGTAGGCAAGCCACGTGTGGAAACGGTGTGTTGGAGGTGAATGAGGAGTGTGACTGTGGACCTGACTGTGGTAATAACCCGTGCTGTGACGAAACATGTAGGCTGAATGAGCGTGCACAGTGTAGTGACGGACTGTGCTGTTTTAATTGCCAGTGGAGACGTAAGGGTTTCATGTGTCGTTCTGCTCTTGGAGAGTGTGACCTCCCAGAGTATTGTGATGGTACCTCTGGAGAATGTCCCAGGGATCACTATAAGCAAGATGGTACATCGTGTGATATAATTCACTATTGTTTTATGGGCCGGTGCAAGAACCCTGATACTCAGTGCATGGATATATATGGGTCACCTGCAAGGTCAGCCCCAGAAGACTGTTATATTTCCATGAACACGAAAGGGAACCGGTTTGGAAACTGTGGCTATCCTACTGCTGCTGTCCCTAGATATGTTAAGTGCACTGATGAGAATATATTTTGTGGGAAACTTATATGTACAAATATTACACGGGTACCACCAATCAAACCTCACCATACTCTGATTCAGGTAGCTCACAATGATGACTGGTGCTGGAGCATGGATGTCTATAACATTACTGATATCCCTGATGATGGAGATGTGGACACGGGTACCCTTTGTGCCCCAAACAAAATCTGTGTGAATTACTCCTGCATTGATCATGCTGTGCTTAAGTATGATTGTGAACCTCAAGAAATGTGTAATGGGAGAGGAGTCTGCAACAATTTAAGGCACTGCCATTGTGAGGAGGGCTATGCACCCCCTGACTGCAAAGTTTCAGGAAATGGGGGTAGTGTGGACAGTGGTCCCCCCGGCAAGCCAGATGATGGAAATGTAAGTGAAGATGAAACTAGAGGTCTTAGTTTTCATCGTGGTAATTTTGGCAGGGTCAGTGAGAATAAATTTGAAAGCAAAAGTCTTGGCAATCTATTGTACATATTTCCCTTACTTCTTGTGGCAATATTTTTAAGTCTGATTATTGGTGCCAGTGTTGGGGCTGGAAAGGAGATATCACAGTGCTCACAAGGGACTCTAGAAGATACTGAAGAAGAAGCTGTACAAGAAAAGGAAGGAGGCCAAGTAGAAGAAGAAGTAGAGGTAAGAAATAAGTAGTGATAGGAAGAAGTCTAATATAGCCAATACCCAAACACTAGCTGGAATGGAGGTTCAGTGGAGCAAATATGAAGTGCACACCAATGGCAGCAGTGGCCCTAATAGGGACTCTACAGTCTTATGAAATGTACAACTGTGCAAGGAAGGGCTTTTCTTCTTCAATGTACTCATTGATTATGTATACATAGATGAAATCATTTATAAAAATATTTTAATATTTCATTATCATATTTTATGAAACATTTATTTAAATTAAAATTCTCTCATGAAACTTTCAGCTCAATATTTTGTCTTCAGTAGGTCCAGTTTTGACATAACTGTTTTTTAGGGAATGTCATCTTGCATCGACTGTGTTGGATATACAGTATTAAATGTTTATATCTATTAGGGTCCAGGTTTTTCACCCCACTTAAAACTACACATTACATTAGGAAAGTAGTTTCTATGTTTGTTGTTCTAATTGCTCTGTGAAGTGTATCCATGAAATGAAAAGATTTAAATTAAAAAGTAAATAAATACCTGTTTTCAAACAATATCACTTTGGGCTTCATGTGGCCTATTACCTGGGTCTCCTTCCATTTTGTGGTTCTCCATTCAATTCATGGCAGTATGATCACCCTGGTTCTGGGTGACAAGGGTGGGCAACCTGGCCAAGAGGTGATCTTGACTAGTGCTCATTTTACTTTCTTCTATTTTCTACTTTTTTAAAAAAAGATTTTATTTATTTATTTGACAGATAGAGATTACAAGTAGGCAGAGAGGCAGGCAGAGAGAGAGAGCAGGAAGCATGCTCCCTGCCGAGCAGAGAACCCAATGCGGGGCTTGATCTCAGGACGCTGGGATCATGACCTGAGCTGAAGGCAAAGGCTTTAACCCACTAAGCCACCCAGGTGCCCCCATTTTCAACTTTTTTGATTCTGTTTAATTTTCAATTCTTTTAAGTTAATATACTGTTGAGTGACTGTCTAAAGGACCAGAGCTTTGGAGGGTAGTTAATTATAAAGAGCAGAAGTACCTATATAAAAACATGACCCATTCAGAACGAGACACTGTGCTAAACACTTTACATTTTTTGTCTTAATTTTATCCTACCTCCCGTCCTATAAGACCTCCCAAATTCTGCACGAGGAAACAGACCCTGAAGAGTTCTATTCTAGACCTAGCAACCTTTGTTCCGCCCAACATCCAACTGAATCTACATTCCCCACTGTCTCATGAGCCCTTCCTTGAGTACAAAGAAGTGACCAGAAAGACGGTCAATATGTCCTTTAAGTGCCCAGATAATGGTTTCTTCCTCAGTTACTCTAACGAAACAAAAGCCTTACAGAGGGATGCCTTACTGCTATCATGAACCTACCACACTGTGTAATCATTACCGGTGAAAGTGCCTTTCCCCGATTATACCTTGACATCATGGAGCGGCAGGCTTATTTTATTCAGCTCTGAGGTCCCAGCTCATTGTGGGTGCTCAGTAAATGTTGACCAAATGAAGGACTTAACCAGAGGGAACCTTAAAATAGGAGGGTAACTTCTATGGATGCCACTTGCCAAAACCTTGCTTGGGTGCAGTGTTGCTACAGGTTGAGCGTTTTGAGTCTCAGAGATGTTCCTGAGCATCAGTCCCTGACAATACATTTGATACATGAATTCCTCTCCTAACTGCCTGACCTACATGAGCAGAAAAGAACAGAAAAAAGAATGGCAAGACTTGGGTGCCTGGGTGGCTCAGTGGGTTAAGCCTCTGCCTTCAGCTCAGGTCATGATCTCAGGGTCCTGGGATCGAGCCCCGCATCGGGCTCTCTGCTCAGCAGGGAGACTGCTTCCTCCTCTCTCTCTCTGCCTGCCTCTCTGCCTACTTGTCAAATAAATTAAAATTAAATAAATTTAATTTAGTAAATTAAATTTATTTAATTTATTTAATTTAATTAAAATAAATTAAAAAAAAAAGAGAGAGAGAGAATGGGAAGACCTGACTTCTGCCTTAAAGAAGCTTATATTAATTACTTTTGCTGGAACAAAACTAAACTTTTTTAAGGGCAAAAATCCAAACTCAGGACTTCAGTTATGTAAGATTCCAGGTCATGAGAGTTATTGGTAGCCAAATCTCAAAGTGTTTTATGCCAGAAGGTCAGGATGCATGGTGAAAACACCCCTAGACCACCATCTAATTAGAACACTAAACGGTGGTCAGCCAAGAGCTGTGATGATAAGGGTAAAACTGGGTAAGTTTACCCACATGTAAACCTGTGCTTAGAGACTTTGAAAAAGATGTGGAGGATTTCTAGTAAGAAGCACTTCAGTGGAGAACAGAAGGGGTGACCTTCCTAACTGCACATGTGATGGGGACTATGCCAAAAGCTAAAAGCATCACATAGTTTTACTTCTCAAGTATAAGGGAATCATGATTTAGGTAGGGGGTAATTATGCTTAGCTATTTAATAGCATTCTTTAAAGACCAAAAGTCAGATAGATAATTGGAATCAATCATTAAAACTTATCTAAAACTTCACAACAAGGGGCGCCTGGGTGGCTCAGTCAGTTAAGCATCTGCCTTTGGCACAGGTCATGATCTTGGGGTCCTGAGATACCACCAGCCTTAGGGAGCACAGAGAGGACAGTAGCTTCCCTGGGTGGCTACTGTCCTCTCTGTGCTCCCTAAGGCTGGTGGAGACTGAAGCCCTTTCCTTGCTTCCCCAAAGCATAGCCAAGTCCAGGCTCTAGACTTTTATCCAGACTTAGAGGGAACAAAGAGAAACTACAATGTGAAAAAGAATGCATTTGGATGTGGCCAATATTAATGTTCCTGGAGTCCAGAGGTCATGCCCCTACCTGGGAGACTTGGATACATCCTCTCTTTCCTTGAAAGTCCCCAACCTGACATCTTTCCTTGTCCATGTAGGAGTACTATTTTGAGGAATGTCCTCAAAACTTGGAGCCAGACACCAACCTCTCCTCTGGGGCTCAGTTGAAGGAAAAATAAAAGATTTACATTAAACACAGGTGACATTATCAATTTCACAGAGAAACAACTCTGCACTAACTAAAGTTCTGCACTTGTCTGCAAAATTCCTTTTTTTTTCCTTTTTTTAAAAAAGATTTTTATTTATTTGACAGATAGAGATCACAAGTAGGCAGAGAGGCAGGCAGAGAGAGAGGAGGAAGCAGGCTCCCTGCTGAGCAGAGAGCCTGATGTGGGGCTCCATCCCAGGACCCTGAGATCATGACCTGAGCTGAAGGCAGAGGCTTTAACACACTGAGCCACCCAGGTGCCCATTGTCTGCAAAATTTCTTGACATGGTATTAAAAATTAAAATAAAAACTTTCAGTGCTGAGAAACTTAATGTCAGAACAGAATTTTGGTGTTTCCTTTGGGCAAACATGCTCACTGAAATGTTTTCTCAAAACCAAGAGCAGACTTCCTCCAAGAATGTTTGCAAAATGTTGACTCTTTAAAATTAATATTCTCCCTGCTTCTGAACATTAAGCTGTAAAACTTTTTGGACCAGGGAAGAAGTGGGTGGGGGGAGGTCCAATATGGCTTTTGTTATTTAATAAAATCATAGCAGTCTTACCTAAGGAGGTCACGCTACAATGAAACATATGAGGATAACAAAGGCATTGGATTAGTTTGTGAAGGACAAACCCACACAACTCTTCTCACAGTTAGAAAACAATTTTCTAAATATTTACAAAGGAAACCGGAGGTGGAATCATGACTGATGAAGTGTTTGCAAACCAATGCCCATTTTACTGCTGAAAACTACCTAACCAGGCTCTCTAATGACCTTCCCAATGTTGTTTGGACACTAATCTTGTCACCACAGTCTGGAGTTCAGGAATGTCCACTGCTCTCTCATTATCTAGAGCAGACGACATAAACTTGGTGTGGCTTTAAAGGACTCTGACAACTGGGTCCTCCTGTCCACTTCTAGCCATTGTCTCCTGTGACTTGAAAACAAGCATGTCCTCATTCCTCCTATCAGTTTGTCTGACAGGAAGGACCTGTGTCCTCACTACATGACATGGCCACTTTCCGCTCTGGGCTTTTGATTCCATCAAATGACCTTACTCTTCCCTACCCTCACTTGGTTCAACCTTTGCCCCTCCAGGGAGGCTCTTTGAAACTGCTCCAGCATACCTCTCTCTACTTTTCTCAAGGAAACATGGATTCTCTTTGAGGATACTCATGGAAAGTCCTATAGGGCAGTCAGTCTGAAACAGACCATCAAGTGATTGCTTTCTATCGAACAGGGGAGGATCCATCCATCCTTGTCCTTGAGTGAAATCTCCAGTTAGGACTTTGTGAGAAATGTGTTTACTCACGCAACATATTCTCAGAATCTCAAATTCTAGAGCTACTCATGTGTTAGTGGAGAAATGGAAAGGAAGCCTTGCAAGACACAAAAGGAAAGAGCTCCAAAACCACAACCTTTCTCTTAATAATGCATTTGCAGTCACCTAATAATCACGAGCTGGATGTGAGTGCAGACCATTTCCCACCGTGAAAAACAGAAATAAAAAAGGCACAGTGTAGGTACCAGAGGACAGGAAAGAAGGCTCTCCCTCACACCATCCACTGACCCCTTATCCAACCAGGGCCTTCCTTTATGGTTTCACAGGTAAGTTAGGTCATCAGAAAAATACAGAAATGTAAACAAGATGCCAAATAAAGCAAAGGCTACCAATTAGTTCTATGCTTTGTAAAAATCAGACTGGACCCCAACTTTGAAATAACTGATGTGTCATGGTTTAAGGAGAGCCTACAACCAGGAATCTCTTTATAAAACTGTTGCAACAAAGTACCAGTACATCAGATCCCCCAACTATTCAGAGTCTCTACTGTAGTACTTATATTTTATGTAACAATGCACCTAAAAAAAGAAACTATTCCTTTTATGCATTATTTCTTTCCAAAACACATACAATTTTTAATCATCTTTATTGTCACATTAGCTGTTTTTATGACCCATGTCAACATTAGTGGTGTTTTACAAAACAATTCAAGCATAAGAGACAATAATAGACTACCTTTCCTAAGCACCATGAGAGCTCTTTTTTTCTTTTTCTTTTTTTTTATTAATATATAATGTATTACTGGCCCCAGTGATACAGGTCTGTGAATTGCCAGATTTACACTTCACAGCACTCACCATAGCACACACCCTCCCCAATGTCCACAACCCAATCACCCTCTCCCTACCTCCCTCCCCCCAGCAACCCTCAGTTTGTTTTGTGAGATTAAGAGTCTTTTATGGTTTCTCTTCCTCCTGATCCCATCTTGTTTCATTTTTTCCTTCCTTATCCCCCAAACTCCCCATGTTGCCTCTCAAATTCTTCATATCAGGGAGAGCGTATGATAATTCTCTTTCTCTGATTGACTTATTTCGCTCAGCATAATACCCTCTAGTTCCATCCATGTCGTGGCAAATGGCAAGATTTCATTTCTTTTGATGGCTGCATAGTATTCCACTGGATATATATACCACATCTTTTTTTTTTAAGATTTTATTTATTTATTTGACAGAGAGAGAAATCACAAGTAGGCAGAGAGGCAGGCAGAGAGAGAGGAGGAAGCAGGCTCCCTGCTGAGCAGAGAGTCCGATGTGGGGCTCGATCCCAGGACCCTGGAATCGTGACCTGAGCCGAGGGCAGAGGCTTAACCCACTGAGCCACCCAGGCGCCCCTATACCACATCTTCTTAATCCATTTATCTGTTGATGGACATCTAGGTTCTTTACATAGTTTGGCTATTGTGGACATTGCTGCTATAATCATTCGGGTGCACGTGCCCCTTTGGATCACTACATTTGTATCTTTGGGGAAAATACCCAGTAGTGGGATTGCTGGGTCATAGGGTAGGAGAGCTCTTTTCTTCTTCTCCGTGGATGCTAAGAGCATGAGAGCTGTGTAAGCTTGGAGTCTTGCGTTCTCCTAGCCTAACAAATCCAACCAGAAAGGATATTGAGAGTAAAGAATAACCTTTCTAAAAAGAAGACAGTCAGGGTACCTGGGTGGATCAGTTATTAGGCTACTGCCTTCAGCTCAGGTCATGATCAAAAGGTTCTGGGATCAAGCCCTACATCAGGCTCCTTGCTCAGTGGGGAGCCTGTGTCTCCCTCTCCCACTCCCCTTGCTGTGTTCCCTCTCTTGCTAAGTCTTTCTCTGTCAAATAAATAAATAAAATCTTAAAAAAAAAAAAAGAATCACCTTTCTTCTGATTCATCTTCCCTCTCTCTAAACCCAGGTATTACTCTCTGGCTGGTTGGAATTAGACACCAAACTTCACTTCCTCAGGCTTAGGTTTCTGCCGCAGTAAGATGGCCACACAAAGGACGCCTCTCACAGACTGGCTGAGAGATTAAGTTGGGTGACGTGTGTGATGGTATCGAGTGCACTGCTTGGCATACAGCGGGTACGCAGATCAACACTGATTTTAGGTGATCTAAAATCAACTGTGTCGATGGATGTAAGATTGTATGAATTGTACGTTGTTCAGCTATGGTAATAAGATCTACCACTACCGAGTCACAGTACTGAACTTCCTTTATACCTCTGGCATTCTGACCTATCACATACATGATCATTTGCAAACACATTCTACTTCCCCTCCTAAATTGAACATCTCTGGGGGTGAGGAGGAGTAAGATTTGGCTGATGTGGCAATCGCTGCCTTGGGCCCAGGTACAGGTAAGCCTGGTAAGGACTTTCTGCCTTTCCTTAGAGCCCTCCTTTCAAGACCATGGTGGCATTAAAAGCAACCTGCTGCTTGGACCCTAAGTCAAAGATTCCAGCTTTCTCCCTCTTCTGACCGCATCCTTAGTCCTTAACGTGCAAATGGCTCAGGACAGGCCAACTTGCACATTCGCGGCTTGCTGTCCAACCTGGGTGCTTTTTTACACAAGTCCAATTGGACTGTGAAGCTGACGCGTCACCTCTCCTCATTCATTCATTCAACCACTGCTGAGTCCTTACCTATGAACTGTTGTACTAGTACTAGGGACATGGTCGAAAATAAGACAAAGCCTCTGGTCCCATGACAATGAAGAAAAAAAAAAAAAAGACTGCCAACCTGGCACCAACAAAAAGATAACTCCATGATGCGTCAGGCTGTAATATGTGTAACGGAGCAGAATGAAGCTGTGCAAGGGGAACAAGAGTGATGTGAAGGTGGAATTCTATTTGAAGCCAATGGTCAGAGAGGGGAAGAGCCTATCAAGGAGAGGGGAGTCGAAGTGGAAGGGTCCTGAGATGGGAGCATGCTTGGCATGTCTGAAGAGCAGCAAGGAAGTCAGCATTATCTGGACAGAGTGGGCATGGTGGAGTAGCAGTTGAGGGCTGTGGATGGAGACAGGTCACGTGAAGACTTGGTAAGGGCCGGTAAGGACTTACGTTTCTATTTCAGTGGAGATGGGAAGCACAGAAGGCCTCTGGCAAAGGAATGACTAGAGCTGAGAAGTACTGAAGGATCACTCCATCTGCTACATGATCAAAGAACAGGCAGGGGTGGGGTGATGGGCCATTGCATAAGCAGAGAATCCTTAGAGACCCTGTGATATGCCAAGCAGGAGACGCTGGAAGCTTTTAGGAGGGTGGCTGAAGTGGTAGTGGTGAGAAGAGGCTAGAATCTGCGTATACTGTGAGGTAGAGCTCAAAGGATTTGGTGACACAGCAGATGTCGAGTGTTAGAGAAAGGTGACAAAGGAGGACTCTACTGGCTCTGACCTGAGCAACGGCAAGAACAGAGTTGCCATTCACTGAGGTGCAGATGAGCGTGGAAAAGCAGGCGTTGGATGTGTTGAGCATGAGATGCCTCTTAAACACCCAGGCGGGCATGGCAGCTAGGCAGCAAGACGACTGGGTCTGGAACTCAGGAGGAAAGTCAGCCACAGATGTCTATGTGAGAGTCTCCAGTCCAGAGATGATATTCAAGCCACAGGACTGTGGCCACTGCCCAGGGAGCAGAGCCAGCAGATAGAGAAAGGAACAGATCCGAGGACTGGGTGAGGGCTTAGCTCCAGGGTGCTGCATGTGTAGGTGTTGATAAAATGAGGACTCGGGAAAGAAGTGGAGGGCGAAGGAGTGGCTGGTATGGTAGGGGAACCACCAGGAGAGAGCATGTCCTGAAAACCCAAGAAAGAAAGTGTTTCTAGAAGAGCCTTACACTACAACACCAGTCCATCTGCAAATTCTCGTGGCTCTACCTTCAACAGATATCCAGAATGAGACCTCTTACCACCACCACCACCGACCCCCACTCTCCAGCACACTGCAAGCCATCATCAACTCCCTCTTCCCTTCTCCAACCGCAGAAGTCTCTAACTGGTCTCTCTGCTTCCACCCTGGCTCTCCCAGCAGCCTGTTTTCCACCCAGTGGGCAGAGTGATTCTTTTCAAAGGTAAGTCAGAACATTCTAATCATCTTTTAAGTCTTACCAGTAGGTCCAAGGAGAGGACCGAGTGTTGATCATTTGATTTGACAATGGAGAGTTATTCATTGGTATCCTGGAGCAGAGCAGTTTGGATGGATGGGTGGGAATGAAAGCTTATTCTACTGGAGTCAAAGTGCCAAGGGTGAGCCAAACAAACATCTGTGAGGGTGTTCCACTGTCATCGATATTCAGAGAAACACAGATATTATAGCCACAAAGAGATGTTGCTACACACCCACAAGATTGGCTATTAAAACTAAAAATTCCAGGGCACCTGGAAGCCTCTGCCTTCGACTCAGGTCAAGATCCCAGGGTCCTGGGATCGAGCCCCGCATCGGGCTCTCTGCTTGGTGGGGAGCCTGCTTCCCCCTCTCTCTCTGCCTATTTGTGATCCCTGTTTGTCAAATAAATAAATAAAATCTTAAAAAATAAAAACCAAAAAAAACCCTAAAAATACCAAGTGTTGCTGTGGAAGAGCAGAAACTCTCATAAACTGCCTCAGAAACATAAAGTGGCATGACACTTTGAAATAGCACTTTCAATTTTCTAGTTAAATTTATTTTCTCTACTTCCCTATAACTTAGCTCCTTTACTCTTTGGCAAATGCCTTAGAAATTTCTGCTTATTTGCATCACGTTACTGGACAATAATGGTCATAAGAAGGACTCTGCAAAATATTCCAAAAGAAAAGAGCCCTGTGTTCACAGATAATACAATGAACGTCGTGATGGATCCACACACAGAAATACAAGGGTGGAACAATGTGGCAGTGAATGAACTATGGTGGCACCATATTTAAGTGTAAACTTAAATACCGCGTGGAACAGAAGAGGCCACACACACTGCATTCCTACGGATTCGTAGGAAGTTAAGAGGTAAAATGGGAAGCACTCCCAAAATGTTAAAATAAGGTCCTCCAGAAATCCCCTCCTCCATAAAAACAGTTCCCTCACAGGCAAAAAGAGTCAAAACCCACCTTTTGGAGGTGTGGGAATTAATCCAAGACACTGAACCAGCGAAGCTTGTTTGTTCAAAAATGGGTATAAAACGGCTGAATCTTGGTAAGAGCACTGAGCTATGTCAAGTTTTAATTGCCTTAGTCCCATATCCCTCTCCCTCAGGTCCCCACTAGCTTTGAAAAACTGCATCATAGCAACCAGGGTAGCTGTGAAAACAGGCAGCCTACACCCAGTGGGATGGGCAGGACAGTTCAGAGCCCCCTCAAAAGCACCATGGCCATAGAGCTGTTACTACCTTTACGCCTGGCAGTTCCCCAGAAAATCCCCCTTCACAGGACTTGCCTTGCTATAAACTCTTAGAAGAAAACATAAGGAAACCTTTCACGGCACTGGATTTGGCCAAGGTCCCTCTGAGGCATGGGACACCAAAGGCACAGGCAACAACAACAAGAAGAAACAGACGAAATGGACTGAACGAAACTTTACAACTTTTGTGCATCAAAAACCACTCCTGACACAGGAAAAAGGCTACCCACAGAATGGGAGAAAATATGTGCAAATCAAGTGTCTGTCTGATAAGGGATTAATATCCAGAATATACAGGGACAGTCCTACAACTCAACACCACGAACAACAAAAGGAACGACCGGATTCAAAAAATGGGCAGAGAGGGGTGCCTGGGTGGCTCCATGGGCTAAGCCTCTGCCTTGCGCTCAGGTCATGATCTCAGGGTCCTGGGATCGAGCCCCATATCGGGCTCTCTGCTCAACGGGGAGCCTGCTTACCCTCCCTCTCTCTCTCTCTGCCTGCTGCTCTTCCTACTTGTGATCTCTCTCTTTCTCTGTCAAATAAATAAAATATTTTTTAAAAAATGGGCAGAGGACTTGAAGAGACATTTCTGCAAAGAAGATACACAAATGGCCTACGGGCACGTAAAAAGACGCTCGACATCACTCATCATGAGGGAAACGCAAACCAGAACTGCAGTGAGGTACCACCTCCCACCCATGAGGACGGCTACCGTCCAAAAAACAGAAAATAAGACGTCCTGTGTTGGTGAGGACATAGAGGAAATTGGAACCCAGGTGTGCTGCCAGTGAAAATGTAAAATGGTACAGAGGCTGTGGAATACAGCGTCGCGGTTCCTCAAAAGATCACAAATAGACTTGCCATACGAACCAGCAATTCCACTCCTGGGTATACGCCCCAAAGAACTGAAAGCAGGGTCTTGAAGAGCTGTTGGTATGTCCGTGTTCACAACAGCACTATTCACAATACCTAAAACACGGAAGCAACCTAAATGTCCATCGATGGATGACCAATGGATAAGCAAAATGTGGTGTATTGTGATTGGCAACGGCACATGGGTGATTTCTACAGAGCTAAAACTGTTGATTACGTCATTCGGGTGGTACCTACTCAGCAGTCTCCCTCCCTTGGTAAAATATACATCACATAAAATTAACCGTCTTTGCCGTTTTTTAAGTGTACAGTTTCGTAGCATTAAGTACATTCACACTGCTGGACAGCCTTCACCACCATCCATTTCCAGAACCTGTCATCGTCCCAAACTGAAACTCTGTACCCATCAGACAATAATCACTCCCAGTCACTCTTTTCCCCAGCTCCTGGTCAACTCTATTCTACTTTCTCTATGAACTAGACCTTTTGAGGAACCTCATCTAAAGGAAATCACAGAGGAGAAGTTAAGATGGCAGAGGAGCAGGGGACCCTAATTTCGTCTGGTTCCTGGAATTCAGCTACATAGTTACCAAATCATTCTGAACACCTGCAAAATTAATCGGAGCTCTGAGAAAAGAATTGCTGCAATTCTACAAATAGGAAAGTGACCACCTTTTGGAGGGTAGGAGGTATGAAGACGTGAATCCGGGGCAATAGATGAGTAGATAGGGCGGAGGGAGGAAGCCTGCTTAAGGAAGCTCCCTCGAAGTATTATAAGCAGGGGAGCACAAAATCGGAACTTTTAGAAATCTGCTACGGTGGGGGATGTCCCTGGCTTAAAGATGCTCAGGTGGCGAGACGGGGTGGAATCCCACGTCGGATAGCGTGGCCCCGGGATCCCCAAGGTCACAAGAAGAAAGTGGGGTGCCAGAGTGTGGCAGGATTTTCAGGGATCGGAGCCGGGAAGCCAGGTGAAAACAGCAAGCCTAGCAGCCAGCTTTCTGCTCTGTATTGCCATAAACTGTGAATTGCTTCATGGTGGTATGACTGCTCTCTGGGCAGGGGACTGCAACAGGCAGAAGTACAGCAAGGTCCGCACCCGCTTTCCTGGGAAAAATGGCATGTGTTCGCACTGCAGGAGTCTGTCAAGTTTGGAGACTCAGAGCTGGGTGGGTGCCTGAGATAAAAATGCTCGGTCACAGGCCGGGTGAACAAAGAGTTCCGTCGGAAACCAAGAAGACAAGAGGTGATTCACTGCACCCGTGAGGGCTCCCTGAAGAGTGCGGGGGGGGGAGGGGTGGTGGTGGCTAGAGATCGGGGCACGGCCATATCCATACCCCCAACCCCATCGGTGCTGAAGGCCTTCAGAGAACAAAACGGTGCGCAACACAGTGCGATCTGGAGCTGCTTGCACTGAGCCCCGCCCCCTGGTAATAGCAGTGCAATTCCACCAAGCAAGGACACCTGAGAATGCCTGCAACAGACCCCTCTGCCAGAAGACCAGCCGGAACAACTCGCTAGCCCCAAGGTTTCCCATTATAGGGAACTGGAAAACTTCAGCTTTTGGGAAAGACAGTATAGAGCATTCACAGCTTTTTAAAAATAATTAGTATTCATTAGTCTTTCAGTTTTACTCTTTTCAGGTATTTTCTTATTTTTTAAAATTCTTTTTTGGTTCTTATTAAAGTTTGTGATATATACTTTATTTATGTTCCCTTCTGTTGTATTTTATTGTAATTTTATTATATATAATGTTACATATGTTATTATATTATATTATATATTACATTTACATATGCATTTTGTATTTCTGTATAAATATATACGTTTATATATAATAATATATATTTATATATAAATTAATATTGTACTTATTATATATATTTATATATAAAAGTTTTTCATTATTTCCTATTTGAGGCCTACACTTACACATTGAGATACATATACACACAAAGATACACAAAAATATATATGTAAGTTTTTCTTTCTTTCCTGTTTTTGAGATCTAGTTTCTTTTAAGAAACAAACCAAAATACACTCAGGATTTAGTTTACTGTTTTGTTGTTTTACTTGTTGTTTGACTTCTTATGTTTGTTTCTTATTTCTTATTGTTTAAGATGGAAAAGGGAGAAGGGACAACTGGAAAAGCAAACAAAGTCCACGAGAAATTAAAAAGGGTGAGACTCCGCATGCAAGCAGAGGGACTGGACTTCGACTGGAGCATGGACAATTTATCCACCATAGTAGGAGGAAGATCTAGACACAGGGGGGCTCACCCGGCACCAACACGTGGAAGCACTCTTTGGACTGCTTCTATTTTTCTCAGCCAAAGGTGAGGCCGGAAGAAGTCAGGAGAGTGACCTGCTGGCCGAATGTAGGAAGAGGTACATATTGAGATCACAAATGTGCCATTAGTCAGCATGGTTGTGGGTTTTCCTGAAGACATTTTTAGCCATTCAGGACAGGCAAGTACAAACAAGTACTTGTACAAGCAAGTACAAACAAATAACACATAACAGATGAGACATCACAGCACTCATAACCTGGGAGTCATTTATTCACTTGGTAAATAATTCTTGTTTGTCTACTTTCGGACAAGCACTCTCCTAGACCTGAGGGTATAATAAAAATGAACAGACAGGGGACGCCTGGGTGGCTCAGTTGGTTAAGCGGCTGCCTTCGGCTCAGGTCATGATCCCAGCGTCCTGGGATCGAGTCCCACATCGGGCTCCTTGCTTGGCACGGAGCCTGCTTCTCCCTCTGCCTCTACCTGCCACTCTGTCTGCCTGTGCTCGCTCTTGCTTCTCTCTCTATGTCAAATAAATAAATAAAATCTTAAAAAAAAAAAAGAACAGACAGAACTGGTCACTGAACACACGGAGGCCGTATTCTAACACAGGAGAGACTTTCAGGATACCTAGTTTACAACAGGCACAGTATTAGCATACCAGAATGTCAGGGCCATCCTGTGAAGAGTGTGGGCCTGGACTCACCCACCAATGGGCCCATGGTACTCACCCAGAAGGGGAGGCCGCTCTACTGGCATCCCCATACACACGTTTAGACAGTGTTATAAACAGAACGTGAGAAATCAAACTTTGACGGTGTTAAAACACAGGGGTATTGACCCTTGCCCCGGGAGTCACCGGCGCACTCGGGTCTATCTTGTGGCACAGGGCTGCCACTCCACTTGCCTTTTCTAACAGACTGGCCTGTGAGGTGACGCATATCTCTACAATGCCATCCAGGGACAAAGAACAATCTGAGTTATGATGTCCGTGTGTTACGGAGCAAGAGTTTTAAAGGAGGGGAAGTGAGCAACAGAGTGTGCCTCCCAAGATGTCTAAGCCCCCTGGTCTGGAACACTTGGAGTGAGCCAAGCAACGGACGACAGCAGGGGCGGGGGTGGGGCATTCCGTGCGGCACAGTTGAGAAGGCATGGAGGTTTTGTTTCCACTCTCCAGGCAGGGTCTTGCATTTTAGCACCTGCAGTCCTTCATGAGTACATCAGTCCACGATGTCAAAAGGACCTTAGCCAGGGAGCACTGAAGTTGATGCTGGGGAAGAAGTCACATAGAAAGGACACTACCTGAAGGATAACAGATCGGAAAGACTAAAAAGGACATAGCCAGAGGCTGTGCTTCTCTCAGGTAGGCAGCAGCCACCCTTTATGCGGCCAGCATAGATCTGGAGCTAACGCCTGAGGGTCTCTGTGTCAGGGACAGCTGCTACTGATGGACACAGGCCACACACCATCAACCGATTCCCAACGGCCATGTCAGCGGCAGCTTCTTTGAGACAGTCTGCCTCCTCCTCGTCTTCTCTACAGAAATACCAAGTGGCTGCCTGTGGGGCTGGCAGAGTGCTTCCGGCCTGGGCTCCACAAATGAAGGGCTGGAGGCGAGCACCAGAAGTGCCGGGACCTTCGTGTGTCAGGTTGGGGATCATGCTAGTGTTGGTACTGATTTTCCTGCCAGGCTTGTACTGTGACCCTGGATCTGTGTATTACTCTTCTTACGAAACAGTCATCCCCAAGAGTCTGACAGTCAAGGGAAGGGAAGACCCAGGGGAAAAGGCATCCTATACACTATTAATGCAGGGCCAGAAGCAGGTGATTCAACTGAAGGTGAAGAGAGACTATTTTGTGAATAACTTTCCAGTCTTCAGCTACCACAATGGGGTCCTGGGGCAAGAAGTGCCTTTCATCTCTCATGACTGTCACTACGAAGGCTACATAGAAGGAGTCCCGGGTTCTTTTGTTTCCCTCAACACCTGTTCAGGCCTCAGGGGCATCCTGATTAAGGAGGGGAAACCCTATGGCATTGAGCCCACGGACACCTCAGAACGGTTTGAACATGTGTTGTACACCATGGCACCCCAAGCTCGAGTGTCCTGCAGCGTCACTTCCAGAGGCAGCCAAGTGGTGTCCACCAGCCGGCAACAAGGGAGCAGGAAGCCTCGCAGTCTACAGGCACTGCCGTCCTTTTGGTCACACACCAAGTACGTGGAGATGTTTGTCGTGGTCAGCAACCTGCGCTTCCAGATGTGGGGCAGTAACGTCGATGAGACGGTCCAGAGAGTAATGGACATCACCGCTCTGGCCAACATCTTCACGCGGGGCATAAACACCCAGGTGGTGCTGGCTGGAATGGAGATCTGGACCGAGGGGGACCTCATAGAAGTCCCAGCGGACTTGCGAGTTACACTGAGGAATTTCAATAGCTGGAGACAGGAGAAGCTCTTCCCCCGGGTGAAGCACGATGTTGCCCACATGATCGTGGGACATCATCCTGAAGACGATGTGGGACAGGCATTTCTCAATGGTGCCTGTTCAAGAGGCTTTGCAGCCGCTGTTGAATCCTTCCACCATGAAGACGTCCTCCTGTTTGCGGCGCTCATGGCCCATGAGCTTGGGCACAACTTGGGTATTCAGCACGACCACTCGGCCTGCACTTGTAAAGATAAACGCTTTTGCCTCATGCGTGAAAACATCACTAAAGAAAGTGGCTTCAGCAACTGCAGCTCTGACCACTTCTACCAGTTCCTCCGGGAACACAAAGGGGCCTGCCTGTTTAACAAGCCCCAGCCCCAAGGTCGCCTGCGTAGGCAAGCCACGTGTGGAAACGGTGTGTTGGAGATGTACGAGGAGTGTGACTGTGGACCTGATTGTGGTAATAACCTGTGCTGTGACGAAACATGTAGGCTGAAGGCAACAGCACTGTGTAGTTCTGGACCCTGCTGTAATGAAACGTGTGGATTTGTAGAAAAAGGAATCATGTGTCGTTCTGCTTTTGGAGAGTGTGACCTCCCAGAGTATTGTGATGGTAACTCTGACAGATGCCCCACCAACACATACAAGCAAGATGGTACACCTTGTGAACGAGTTCACTATTGCATTGAAGGTCTGTGCAAGACTGCTGATTTTCAATGTGTAAATGTTTTTGGATACCCTGCAAGGTCAGCCCCAGAAGACTGTTACATTTCCATGAACACTAAAGGGGACCGGTTTGGAAACTGTGGCCTTCCCACTTCAGATAACCAGGAATATGTAAAGTGTACAGCTGAAAATATATATTGTGGGAAAATTATATGTACAAATGTTAAACATGTACCAGTGGTCAAACCCATGCACACAATGATCCAGGTGCCTCATAGGGATGACTGGTGCTGGAGCATGGATGCCTTTAATAATACTGATATCCCTGATGATGGAGATGTGGATGCTGGCACACGTTGTGCTCCAGAAAAAATCTGTCTGAATTACTCCTGCATTGATCATGCTGTGCTGAACTACGACTGTGAACCACGAAGAATGTGTAATGGGAGAGGAGTTTGCAACAATTTAAAGCACTGCCATTGTGAGGCTGGCTATGCCCCTCCTGACTGCACAACTATAGGAACTGGGGGTAGTGTGGACAGTGGCTCTCCTGTTGTACAACGGGAATCTGAAAGTGCTTTCAATGTTGCCAAACATGAACATCTCACAGACAATATGATCATAATATTTCTCATAGTTTTTTTCCTACTATTAATATTAGTAACTGCTTTTATCAGCCTTTTGTGTAAACATTCAAGAAAAGCTCCTCCAGAGCCCAAAGAAAAGGGTTCAGAAGAGGCAGCAGAAGAGGTTCAGCCAGAAGAAGAGGAAGAGGAAGAAGAAGAGGAAGAGGAGGAAGAAGAGGAAGAAGAGGAAGAAGAGGAAGAATCAGAGCCATAAAAGTAGTGAGAGGAAGAAGCTAAATATATCAAACATCTCAAGCACTGAGTGAGAATGAGGCTCAGGAAAGTACAAGTGAAGTGGGAATTGATGGCTCGGGGATGGGATCTGAATAAAAATATACCATCTATAAAAATACAATAATGTAGGAGGAGGGATTCATCCACTTTTGGAACTCATTTTAGTAATTAAGCTTTTATTTATTTAATATATTAAATATTTTATTTTTTCTTTTCCACATTTCATTTGAACTCTTCACATGCATCTATAGACATCAATGTATTTGTCTTGGGCCAATTTTTCCATTCACCAGAAACGTTTTTAGTACATGCCATCTCTCATCTAAGTTGTTTGACAGGTACTACTGCATTTGCCTGCATTTATTACTTTCACTTTGTAAGTAACCACTACCTATTATGAGGGTAGTTGTTTGTGTGGTCATTTTAATTTGCCTTATAAATGTACATTCATTAAATGAAGAGTGTTTAAACATAAAAATAAATAAAACCCTATTCAGATTATACATCTCTTCAGATTCCACTTGGCATAGTTATTGAGTCCATTTTACTCTGGGACTCTGTGGGAGGTACAATACCTGGGAAGCCAGAAGACCCTGATTGTCCCAAGGTCAAGGGGCAAGTGTTAAAATCATCCGCCTTTTCAAATCTGGCAGGTGTTTAACATGATGTATGTATATCCAGTTTATTTCCCAGCATTTCCAAGAATTTCATAGAGCTATATTCCCTTTCACCTAAAAGGTTTCATTTATTTTTGTTCTAGAGCAGATTTCATAACCTTTACTCATTACTAATCTTCATGGGGTGAATTTCAGACCTCTAAATGTCTGTCTGATGAGCATCACCTAGACTCAAAAAACTAAGCTTATTTTCTAACAGTATACACACCCCAACATACCATAGTGCTAAGTATATGTATAAAACTAAAATTTTGTCTTTTCTGTTTTTTTAATTTATTGAACTAATAACTTGCTGACTTATATCAGAAGGAATCTCTCCAATTATAGGCAAAGGAGCTTAGAGGTGGTAGATACTTCTCTATGAAGAAGCACAAAGCAAATATAATATTGTTATTCATTCTGTGGTAGAAACTTTGTTAAATACTTCACATTCATTTTCTCAATTTAATCCTCCCAACTTCCCTATGAAATCTCCATCTTGTTCATGAGGAAGCAAAGAAAATTTGCTCCAGAACTGGTCAGTGGTGGAACCTGTATCACTCCTCAGGTATGACTCCATCTCCATTCTCCACTCCCTCATGGGCTTTTTCCTGTGGTAAAAATGATGGAGAAAGCACTCAATATGTCCCTAATTGACCTCTATTATGAGTTCTCAAATTGTGTCATTATTATTGATGAAAATGTCTTTTCTCCTATTATATCCTGACATCATGGAAGAGCATGTTGTCTTCCTATTCAGTGCTTGGACTCAGCATATTGTAAATGCTTAATAAATGTCTATTACATGAGTAGTTAACTGGAGCTAACCTTAAAATACAGGGCCAGATTCATTCCCTTTGCAGAATGCCTCTTGCTACTCCTTAACACAACCAAAATCTTAGTAAGAGGCAATATTGATACTAAACTTTAAAAATTTACTCAGAGAGGGAGGAGGGGAAGAGGGGGAGAGAGAATCCTAAGCAGACTCTTCGCTGAGCTTGGAGCCTGACAGGGCGCTTGATCCCAGGACCCTGAGATCCCAACCTGAGCTGAAACCAAGAGTCAAATGCTTAGCCAACTGTGCCACCCTGGCACCCTGATTGCTAAACATTTATAAATTGTCAAGTAAATAATAAAAAGTTTATCAGGTCTTGAATTCCAGGAAATGAAGTTTTACCCACATTAGGGTAGACTATGGTAGGGGAGGAGGCCAGTTTTAATGTGGGCAGGAAAAAAGTTAGATGTAACTTGGGTTGTGAAATCTCCACATTTAAGGGTCAGTTTCTTATAAAGCTCAGGTGACAACAGTTCTGCATTATGTCTGACTGCCTCTAGGAAGTATACCTCTTCATCTGATTCCTCTCCCCATTACATCTGGGGGATTCTGATGAATGCTTGCGTGTTCCAATCATCTGTGTCAGCAATCACCAGCCACCTGCTCCCCTAATGGTGACTTACTGCTACCTTTTACCTGTCTTTTCTGTGCAGCTATTGTCCCTTCTGTGCTGCCTCAGGCCATCAGAGAACCAGGCCCTTAATTCCTCAAAGCACGGCCGCATCCAGGCTCTACAATTTTATCCAGATTTTGGAGCAAAGGGAAATTGCAAAGTGGAAAAGAAAAATGTGGGTGCTGAAGATACGTATTAGTGCTCCTGGAGTCCAGGAGTTATGCCTTAATGGTAGACTTAGGCCATTTCTCCCCTCGGACCTGACCCAACATCCTCTCTTATTCCTGCAGGACTGCTTGTGAGAATATCCTTGTTGCCTGGAATAAGACTCCACCACATTCTCTGGGGCCCAGTGAAAGGCGAAAGAAACTTTTTTAATTTTTTAAAGATTTTATTTATTTACTTGACAGAGAGAGACACAAATACAGTGAGAGGGAGCACAAGCAGGGGGAGTGGGAGAGGGAGAAGCAGGCTTCCCACTGAGCAGGGAGCCCGATGTGGGGCTCGATCCCAGGACCCTGGGATTGTGACCTGAGCTGAAGACAGACACCTAACAACTGAGCCACCCAGGGGCCCCAAGAAACTTAAAAAAATAATAATTTATTGAAAACCCAGATCATATCTTCATAACCTCACATGAATGTATTATGCCCACAACAAAGACATATGTTAGTTTGATAAAAATTCAGCTTTTTGTATGTTCAAACTTCATTTTTTTTAAGATTTTTTTTTAAAGATTTTATTTATTTATTTGTCAGGGACAGAGGGAGAGAGAGCGAGCGAGCACAGGCAGAGAGGCAGGCAGAGGCAGAAGAAGAAGCAGGCTCCCCGCCGAGCAAGGAGCCCAATGCGGGACTCGATCCCAGGACACCAGGATCATGACCCGAGCCGAAGGCAGCCGCCCAACCAACTGAGCCACCCAGGCGTCCCTCAAACTTCATTTTTAAGCTTATTTTTATTGAAATATAATTGACATATAACATATTAGTTTCAGGTGTACAACATGATTCATATTTGCAAATACTGTGAAATGGTTACCACAGTAAATCTAGTTAACACCCGTCACCACACAGTTAAAATTATTTTTCTTTTTTTTTTTTAAGATTTTATTTATTTATTTGACAGACAGAGATCACAAGTAGGCAGAGAGGCAGGCAGAGAGAGAGAAAGAAGCACGCTCCCCGCTGAGCAAAGAGCCCGATGTGGGGCTCGATCCCAGGATCCTGCGATCATGACCCGAGCCGAAGGCAGAGGCTTTAACCCACTGAGCCACCCAGGCGCCCCCTAAAATTATTTTTCTTATGATAAGAACTTTTAAATTCTACTCTCTTAGCAATTTTCAAATACACAATACAGTATTAATTAGTCATCATGCTGTATATTATATCCGCAGGACTTATTTATTCTAACTGAAAGTCTGTACTTTTTAGTCACCTTCACCCATTTCACCAACCCTCTCATGCCCTGCCTCTGGCAACTTATTCCCTGTATCTATGAGATATTTTTGCTTTTTGCTTGTTTTTAGATTCCACATACAGTTGAGATCATATGGTATTGGTCTTTCTCTAGTGACTTATTTTACTTACCAGAATTCTCTCAAGATCCATTCATATTGTTATAAATGGCAAGATTTCTTTCTTTTTTATTGCTCAATAATATTGTATATATATTACATATATATATGTATGTACAGTCCCTTATATATAGGTATATATTAGATATTTTATATGTATATATAAATATATATATTTCTTTATCCATACATCCAATGATAAACACATAGCTTGCTTCCATGTCTTGATTATTGTAAACAATGCTCCACGAATATGGAGGTACAGAGATCTTTTCAATTTAGTGTTTTCATTTCCTTTGGATAGCCAGTAGTGGAATTACTAAATCATATCATAGTTCTCTTTATAATTTTTTGAGGAACCTCCATAGTGTTTTTCATAGTGGCTGCACCAATTTATACTTCCCCCAATAGTGCACAAGGGTTCCCTTTTATCTACATCCTAGCCAACTCTTGTTATTCCATGTCTTTGATAATAACCATTCTAACATGTGTAGTGTGATATCTCATTGTAGCTTTGATTTGCATTTCCCTGATGATTAGTGGTCCTGAGTTCCTTTTTATGGACCTGTTTGCCATCTGGTATGTCTTCTCTGCAAAATGTCTATTCTGCCCATTTTTTATTTGGATTGTTTTATTGCTATTTAGTTGTTGGAGTTCTTTACATATTTTGGATATTAACCCCTTATTAAGTACATGATTTGCAAATACTTTCTTCTATTCAGTAGCTGCATTTTCACTTTATTGATGGTTTCCTTTACTGTGGAAGCCTTTATTTTTTATTTTAGATTTTATTTAAATTCAAGTTAGTTAACATTTGTGTAGTATTAGTTTCAGGGATAGAATTTAGTGATTCATAACTTGCATATAACATCCAGTGCTCATTTCATCAAGTGCCCTCCTTAATGTCCATCACCCATTTTACTCAATGCCCCCACTCACCTCCCCTCCAACAACTCAGTTTATTCCCTATTTTTTAAAAAAGATTTTATCGGGGTGCCTGGGTGGCTCAGTGGGTTAAGCCTCTGCCTTCCGCTCAGGTCATGATCTCAGGGTCCTGGGATCGAGCCCCACATAGGGCTCTCTGCTCAGCGGGGAGCCTGCTTCCCCACTCTCTCTCTGTGTGGGGCTCTGCCTACTTGAGATCTCTCTCTCCCTCTGTCAAATAAATAAATAAAATCTTAAAAATAAATAAATAAATAAGATTTTATCTATTTATTTGAGAGATAGAGAGCAAGAGAAAACACGAGCCAAACAGGGGGTGGGGAGGGTCAGAGGGAAAGGGAAAAGCAAACTCCCTGCAGAGCAGGGAGTCCAGTGTGGGGCTCCATCCCAGGACTCTGAGCTCATAACCTGAGCTGAAGGCACTTAAGTGACTGAGTCCACACAGGTGTCCAGTTTGTTCCCTATTGTTAAGAGTCACTTATGCTTTGCTTCTGTAAGGGCCTATTCAGCCAGAGCAGCCCCACACCGGTTGAACTGCCATTTTGTTGTAAAACTTAAATTGACCTTGCCCCCCCCAGGGGAACTTACTTAAAAGCAAGTCCGGGAAACCAGTCCCAGGTAACAAAGTCCAAATACAAGGGTGGGTCAGACCAGGTGGAGGTATTTAATCAGTGGGGGCGCCTACAGTCTCCTAGCTACCAAGGAGTATGGGCCCCGCCCTTTGGGCACCTTTTGGGCACCAATTCTGAACTAGGTGATAGGCTGGTTCAAATGTCTACTAGGGTAAATTGTAATTCAATTGGTCGCCTAGCATCACTGTGGAGCTTCCTGTGTGTGTGTTATAATCTCATTGGCCACCTGTGTGTGCCAGGCCCAACCACATGGCCTTTGCTCTATAAAAGTTAGTCTGGAAAGCAGGGAGGGGTCGTCCTCTGGGTAGGGGCGGCCCTGACCCGTCTGTTTGACGGAGGGTTTGATTCCTGATGCTTGGCGCGAAATAAAGCTTTGCTTGACCTTCACTTTGTATCAGTCTCGCTCCTTTAATCATGGACCCATTATTGGGGTACCCAATTTTTGGGGGACCCAACACTTCCTTCTCTGTTTTTAGCTTACCTTATTTTTCCTTCCCTTCCCCTATGTTCATCAGTTTTGTTTCTTAAATTCCACATATGAAATCGTATGATATCTGTCTTTCTCTGACTGACTTATTTTGATTAGCATAATACCCTCTAGTTCCATCCATGTTGTTGCAAATGGCAAGACTGCATTCTTTTTGGTGGCTGAGTTATATTCCATTGTGTATATATACCACATCTTCTTTGTCCATTCATCAGTTGATGGACATGTGGGCTCTTTCCATATTTTGACTACTGTGGATAGTACTGCTTATAAACAATGGGGGGCATGTGCCGCTTGAGATCACTGCATTTGTATCCTTTGGATAAATACCTAGTAGTGCAATTGCTGGTCATAGGGTAGCTCTATGTTTAACTTTTTGAGGAGCCTCCATACAGTTTTCCAGAGTGCCTGTACCAGTTTGTATTCCCACCAACAGTGTAGGAGGGTTCCCTTTTCGCGACATCCTCACCAACATCTGTTGTTTCCTGAGTTGTTAATTTTAGCCATTCTGACTGGTGTGAGGTGGTATCTCATTGTGGTTCTGATTTCTATTTCCCTGATGCTAAGTGATGTTGAGTACTTTTTCACGTGTCTGTTAGCCATTTCTATGTCTTCTTTGGAGAAATGTCTATTCATGTTTTCTGCCCGTTTCTTGACTGGATTTTTTTGTTTTTTGGGTGTTGTGTGTGAGAAGTTCTTTATAGACTTTGGATACTAGCCCTTTATCTGATAAGCCATTTGCAAATATTTTCTCCCATTCTGTAGGTTGCCTTTTAGTTCTGTTGACTGTTTTCTTTGTTGTGCAAAAGCCTTTTATCTTGGGGCGCCTGGGTGGCTCAGTGGGTTAAAGCCTCTGCCTTCAGCTCGGGTCATGATCCCAGGGTCCTGGGATCGAGCCCCACATCGGGCTTTCTGCTCTGCAGGGAGCCTGCTTCCTCCTCTCTCTCTCTCTCTCTGCCTCTCTGCCTACTTGTGATCTCTGTCTGTCAAATAAATAAAAAAATCTTTAAAAAAAAAAAAGCCTTTTATCTTGATGAAGTCCTAGTAGTTTATTTTTGCTTTTCTCTTGCCTCTGGAGACATGTCCAGTAAGAAGTTGCTGCAGTCAAGGTCAAAGAGGTTGCCGCCTGTGTTCTCCTCTAGGATTTTGATGGATTCCTGCCTCACATTTAGGTTTGTCATCTATTTTGAGTTTATTTTTGTGTGTGGTTTAAGAAAGGGATCTGATTTCATTCTTCGGCACGTGGCTGTCCAGTTTTCCCAACATCATTTGTGGAAGAGACTGTCTTTTTTCCATTGGTTATTCTTTCCTGCTTTGTTTAAGATAGAGCTGAGGGTCCATTTCTAAGTTCTCTGTTCTGCTCCACTGATCTGTGTCTACCTTTTGTTATGCCTGAGTTTTTGCCTCTGAGAGACCACCAAGGAGCCAAGCACCAATGCAATCACACGAGGGTTTATTTGACAAGCTTAAGCTTGGGCCCAAATATATCCGACACAGCGGAATAGGGACTTGGACCCCGAGCTTAGTTAAAGCAGGGGTATTTATGGGTTCCCGTTACTAAAGCAGGGTGGGGATTCCTGGAACCAAAGCAAGGTGGGGTTCTCTGGAACCAAAGCAGGGTGGGCCTTCCTGGAACTAAAGCAGGGTGGGGCTTACTAAAGCAGGGTGGGGGAAAGTTCAGCCCTTGGCATAGGGGTCTGAGATGTCTGTACTTACACTAAGGCTAAACCTGAGGTGGGATGGCCTTAATTTTTCTCGGCCTCCACACCTTTGTGCAGGTACCATACTGTCTTGATGATTATAGCTTTGTGATACAACTTAAAATCCAGAATTGTGATGCCTCCAGCTTTGGTTTTCTTTTTCAACATTCCTTTGGCTATTTAGGTTCCATATACATTTTAGAATTGGCATCAATTGATAAAATGGAGTAAGAAGATGTGATATATACATATACATATATATGCATATACATGTATTACTTAGCCACCAAAAAGGAAAACATTATGCTAAGTAAAAAAAGCCAGTCACAAAAGTTCACATATTGTATGATTTCATCTATATTAATGTCTGAAATAGGTAAATCAAAGAAAGTATACGTAGAAGAAGCTTAGGGGAGAGAATGGGGAGTAATAAAAAAGTTCTAAAATTAGATTATGATGGTGGCTGCACAATCTGTAAATATTCTAAGACCACTGAATTATAAGCTTTACTTTTTTTAAAGATTTTTATTTATTTGACAGACAGAGATCACAAGTAGGCAGAGAAGCTGGCAGAGAGAGAGGAAGGAAAGCAGGCTCCCTGCTGCGCAGAAAGCCTGATGTGGGGCTTGATCCTAGGACCCTTGGATCATGACCTGAGCCGAAGGCAGAAGCTTTAACCCTCTGAGCCACCCAGGCGCCCTGAATTAAAAGCTTTAAATGGGTGAATTTTTTTAGTATGTTAATTATACATCAATAAAGCTATTTTTATTTTTTTAAAAAGATTTTATTTATTTATTTGACAGCAAGTACAAGCAGGAAGAGTGGCAGGCAGGAGAGGGAGAAGCAGGCTCTCCACTGAGCAGGGTGCCCGATGCTGGGCTTGATCCCAGGACTCTGGGATCATGACCTGAGCCAAAGGCAGCTGCTAACTGACTGAGCCACTGAGATGCCCCAGTAAAGCTATCTTTTAAAGTGAAGAACATTAAATATATGGCTAAATCTCTCTTAATCACTTCTCCCCAGTCCTCCCTATTGGGAACCATTATTATCAGTTTTGTCCATTTTTAGGTAGAAAATATAGGGTATTGTTTTATGTACATAAGTATATGTATAACATAAATAGTATAATGCTTCAAAAAACTCATTATATTTTGGAGATGGGTCCATTTTACACAAAAGTCTTCAAAAGAAGTGCTCTGGTGGGATCCTGGGCATTATAAATGCTTAGTATATTTGATGTAATTCAAATAAAGCAGAATCACGATATCTGGGGATGGCACTGTCATTTCTGCAAAGGATTTCATTCCTGGCTGATTCACTGAGCCTCTATAATGGGTCAAATATTCCCGATGATATAGTATGAACTTTGTTGTATTCTCCTTAAATTAAAAAAAAAAAACTTTTTGGGAAAAAACATGCATGGTAAAGGGGAAATCCTGGGAAAGTTCTTAGTCAAAAGGGGAACTTTGAAGGAAGTAACAATATTTTGTATTTGCCTCACACTTTTTACTTTGCAAAGCATTTCTAGAAATGCTGTTGAACAATCAACAAATCTCATATATTGTTATTTCCACTTTACAAACAAGAAGCTGATGCTCAAAAAGATTAAATAACAAAAATAACAATTTGCAAATAACCAAACTGGGACTTGAATTCAGGTTTTCTAGGTTTAAAAACAAAACAAAAATAAAAACAAAAACTTTTTGAGTAAGGCTTCATATCGCAGTCCATGGAAAAATTATTTATCATACAATGCAACATTCTACTTTATAATGGTTAGGAAACATATTTAATTATGAGAAAGGAAGGGAGATTTGTAGAAAGTGGCACAGCACTCCTTTTCAGAACCTCCTCAAATCACTCCATAAAGACAAAGCACTAGGATGGTAAAATCAAAACTTATGAATAACAACAAAAGCTGATAAGGCATCTCACAAACCCCAAAGTATGCGTAGATGAAGACAAACTACTGATGGCTCCCAAGACCGAAGTGGTATTAGTATGTGTCAAGCAGAAATCAGAGTAATGAGATGCCAACTGGACCCCAGAATAAGAAAAACCCTAACTATCAGACAGATTCTCTGGGATGCCTAGTGAGCCAATTTGACAAAACCAAACAAGAAAAGCAGGCTTAACTCACTGAGCCACCCAGGCACCCCTCAATAATTAAAATGTTATTTGCCATTAGATTTTGGTAAACGGTCTTCACTATGTTTATGTAGTATTTTTGTGTTCCCATGAAATTTTCAAAAATAGGAATAGGTGGTGAATTGTAACAATTTTTTGGCATGTATTCTTATGTTCATTTTTTTCTCCTTTACGTTTTTTTTTTTTAATATTTTTATTTATTTATTTGACAGATCACAAGTAGGCAGAGGCAGGCAGAGAGAGAGGACGGGAAGCATGCTCCCTGCTGAGCAGAGAGCCCCATGTGGGGCTTGATGCCAGGCCCCCGGGATCATGACCCGAGCTGAAGGCAGAGGCCCCAACCCACTGAGCCACTCAGGCACCCCCTCCTTTACGTTTTTGTGATGAATTATGATGAACCATTTTTTTTAATTTAACTTATTTTATTTAAATTCAGTTAGTTAACATATAGTGTATCATTAGTTTTAGATGTGGAGTATGATTATTTCTTTAGATGTAGAGTTATGATTATTTCTTAATGCCAAATTCATGGTTATGTTTCTGGCACTAATTATTTTTGAGCATGGTATTTTCCTCCAATTCACAAGATTTGTAATATATCTTTTTGTTTGCATCTGCATTCAGAATAAGTGAGATTTGTCTCTGACTTAAAAAATGTCTTTTTTTTAACCAAAGCTTTATTTTTATTTTTTTTTTGTTTTATGTTAGTCACCATACAATACTTTATTAGTTTTTGACGTAGTGTTCCAAGATTCACTGTTTGCACATAACACACAGTGCTCCATGCAATGTGTGCCCTCCTTCATACCCACCACCAGGCTCACCCATCCCCACACCCTCCTCCCCGCTAAAATCCTCAGTTTGTTTCTTGGAGTCCACAATCTATCATGGTTCATCTCCCCCTCCAATTCCCCATATACTTTTCCTTTCCTTCTCCTAATGTCGTCCATATTATTCCTTATGCTCCACAAATAAGTGAAACCATATGATAATTGACTTTCTCTGCTTAACTGATTTCACTCAGCATAATCTCCTCCAGTCCCATCCATGTTGATACAAAAGTTGGGTATTCGTCCTTTCTGATGCCTGAGTAATATTCCATTGGGTATAAGGACCGCATCTTCTTTATCCATTTGTCTGTTGAAGGGTGTCTCAGCTCTTTCCACAGTTTGGCTATTGTGGACATTGCTGCTATGAACACTGGGGTACATATGGCCCTTCTTTTCACTATATCTGTATCTCTGGGGCAAATATGCAGTAATGCAATTGCTGGGTCATAGTGTAGCTCTATTTTTAAATTTTTGAGGAATCTCCACACTGTTTTCCAAAGTGGCTGCACCAACCTGCATTCCCACCAACAGTGTAAAAGGGTTCCCCTCTCTCCACATCCTCTCCAACATTTGCTGTTTCTTGCCATGTTAGCTATTCTAACTGGTATACGGTGGTATTTCAATGTGGTTTTGATTTGAATTTCCCTGATGGCAAATGATAATGAACATTTTTTCATGTGTCTGTTAGCCATATTTATGTCTTCACTGGAGAAGTGTCTGTTCATTACAACAGCATCAAAACCCCTAAGATACCTTGGAATAAACCTAACCAAAGAGGTGAAGGATCTATACTTGAGGAACTACAGAACACTCATGAAAGAAATTGAAAAAGAGGGCACCTGGGTGGCTCAGTGGGTTAAGCCGCTGCCTTTGGCTCAGGTCATGATCTCAGGGATCGAGTCCCGTATCGGGCTCTCTGCTCAGCGGGGAGCCTGCTTCCCTCTCTCTCTCTCTGCCTGCCTCTCTGTCTACTTGTGATCTCTCTCTGTCAAATAAATAAATAAAATCTTAAAAAAAAAAAAGAAATTGAAAAAGACAAAGAAAGATGGAAAAACATTCCATGCTCATGGATCGGAAGAATAAACATTGTTAAAATGTCTATGCTGCCCAAAGCAATCTATACTTTCAACACCATCCTGATCAAAATACCATTGGCATTTTTCAAAGTGCTGGAACAAGCAGTCCTAAAATTTGTATGGGACCATAAGAGACCCCAAATCACCAAGGAATTGTTGAAAAAGAAAAACAAAACTGGGGGCATCACGTTGCCTGATTTCAAGCTATATTACAAAGCTGTGATCACCAAGACAGCATGGTACTGGCACAAAACAGACACATAGACCAGTGGAACAGAGTAGAGAGCCCAGATATGCACCCTCAACTCTACAGTCAAATAATCTTCGACAAAGCAGGAAAAAATATCCAGTGGAAAAAAGATAGTCTCTTCAATAAATGGTGCTGGGAAAACTGGACAGCTGTGTACAGAAGAATGAAACTCGACCATTCTGTTCCATATACAAAGATAAACTCAAAATGGATGAAAGAACTCAATGTGAGACAGGAATCCATTAATATCCTAGAGGAGAACACAGGCAGTAAGTAACCTCTTTACCCTCAGCCACAGCAACTTCTTTCAAGACACATCTCCAAAGGCAAGGGAAACAAAAGTGAAAATGAACTTTTGGGACTTCATCAAGACAAAAAGCTTCTGCACAGCAAACAAAATAATGTCAATAAAAACAGTCAACAAAACAATGAAAATAGGAGAAGATATTCTCAAATGATGCTACAGACAAAGGGTTGATAACTAAGATCTATAAAGAACTTCTCAAACTGAATACCCAAAAACAGATAATCAAGTTAAAAAATGCTATCTTAAAAAAAATGCTATCTTTATCAAGTTAGGGTATTATGATTATCTTAACTCTATATAAAACCTTCCATTCCTTTAGCTTTTCAAATTTAGTGACAACAGATTTGCACAAATATTTTTGTATAATTTCAAATCTCTTCCATACCCATATCATACATTCCTAAATTATTCATTTTTTTATTGCAGTAACAACATAAGAAATCTACTTTTTTTTTAAGATTTTATTTATTTATTTGACAGAGAGAGATCACAAGTAGGCAGAGAGGCAGGCAGAGAGAGAGGAAGGGAAGCAGGCTCCCTGCTGAGCAGAGAGCCCGATGCGGGACTCGATCCCAGGACCCTGAGATCATGACCTGAGCCGAAGGCAGTGGCTCAACCCACTGAGCCACCCAGGTGCCCCAGAAATCTACTTTTTTGACAAAATTTTAAACATTTTTTTAAGGATTTTATTTATTTATTTGAGCACAAGCAGAGGGAGCAGCAGGCAGAGGGAGAGGGGGAAGCAGGCTCCCCACTGAGCAAAGAACCTGATGTGGGGCTTGATCCCAGGACTCTGGGATTATGACGTGAGCCAAAGATGGATGCTTAACCATTTGAGCCACCCAAGCACGCCATTTTTATCAAAATGTTAAGTGTAGTATACATTATTGTTGACTATGGGTACAATATTGTACCTAGAACTAACTTAACTTGCTTAACTGAAACTTGATACCATTGATTAATAAATCCCCATATCCCTTTCCCCCAGCCCATGACAACCATCATTCTACTTTTTGATTCTATGAATGCAGCTTAGATACCTCATATAAGTGGAATTATGCAGTATTTACCTTTCTGTAACTTTCCTATCTTACTTAGCATAATGTCATCAAGGTTTATCCATGTTGTCACATATTGAAGGAGTTCCTTATTTTTTAAGACTGAATAATATTCTACGGTATACACATACACATTTTCTTTATCTGTTGGACATTTGTTTCTCTATCTTGTTATTGTAAATCTTGGCTACATTGAACAAAGGAAATTTAGTATCTCTTTGCATTCTTTACTTCAATCTTTTAAATAACTGCCATAAATGAGATTGCTGAATTATATGATAGTTCTATTTTTAATTGTTTTGAGGAACTTCCATATTGTTTTCCATAGTGGCCACACTGTTTTGCATAGCCAGAAGAGTGTGCAAGGGATCTAATTTCAACAGATCCTAATCAACACTGCTTTGTTGATAACAGCCATCTCAACAGATGTGAGGGGATATCTCATTGTAGTTTTGATTTGCATTTCCCTGATTATTAATGATACTGAACAGTTTTTAATACTTTTTTTTTTGGCCATTTGTATCTCTTCTTTGGAGAAATAAATCTCTATTCAGTCCGTAGCCGATTTTATAATTGGGATATTAACTCTGCTATTGAGTTGTAGGATTCCTTACATATTTTGGAGATGAACCCCTTATCAGATACCAAGTTTGCAAATACTCTCCCACTCTGACTTTTCAATCTCTTGATTGTTTGCTGTACAGAAGATTTTTAGCTTGTGATAGTCCCATTCATTTTTGTTTTTGTTGCTTGTGCTTTTGGTAGCATATCTATGAAATTATTCCACAGCCAATGTCAAACCTTCTAGGAGGTTTATGGTTTCAGTTCTTACATGTGAGTGTTTAATTCACATTGAATTGATTTTGTGTATAGTGTAAAATAAGGGTCCAATTTCATTTTTTTGCATATAGATGTCTAGTTTCCCAACATCATTTGTTGAACAGACTATTCTTTCCCAGTTGTGTATTCTTGGCACCCTTGTCGAAGATCAGTTGGCCACATCAGTGTGAATTTGTTTCACTGGTCTATGTATCTGCCTTAATGCCAGTACTGAATTGTTATGAGTACTGTAGCTTTATAAAAGATTTTGGGATCAGGAAATGTGATGCCTCCAGCTTTGTTGTTTTTCTCAATACTGATTTGGCAAAATCTTAGTATTGCTTTTGCTACATCCCGTATGTTTTGGTATGTTGTGTTTTCATTTTCATTTGTCTCTAGGTATTTTCTAATTTCATTTTTAGGTGGGGGAGGGGCAGAGGGAGAGAGAGAATCTTAAGTAGGCTCCACGTCCAGAGCAGAGTCTGACATGGGGCTCAATCTCAGGACACTGAGATCATGACCTGAGCTGAAATTAAGAATTGGATACTTAACTGACTAAGCCACCCAGGTGCCCCTAATTTACATTTAAACTAATTACTGATAGGGAAGGATTTACCATTGGCATTTTGCTGTTTTCTGTTAGTCTTGCAGTTTCTTTTGTCGGCCTTTTCTTCTGTCTTTTGTGTTTTATTAAATTTTTGGTATTTGGCAGGTTTTATTCCTTTCTTTTTTCTTTTGTAACTTCAATTGATTTTTTTTTTTTTGTGGTTACCCTGGGGTTTACATAAAATAGAAGAGTTTATTTTACGCTGATAACAACTTAAGCTTAATCACATAAAAAACTCAACATTTAATCCTCTCCTCCTACTTTGTTATTGTCGTTACAATTAGCATCTATTCACATTGCTCATCTTTTAATATATTTTTAGTTACTTTTAACACTTTTTCTCTTTCAAATTTATACTACAATTAAAACTTATTTACTCACCACCATTATAGGTGTATAGTTTTTTGTATTTATATATTTGCCTTTTATAATGAGTTTCATATTTTCTTATATTGTATTGCTTTATAGCATCCTTTCAACTTGAAGACCTACATTTATCATTTCTTTTAAGGCAATTCTAGTAATGATGAACTCCCTCAGCTTTTGTTTGAGAAACTCTTTATCTCTCTGTTTTTCATGGATGATTTTGTCAGGTAGAATATTCTTGGTTGGCAAGGTTCCTCTCAGTTTGAATATATCATGCAACTCCTTTTTGGTCTACAAAGCTTCTGCTAAAAACAAAACAAAACAAAACAAAAACACTTAGAGGGGCACCTGGGTGGCTCAGTGGCTTGGGCCTCTGCCTTCAGCTCAGGGCATGGGCTCAGGGTCCTGGGATCGAGCCCTGCGTTGGGCTCTTTGCTTGGTGGGAAGTCTGCTTCCCCCTCTCTCTCTCTGCCTGCCTCTCTACCTACTTGTTATCTCTCTCTCTGTCAAAAAAACAAATAAAATCTTTTTTTAAAAAACCCAAAACATTTAGAGTCATAAATGTTCCCTTGTATATAACAGGTCACTTTTTTCTTGCTGTTAATTTACATTTGTCTTTGACTTCTAACAATTTGATTATGACATGTCTCAGTGTGGCTATCTGTGGACTCCTGTTTGGTGTTCTCTAGTCTTTGTGGATCTGTATGTTCATTTTCTTCTCCAGATTTGCAAAGGTTTCAGCCTCTATATTTATTTGATTAAGATTTCTGGTACTTTTTCCCGCCTCTGTCCTCCTATAATGTGTATGTTGCTCTTTTATCCAAGGTATCCATTAAGTTCCTTAAGATTTCATTTTTTTCCTTTTTGCTCCTCTGACTGAATTCTTTCCAATGATCTGTCTTTGAGTTCACCGATCCTTTCTTCTACTTGATCTACTATGATACTGAACCCTTCTAGTGAATTTTTTAGTTCAGTTATTGTGTTCTACAGCTCCATGATTTCTGTTTGGTATTTTTTTTTAATATCTTCTACCACTGTGTTGAAATTCTCACTTTGTTCATGCATTATTTTCTTGACCAGTAAGCATCTTCTTGATGGTTATTTTGAATTCTCTATTAGGTGAATCTTATGCCTCCATTTCATTAGAGTTTGTTTCTAGAGATTTATCTTACTCCTTTATTTGAAACTTATCTGCATGATTCTTCATTTTCCTTGACTTCTTCTGTTGGTGTCTGTGTATTAAACAAAGCAGGCAACTCCCTCAGTCTTCATGGACTGGCCTCATACAGAAAACTTCCACTGATCAATCTAGCCAGAGATTCTGGGCATCTCTACCAACTCTTTATCTCCCTCAGGGAGCAGCAGGAAGCTATGTTTTTGTCTCCTTGCTCTGTGCTAAGCCAGAGGTAGGAGGTATGGTGCCCATCAATCCAAACCACCATCTATCTCTGTTCACCAGGTGACTATACTGCATCAGATTATCAAGGTTCCAAGTCCAGCAAGACTGATGCCAGTTTGGGGGCAGTCCTAGAAAAGTTGGGGTATATGATATATAGATAAACTCTCTCCCTCCTCAAGGAGAAGCTAAGGTGGGGTTTTTCATCTTCTCACTTTGTGCTGAGCAGGGGGTAGATAATATGATGTCTACCTGTCCAAACTGCCATCTCTGTTCTCCCCCAAGGAAGCTAAACTGTGCAAGACCCGTAAGATCTCTAATACTGTCATGGCAGAAGCTAGTCCAATGGAGAGCCCTCTCAGAAAATCTGGGTGCTGGAAATGCAAACAAACCCCCTTCTCTCCCATGAAAGAAGCTGGGAGCTGGGGGGTGTCTCCTTCTGATTATATAGCACTATTACAGGGGTAGGGATTCTGGCAAGAAGGTGTCCCCAATCTATCAGCAATCAGAGTCTGGATGCATTTTCACCTGGGGTGCAGGGAGCTTTCAATTAATATATGTTTCTGAGGGAAATGAGGGCCCAGGGCTTACTATCCTGCCATCTTGCTAATGTCCCCTTAAACAATTGTTTATTATAAAATTCATTATTTTTTTCATCACTGATTTTTACAGTTTTTAAATGGGCATAAGAATATGCACTTTCTATAGGAAATAATTATCATATATGTGTGTATAAAATATCAAGTTTGTTGTTTCTATTTTGTGTGTATACCATTCTTTATTATTTAGTTTACTGGCAAATTCTGAACGATATATACTGTATTTAAAACTTCTGCTTAAATTATGTTTTATCTTCCTTTATATTCCTTATATTATACCTTCTTTATCTTCCTTTATATTCCTTATATTCTAATAGTTTTTAAAAAAATTTTTTTTCAGTAATCCAAAATTCACTGTTTATGTGCCACACCCAGTGCAAAACGTGCCCTCCTTAATATCTACCACGGGGCTCACCCAACCCCCTTCTCCCCTCCTCCAAAACCCTCAGTTTGTTTCTCAGTGTCCACAGTTTCTCACGGTTTGTCTCCTGCTCTGATTTCCCCCAACTCACTTCTCCTCTCCATCTCCCAATGTCCTCCATGTTATTCCTTATGCTCCACAGGTAAGTGAAACCATATGATACTTGACTTTCTCTGCTTGACTTATTTCACTCAGCATAATCTCCTCCAGTTCTGTCCATGTTGATACAAAAGTTGGGTATTCATTCTTTCTGATGGAGGCATAATACTCCGTTGTGCATATGGACCATATCTTCTTTATCCATTCGTCTGTTGAAGGGCATCTTGGTTCTTTCCACAGTTTGGCAACTGCAGCCATTGCTGCTATGAACATTGGGGTACAGATGGCTCTTCTTTGCAGTACATCTGTATCTTTGGGGTAAATACCCAGTAGTGCAATTGCAGGGTCATAGGGTAGCTCTATTTTTAATTCCTTAAGGAATCTCCACACTGTTTTCCAAAGTGGCTGCACCAGCATGCATTCCCACCAACAATGTAATAGGGTTCCCCTTTCTCTACATCCTCTCTGACACTTGTTGTTTACTGTCTTGTTGATTTTGGCCATTTTAACTGGTGTAAGGTGGTATCTCAATGTGGTTTTGATTTGAATCTCCCTGATGGCTAGTGATGATGAACATTTTTTTTATGTGTCTGTTAGCCCTTTTTATGTCTTCTTTGGAGAAGTGTCTGTTCATGTCTTCTGCCCATTTTTTGATGTGATTATCTGTTTTGTGTGTGTTGAGTTTGAGGAATTCTTGATAGATCTTGGATATAAGGCCTTTGTCTATAGTGTCACTTGCGAATATCTTCTCCCATTCCACGGGTTGCCTCTTTGGTTTTATTGGCTGTTTCCTTTGCTATGCAGGAGATTTTGATCTTGATGAAGTCCTAAAAGTTCATTTTCACTTTTGTTTCCTTTGCCTTTGGAGACATGTCTTGAAAGAAGTTGCTGTGGCTGATGTCAAAGAGGTTACTGCCTATGTTCTCCTCTAGGGTTTTGATAGATTCCTGCCTCACACTGAGGTCTTTTATCCATTTCGAGTTTATCTTTGTGTATGGTGTAAGAGAATGGTCGAGTTTCATTCTTCTGTACATAGCTGTCCAATTTTCCCAGCACCATTTACTGAAAAGACTATCTTTTTTCCACTGGATACTTTTTCCTGCTATGTCGAAGATTATTTGACTGTAGAGTTGAAGGTGCATATCTGGGCTCTCTACTCTGTTCCACTGGTCTATGTGTCTGTTTTTGTGCCAGTATCATGCCGTCTTGGTGATCACAGCTTTGTAGTAAAGCTTGAAATCAGGCAACGTGATGCCACCAGTTTTTTTTTCTTTTTCAACATTTCCTTAGCAACTCCGGGTCACTTCTGGTTCCATACAAATTTTAGGACTGCTTGTTCCAGCTCTTTGAAAAATGCTGGAGGAATTTTGATCGGGATGGCATTGAAAATATAGATTGCTCTAGGCAGTATAGATATTTTAACAATGTTTATCCTTTCAATCCATGAGCATGGAATGCTCTTCCATCTTTTTGTGTCTTCTTCAATTTCTTTCATGAGTATTCTGTAGTTCCTCAAGTACAGATCTTTTACCTCTTTAGTTAGGTTTATTCCCAGGTATCTTATGGTTCTTGGTGCTATAGTAAATGGAATCGATTCTCTAATTTCCCTTTCTATATTTTCATTGTTAGTGTATAAGAAAGCAACTGATTTCTGTACATCGATTTTGTATCCTGCCATATAACTGAATTGCTGTATGAGTTCTAGTAGTTTGGGGGTGGAGTCTTCTGGGTTTTCCATATAAAGTATCATGTCATCTGTGAAGATAGAGAGTTTAACTTCTTCTTTGCCAATTTGAATACCTTTTATTTCTTTTTGTTGTCTGACTGCTGTTTCTAGAACTTCTAGTACTATGCTGAACAACAGTGGTGAGAGTGGACATCCTTGTTGTGTTCCTGATCTCAAAGGGAAGGCTGTCAGCTTTTCCCCATTGAGAATGATATTCGCTCTGGGTTTTTCATAGATAGATTTTATGAAGTTGAGGAATGTTCCCTCTATCCCTATACTTTGAAGTGTTTTAATCAGGAATGGATGCTGTATCTTGTCCAATTCTTTTTCTGCATCAATTGAGAGGACCATATGGTTCTTCTCTCTTCTCTTATTGATTTGTTCTATCACACTGATTGATTTGCAAATGTTGAACCACACTTGCATCCCATGGATAAATCCCACCTGGTCATGGTGGATAAGATTTTTTTTTTTTAAAGATTTTATTTTTATTTATTTGACAGACAGAGACCACAAGCAGGCTGAGAGGCAGGCAGAGAGAGAGAGGAAGGGAAGCAGGCGCCCCGCTGAGCAGAGAGCCCAATGTGGGGCTCGATCCCAGGACCCTGGGATCATGACCCAAGCCAAAGGCAGCGGCTGTAACCCACTGAGCCACCCAGGCCCCGTGGATAAGATTTTTAATGTACTGTTGGATCCTATTAGCTAGGATTTTGTTGAGAATCTTGGCATCCATATTCATCAGGGATTTTGGTCTGAAATTCTTTTTGGTGGGGTCTTTGCTTTGTTGGGGGATCAGGGTAATCAGAGTCTGGAAGTTTTCCTTCTGTTTCTATTTTTTTTTTTTTTTATTTATTTGACAGAGAGAGATCATAAGTAGATAGAGAGGCAGGCAGAGACAGAGAGAGAGAGAGAGGGAAGCAGGCTCCCTGTCAAGCAGAGAGCCCGATGTGGGGCTCGATCCCAGGACCCCGAGATCATGACCCGAGCTGAAGGCAGCGGCTTAACCCACTGAGCCACCCAGGCGCCCCCTGTTTCTATTTTTTTAAACAGCTTCAGAAGAATAGGTATTATCTCTTCTTTGAATGTTTGGTAGAATTCTCCAAGGAACCCATCAGGTCCTGGGCTCTTGTTTTTTGGGAGGTTTTTGATCATTGCTTCAATCTCGTTACTAGAAATTCTATTCAGGTTGTTAATTTCTTCCTGATTCAGTTTTGGAAGTTTATGGGTTTCCATTTTGTCTAGGTTGCTTAACTTATTGGCATATAACCTGTTGATAATAATTTCTAATGATTGTTTCTATTTTCTTGGTGTTAGTCGTGATCTCTCCCTTTTCATTCATAATTTTATTTATTTGGGTCCTCTCTCTTTTCTTTTGGATTAGTTTGGCCAGTGGCTTATAAATCTTATTGATTCTTTCAAAAAACCAGCTTCTAGTTTCACTGATGTGTTCTCATTGATCTCTGTTCTAATCTTGATTACTTCCCTGCTTGTGTGTGGGGTTGGCTTAATTTGTTGTTGATTCTCCAGTTCTTTAAGGTGTAAAGAGAGCTGGGGTATTCTGGATTTTTCAATTTTTTTGAGTGAGGCTTGGATGGTTATGCATTTCCCTTTTAGGACCGCCTTTGCCATATCCCATAGGTTTTGGACCAATGTGTCTTCATTCTCATTGGTTTCCATGAATTGTTTAAGTTCTTCTTTGATTTCCTGGTTGATCCAAACATTCTAAAGCAGGGTGGTCTTTAGCTTCCAAGTGTTTGAATTCCTTCCAAACTTTTTCTTGTGGTTGAGTTCCAGTTTCAAAGCAATGTAGTCTGAGAATATGCAGGGAATAATCTCAGTCTTTTGGTATTGGTTGAGCCCTGATTTGTGACCCACTATGTGGTCTGTTCTGGAGAAAGTTCCATGTGCGCTCGAGAACAATAAGTATTCTGTTGTTTTAGGGTGGAATATTCTGTATATACCTATGAGGCCCATCTGGTCCAATGTATCAGTCAGTGCTCTTATTTCTTTATTGATTTTCTGATTGGATGATCTATTACTGTGAGTGGCATGTTAAGATTCCCTACTATTATTGTATTCATATCAATGTGACTCTTTATCTTGATTAACAGTTGTCTTATGTAGTTGGCTGCTGCCTTATTGGGGGCATAAGTATTTACAATTTTTAGATCTTCTTGGTGGATAGACCCTTTAAGAATGATGTACTGTCCGGGGTGCCTGGGTGGCTCAGTGGATTAAAGCCTCTGCCTTCAGCTCGGGTCATGATCCCAGGGTCCTGGGATTGAGCCCTGCATTGGGCTCTCTGCTTAGCAGGGAGCCTGCTTCCTCCTCTCTCTCTCTCTCTGCCTGCCTCTCTGCCTGCTTGTGATCTCTGTCAAATAAATAAAATCTTTTAAAAAATGATGTAATGTCCTTCTTTATCTCTGACTACAGTCTTTAGTTTAAAATCTAATTTATCTGATATGAGAATTGCCACCCCAGCTTTATTTTGAGGTCCATTGGTATGAAAGATGCTTCTTCATCCCTTCACTTTCAGTCTGGATGTAGCCTTAAGTTCCAAATAGACAACATATGGACAGGTCCTGTCATTTTATCCAATCTGCAATCCTGTGCTGTATTATGGGGGCATTTAGGCCATTCATGTTGAGAGTGATTATTGAAAGATAGATTTTTATTGACATCACTGTGAAGTTCTTGTTTCTATAGATTGTCTCTGTGAATTTCTGTTCTATGTCACTCTTGGGTTCTTTCTTCTTTTATAGAACCACCCTTAATATTTCTTGTAGTGCTGGCTTGGTGGTCACATGCTCTTTTAAACCTTGCTGGTCTTAGAAGCTCTTTATCTCTCCATCCATTTTGAAATGTAACCTTGATGGATAAAATATTCTTGGCTGCATGTTCTTCTCATTTAGTGCCCTGAATATGTCTTGCCAGCCCTTCCTGGCTTGCCAGGTTTCTGTGGACAGGTCTGACGTTATTCTGATGGACCTTCCTCTGTATGTAAGGAATCTCTTCCCCCTAGCTGCCCTCAGAAGCTCTTGTCTAAAATTATGATTCGTCAGTCTCACAATTAAGTGTCTTGAGAGGTCTTTCTAGATCCGTTGATCTTGGGGGGTGTTCTTTCTACCACTAGGACATGAACGCTGGTTCCATTCCCCAGACTGGGAAAATTTTCAACCAGAATTTGTTCGACTATATCTTCTATATCTCCTAGTCTTCTCTGTTTCTCTACCCCCTCAGGGATCCCAATAATTCTGACGTTGGAACGTTTCATGGCATCATTTATTTCCCTAATTCTGTTTTCATGGCTTCTAAGTTGTTTCTTCCATGCCTCCTCCTGATCCTTTTTCTCTATCAGTTTATAGTCTAGATCACTAATTCTATCTTCTGCCTCAGTTACCCTAGCTGTTAGAGTATTTAGATTAGACTGGATCTCACTGATAGCATTTTTAACTTCTTCCTGGGCAGCTTTCACTTCTGCTCTTAGAGATTCTATGTTTTCACTAACAATTTTCTCCATCCTAGCCATTGCCTGCATAATTGTTACCCTGGAATTCCCTTTCCGACATACTGTTTATATCCATATCCAATAGTTCTTTTTTTTAATTTGTATTTAATTAATTTATTTGATAGACAGAGATCCCAAGTAGGCACAGAGGCAGGCAGAGAGAGGGGGAAGCAGACTCCCTGCTGAGCAGAGAGCCCTGCGGGACTTGATCCCAGGATGCTGGGATCATGACCTGGGCTGAAGGCAGAGGCTTTAACCCACTGAGCCACCCAGGCGCCCATATCCAATAGTTCTGATGGAGAGGGCACAGTCTCTGAATTTTCCCTCTGTTGGGCATTCCTCCTCCTAGTCATTCTGGTGAGAGGTGGTTCAGGGTATGTATAGCTGAATATATCAACCACAATCCAGGCGAGGTGCACCCTGGAACGCTTCTGAGCAATCAGAAGTCACCACCAAAACGAAAGAACAAAGAAAAAGAGAGAGAGAGAAAAAAAAGAGAGAAGACCCAGCTGGAATGGGCCCCAAAGGTTAAGATTTATAAGGTAAACAAACAAAAACAGACAAACAAAAAGACCAACAAAAGTAAATGGCAAGAAAAAAAATCAGAAAAAGAACCCAGCCAAAATGAACCCCAAGAATAGGATTTATATAATACCAGAATAAAAACAAATACACAGAAACCCTGCAGAAGAAAAAGATGGGAGGGTGGTTATAAATCCTCGATGAGGGTGAGGAAGGTTATTTTGATTCTTCCTGGGTGTATCTTGGTATCTTTGTTAAAGGATTCAACTTTCCAGAGATAAAGGGAGATTAAAACTGGTTTATATGAATGGGTAGTATTGATTAAGGAAAGAGGATTACTTGAAGTTTATATCTATAAGTATGTTTAAAAAATAGAAAAAACCCCACAGGTATATGTATGAAAAAAGTTCAAGTGAAAAGATTATTATGGAATATGTTGTATTAAACCTCTAGTTGTAATGGTTAATAGGTTAAAAAAATTAAAAAGCACAAGAATAGTGACAACGAATTAAAAATAAAAGTTGTATCTATGAAATATACAGGTTTTAGGGCAATACTGGGAGCTTAATACATTGTTTTCCCCTGTATTGGAGGTTTACAGTTTTATGGGGACCCTGTGGTGGTTGTCCTCTCATTCTTTTGGCTGGCTTTCTGGGGAAGGGCCTGCTGTGTTGTTTTTCAGTCAGTCTTGCTTTGGGTTGAGTCCTTCTGCCCCCTATCGAGGGGCTGGGCTCTGTGGAAACCAGTTTTTCAGGCTTTTGTTCTCTGGAGGTTTTTGGGCTTTGGTGGCTTTCTGAGGGTTTTTGGAGGTTTAGTGGAAAGCAAGACCTCTGTCTCAAAGAGAAGCTTCAGTCTGCTCCCCTCTGGTTGGTCCAGAACACAGACTCCCCTTCTGCAAACTCCACTGAGCCATGCGGCCTCCCACAGGCACTACATGTCCCCAGCCACCCTCTCAGGGGTCGCCTGAAGCACCCACTTGTCTCTGCATCCCGTGCCACTAAAACCGCAAGTGTATTCGTCCAGGGAGTCTGCTTCCCGTGGCTGCCTTTGCCGGGACTGCTGTCTGGGATCACAATAGCCACTGCAGGATCACAACCAGAGATCACGCTGAGTTCCTTCAGACCCCGGCTGGGAGAGTCCAGACCCTGCTTGTTCCTATAGACTGCTGGCTAGAGCCTGAATGGAGCTTTCTCAGGCACAGATGGGGAGTGGGTCAGACCCCTGTCGTGCAGTGCATGCAGAGCACAAAAGTTCTAGGGAATGCAGGCTGGTGCCACCACCAGACTCCCTCATGCAGGGGCGGAAGTGCACCCAGCCAAGCGGTGGTACAAGCCACACAACCCCAGGGGCTCCACTGCACTCTCTCTGGCAGGGGTTGTCGCGGGCAGTGGCCATCCTGGGTCCGTGGGCTTAGTCCCATGCCTGTGACTGCCCAATTCCACCATTTGCCCCTTAAGATCTTTTGCTCTTTTTGAGTGCTTTTAACAAGATTCCAAGTTAATGCTGATCCCCAATCACAAGGCACTTTCATATTGGGGTATTACTTTCCAATGTCCCCTTCTGTTTATCTTCAGATATCAATCCGAGGGTTCCCACTCCACTTTACCTCTCCACTCGTGTCTTCCGCCCCTGTAGAGATCCAGAAGTGTATAATCCTACTTCTCAGGCTGATTTCATGGGTGATCAGAGTGTTCTGGTAGATAATTAGCTCACTTTAGGAGACTGGTTGAAACAGGGTTTCCTACTTCTCTGCCATCTTGCCCCTCCTCAGTTACATTCTAACAGATTTTTAAATGTGCTTGACACTTGTGGGTTCTTTTTTAAATGTATTTTGAAATAATTCATAGGAAATTGCAAAGATAACATAGAAAGATCATACATACCTTTCACTGAGCTTTTCCCCTTGATATAGGAGGTTATCATAACCAGGACACTGACATTGATAACATGTGAATAGTTCTATGCCATTTTATAATATGTGAAGATTTCTGTAACCACCACCACAATCAAAATAGAGGACTATTCTGTTATCACAAAGTTCTCACTCATGCTACCCATCTATAGTCATACCACTCCTCACCCACCCCACTATCCCTAACCTCTGGCAAACACTAATATGTTTTCTATTTTTATAATTTTGTCATCTCAAAAATGTTATACAAATGGAATCATACAATATGTAACCTTTTGAGATTGCTTTTTTTTGCTCACCATAATGCCCTTGAGATCCAGCTAATTTTTGTGGATCAGTGGTTCATTCATTTTTGCTGCTAATACATGATATGGACTTACCGCAGTTTAACCTTTCCCCTATTGAGCAACACTTTGATTGTTTCCAGTTTGGGGCTATTACAAATAAAGCTGCTGTGATTATCCGTGTACAGTTTTTATGAAGACATACATTTTCATTTCTCTGGAATAAGTATCTAGAACCGTAACTGTTAAGTCACACAATTTGCTTAGTTTTGTAAAGAAACTGCTTGTTTTCCAGCATTGATACACAATTATATATTCCTATCAGCAATGTATGAAATATCTAGTTTCTCTGCATCCTCACCAACATTTGACATTGTCTATTTTTCAAATTTTAGCTATTCTAATAGGTCTGTAGTGATCTCTCATGGGGTCTAAAGTTGCATCTCTCTAATGCCTACTAATGTTAAACATCTTTTCATGTGCTTATTTGCCATCCATATATTCTGTTCAGTGAAATGTCTCTTTGTCTTTCGCCTATTCTCTAACTGGATTGCTGAGTAATAAGAGTTCTTTATATATTCTCGATGAGTCCTTTATCAGGTATGTGGTTTGCAAATGTTTTCTCCCAGTTTTTGGCTTGTCTTTTCATATTCTTAACAGGGTCTTTTATAAATTAAGAGTTTTTACTTTTGATGTGGTCCAGTTTTTTTGGATTTCTTTTATGGATCATGCTTTTGGTATCATGTTAAAAATTCCTCACCAAGGGGCACCTGAGTGGCTCAGTGGGTTAAGCCTCTGCCTTCGGCTCAGGTCATGATCTTAGAGTCCTGGGATCGAGCCCTGCGTCGGGTTCTCTGCTCAGTGGGGAGCCTGCTTACCCCTCTCTCTGCCTGCCTCTCTGCCTACTTGTGATCTCTCTCTCTCTCTCTGTCAAATAAATAAAATCTTAAAAAAAAAAAAATTCTTCACCAAGCCCTAGATCCTAAAGATGTTCTATATTTTCTTCTAAAAAGTTTTATAGTTTTACATTTTACATTTAAGACTATGACCCATTTTGAGGTGATTTTTGTATGTGAGGTTTAGGTTGAGGTAACTTTTTTTGGTCTCTATATATCTAATTTTCCAGCACCATTTGTTGAAAAGACTGTCTTTCCTCCACGCAGTTCCTATTATTCCTTTGTCAAAAACTAGTTGGCCATACATGTGTGGGTTCTCTTTTCTGTTTGATTGATCGGTGTATCTATCCCATCACCAATATTACATTGTCTTCAAATTGAAAAGAGGGATTCCTCCCATATGTTATTCTTCTCCAAAATTATTTTAACTGTATTAGTTTCTTTGCCTTTTAGAAAATTTACATTTACATAAATATATTTATGTTTTATATGTAAATAAATATTTCACAGTCCATACATATATCAAGTCAACATGTTGTATGCTTTCATATATACACAGTTTATTCATGAATCATACCTCAATAAAGCTGGGGGGTAGTTAAAGAGAAAATAGACCAAAACCTTGATAGAAAAGGGGGTAAAGACATGAACAGATAACTATTAAAAGATTTTTTTAAATGACCTTAAACATATTAAAACCTGTTCAAATTCACTCAAAGTAGAAAAATACAAGTTAAACAGCACTAAGATGCCCCTTCTCACCTATTAAATGGCTGAAAATTAAAATTTATGGCATGGTAACATACCCTGTTGCTTACAATGTGGGAAAATAGGCATTCTAATACATTGCTGGTGGGAATGCAACTGGCAAAACCTTTTTGAAGGGGAATTTGGCAATATTAAACAAAGCTACATTTACAGTTAGTTACAGAGGCACTGCTTCCCTATTTTGTGAAGGAACGTGCCTCCACAAAAATACATACATGCAAGATTATTTGTTGATGTGTTGTATGTAATTTCAAAACAATATATACAATTCAAAAGCCCATACAGAGAAGAGTGATTGAATAAATTATATCCATAAAATAGAGTATTTATTATGCAGCTATGAAAAAGAAAGAATGAAGAAGCTCTCACTGAACTGCTATGGGATTATTTACAGGATGTATCTTTAAGTTTAAAGAGGAAAATGCAAAATGTTATGCTACATTTATATAAGAAAGAAGAGGAAAGAGACGCCTGAATGGCTCAGTTTGTTAAGCATCTGCCTTCATCTCAGATCATGATCCCAGGGACTTGGGACTGAACCCCACATCAAACTCCCTGCTGAGCTTCTCCTCTCTGCTTCCCCTTTCTCTCTACCCTTCCCCATCACTCATGCTCACTCTCTCATGCACACACTCTCTCTCTCTCAAATAAATAAAATCCTAAAAAAAGAGAGGAGGACACAAGAAAATATACATGCATTTACTAGTTTGTGCAGAAAGAGAGGAAAAATAAACTAAGTACTATTAAGATAGGTGGTTGGGAGCTGGGTAGAAAGAAGTAGGACACGGAACAGATTAAAGGCTCAAGGAGGTATACTCTGCATACTTTCTTCAGTATACTACTGAGTTTTAGAATCATGGTAATATTTCACATATGCCAAAAATCATCATCATCATCCAAAATGTGGGGGAAAGCCCAAAATGAAATACAAACAGTAATACACGAACTTAGCTGTATTCAAAATGAGTAATATCACCATGCCGAATAAGTTTAGATAAAGAAGTATAACCTAGATAATTCTAGAAAACATTATTTTGACCTCATACTGTAAGGCTAAAGAGAAAAAAGAACTGAATACAAATATTATTTTTCAGTTTACATATATGCTTTTCACAGAGGCATGGGTTACTCTAATACTTTACATGTATTCTAGGAATTAGCCAATAAAAATATTGTGACAAAGAAAGGAAAAGGAACTGGAGGTTTGAAAACAGCTGAATGATTCAGAATAGGGATGGTGCAAAATATGACCTACCCAGAGATCTACAAACCCCTGCTCTGGAAACCTGTGGTTTCAATGACTCAAAAGAACAATGAATGACAGGAGAGGAAGACTTCCATGGGGACTGGGACTAAACGAATAAGGTTATAGCTTTTTCTTTTCTTGGTGTGTGATCCTGAGTCATAATACTGGCAGGACCTTTGAAAGTTTCCTCTCTGTACGAAGTTTTCCTTGGTACACTCCTCTATGAAGACAGCAGGAGCTCAATTAAGCAGCACTAAAATTTTGTGCTTTCATGAAGGTTGCAAAATTAGGGCACTCCTGAGAAGAGAGACCACAAAAGGAGTAGGAAGAGGCACAAACTACAGATGTCATCTTGTAACTCTCAGGATGGGAACAGCTATCCTTGCAACAGGCAGCAAAGCTTTGAGCTGTAACCAAACTGTGTCACTGACAAAGATATGGATCTCAGGCAAGGCAACTGAGACAGAGGTATAAGACTATTAGTTGTTTCAACTGGGCCATGAAAATGACAACTGTAGTTACTTTGCCTCCCTTTTGCTCTTCCTTCTATGAAATCAAGTGGTCATGGGTAAGGTTTAGAATGATTTTTCTTCCAAGAATTCTTGAATGGGCACTTAAGAATAAGCCCTTCCTACATTAAGCTGCATGACATCTTTACAGCTGATAATGACTATTCTTCAAGGGGTACATTGTAAATGGAAATCTCTTTATTATAAAACAGTCATCCCTAGCAACTTGATGATATTCAAACTTCTGAAAGAAAAAGCAGAAAAAATGTCCTATATTCTGCTCATACAAGCAAAATGGCCTCTTATTAATATGAAGCAAAAGAAAGGATTATTTATCAAGAACTACCACGTTTATACACATCAAAATGGGATACTAGGCTTAGACATACCTTTTACTCAGGATAAATGGATGTTCAGAGGGTGAATTGCATTCTCTGTGACTATCAGTACTTGCTCAGGGGTATATGACACTGCCTTTGGCATCAAGACCATCTATACTTCAAAGAATTTGGGGCATATGGTTTTCAGCATATCTTTAAAATCAGGTTATTCTTGTACAGTGAGTGGAGATAAACAAGAGGGGCTCTTAACCACTTCACAATTTCAGAGCAAAATAGAACCCTCTTCCTTTTCAATGTCGTATATGTGGTCACTACCCAAGTATGCAGAAATGTTTACTGTGGTTGACAGTATGCAGTTTCAAGTGTGGAATAATAATGCTACCAAGACAATACAGATGGTAACAGATGTTCATGTTAACAGGTACAAGGAGAAACTAAATGTACTGTAACCCAGTATTATTTACTGGGTTAAAGATATAGACAGAAAGAAACCTAGTGAAAAATCTCCCTGAATTTGCAAGAAACACTTCAAAATTTTAACTGCTAGAGAGAATGGCATCTTTTGAGAAGAGTGAGGCATAATGTCATTCATATGATCATTGGCCAAAGTCCTGGGAAGTACCAGAGCCATGCATTTATTTTATTTTATTTTATTTATTTATTTATTTTTTATTTATTTGACAGGGAGAGATCACAAGCAGGCAGAGAGAAAGAGGGAAGCAGGCTCCCTGCTGAGTAGAGAGCTCGATGTGGGGCTGGATCCCAGGACCCTGGGATCATGACCTGAGCCAAAGGCAGCGGCTTATCCCAGTGAGCCACCCAGGCGCCCCGAGCCATGCATTTCTTAGTGGAATCTGCATTGCTAAGAATTCAACCAGTGTTGAATCTTTCTGTCATAAAAATATAACACATTTTACAGCTTTTATGGCTCACAAGCTTGGCCAAAACTTGGGAATGAAGCATGGCCATGTGGGCCTGCAAGTGTCATGGCCAGAACCTCTGACCTCTGAATGAATTTCTTACTGTAGATAAGGGCTTCAGCAACTGCACCATTGACTACTTCCACTGACTGCGGCATAAGCACAGAGGGTATAGCCTGTTTAAAAAAACCTGAGCTCCAAAGCTCCTTTGGAAAGCCATACTGGGGAAAAAGAAAAGACAGTTAATAAGGGAAAAGAATGTGATTGTGGCAGCATCCTTGGTTATTAAAAGGATCACTACTGTCTTCATGCCAGCGAAGGAAGGTTCAGATAGCACATTTGGGATCCTTCTAAAAAACCAGCATATTTCTATACCCTGCTGCCTCAGAGGAGATGAGTGTGACGTCCCAGAACACTGTAATGGCATTTCCAGGTAATGCCAGTCAGATACAAGGAAGATGGCGTTCCTTACAAAGAACAGGTTACTATTACCAGCTGGTGCTGAAGCCTGGAGAATTGGTGTGTTAAATTCTTTGGAAAGGACAAAAAGGTAGCCTGGAAAGTTGCAAAATGTGAAAGGCTGTTGACTGAATTAAAAAACATCAAACCTTACCCAGTTCCCCATGTAGGACAAGTGGTATTGGAGTGCAGAATTTTTTGAAGTCACAGACAGAGCTGTTGAGAGGGATGGTACCCAACATCATTTACAGATCTATATTAATCAAACCTGCTTAGATACCTCTATACTCTACTATGACTACAACCTGGACAAGTGTCATGGAGGGGTATTTGCAATAATTTTATGAATATCACTGTGTCTACATCCATACCCCTCCTACATGTGAATCTAGGGGTTTGGGGCAGTTTGAATAGTGGCCCAGCTCCATGTGTCTGCTCTGACTCTCAGTATGACAAAAAGTTTATAATCCTAATCTGGATCTTGCCTAGGCTTTTACTATCTCTCATTCCTATTGCGTTTTTGTTTACTTACACCCATAGAAGATCTAAGACCAGTGTCTGTGCAAAAAATTCATCAGAGAAGCAGATGAACAAACCTGAAAAACATTTCATCATTATCTTCTTTCTGATAATAAAGCCAAATATGAAGTGATACAAAAAAGACCTTTCTAAAAAATATTTTATTTATTTGTGAGAGAGAGAGAGACAGAGAGACAGAGAGCAAGCGTGAGCAGAGGGAGAGGGAGAAGCAGACTCCATACTGAGCGTAGAGCCTGGTGTGGGGCTCAATCCCATGATGTAGAAATCATGACCTGAGCAGAAATTAAGAGTCAGATGCCCAACCGAATGAGCTTCCCAGGTACCCCACTAAAAAAACTTTTTAAGAATCAAACTCCATAGTTCTGGTGTCCCTCAAGGTCTAAGGAAATAGGAATTTTTTTTCCATCTGCCACCCCAAATGTTAATATTACTCATTTTTTAAATTAAAAGAATTTAAAGAAGCTCCCTATGTGAAGCAATCTTTGTTGTTCTGTGCTACCCAGAAATCAGGTTTCCAGAACTATGGGGCAATGACAGGCCTCAAGATGTGATCTTGGCATAACAAGGCCAGGTCACCCTCCACAGCAAGGGTGAAGCTCATGGCCTCAAACCTAAAGATCTGTTACTGATCTCCCTAACATTTCTACAGAGAGTTCCTTCGGAGTGATTTCTGGAACTTACGTTTCATAGTATCCTATCTAATTCACCATTGTAATCTACTCTGTCAATTATCTCTACCTTGAGGATTTTTCCTTGGACCAAAGGAGTATATCAGGTGTGAAGCATCTCATTATTAGTTCCAGGTGTTTTAGTTGATTGTCATTCCAGCCACTTTGTCCATTTGGCTTTTCCTCTTTGTTTTGATATCATAATATCTGATGCCCTGGCCTCAGACTGGTTTTGTTCATAACTTAACTGAAGAGATCAAACACCACTTGTTGTGTGATTAAAGAAGAAGGGTGGTGCCTGGCTGGCTCAGTCAGTTAAGTGTTTGAATCTTGGTTTCAGCTCAGGTCATGATATCAACGTCCTGGGATCGAGTCCTGTGTCAGGCTCTATGCTCAGCATAGAGTCTGCTTGTCCCTCTCCCTCTGCTCCACCCACTGCTTGCACTCTCTCTCTCAAATAAATAAATAAAATCTTTCAGAAGAAGAGGAGGAGGAAGAGGATGAAGGAGGAGAGGGGAGGGGGAAGAAGAAATAGGTAGACATTCTTGCTAGTGAATGAGGCTCTGCAGTCTGGGAATCTTTTCTTTCCCAAAAGGTTCTTTCTAGCCATTCATTCACTTATTCATTCATTTATTCTATAAAGATACATCGAGCACCTACCATTAGGTTAAACCATGCAAAATTGATGATATTAGGTCATTTTCACCTACAAAAATGCTAAGTTCATATGGTTCAATCTAATTCTATGTCCAGGGACTATGAAACCTACCTTTGGACTTCTGCTTATAAATGGGAGTTGAGAGCTTTTGATACCTAAAGTTTCTTTTAACCCTGATTTCTCTTAGATCGTATTATCCCTTGTAACTTCAGGAGATTGGCCTTAATTTCCTAGAGCAGATGGTTCCTACTGTCAAGACTTAGAACAGCACTGAACAAATAAGAGAGTAGGATATACCTGAGGATCCCACTGTCAGTTTTTTGGTAGTTACTGTCCTTGATTCTTCTGAGTTTCAAAAACTCTTCAAAGAACAGACACCCAGGACTTTCTTTGTCCAACTTCAGAGAGAATAACAATACTAGCAAAATCTGAGCAAGCTGCTGCATGCCACCCTACTTCCCACACGACCACAGAGTAGAGAGCCTGGAAATGGCACATATAAGTAATAACTTGGAAATTATCCAGAAGAGATTTAAACAAATATAGTATTCACTGAGGTGATAGGAGTCTATCTCTTAGAAGGAAGGTGGCTTTACCTCTCTGAACAAAGACTTTAGTGAATCTGAGAATAACAGAGAGATCCTGCCCAATTCACCAAGAAAAGCTACTAACCACAGCACTACATCCTCTTTCACTTCCATAGTTTAAGGCATGGTTGGAAAGACGTGAGATGTTGCTCCCCAACACTCTTCTTAATCCATTAATGTGGAATAATTCTGGTTCCTGGATGTTCCAGTATTACAGTTTCAAAGAATGGTGGAGGGCTGGTATCAAAACCAAGGGCAGACTCCATTGTATCTAGGCCCCTGCTATAGAATCTCTTCTGTGAGCATAATAATGGTGTTTGGGTGTCTGCATCACGCCGAGCCTGTTGCTTTAGTTGGTAGAACTTGTATTGTGTCCAGCTATATACTCCACAGTTGAGAAGACCCTGGGATGATGCTGTTAGAGCCTGAGGAGATGAAGTGATGGAACCCATCCTTCAGGTTTTCAGAGATCCAGGGAATTGTCCCCATTCCCCTTATTTATAAAGAACTGTTATATTTGTTTTATCTCAAACAGCAAAATCTGGTGTCAGTTTTTCATATTTTTCTAGCTCTTTTTTTTACTATGCTCAATTAGCCAAAATATAGTACATCATTAGTTTTTGATATAGTGTTCAACAATTCATTAGTTGCATATAACAACCAGTTCTCAACATGACACATGCCATCCTTAATACCCATCACCCGGTTACCCCATCCCCCCACCCCCTTCCTTTGTTCTGTAACCCTCAGTTTGTTTCACGGTCCCGACTCTCATGGTTTGTCAACCTCTCTGATTTCATCCCATTCTAGCTCTTCCTGAACTCACTCTTTGCACCGTACCTTGTTATGGATGACTGAGGGTCGGTCATACTTCTTGGCACATACATAACGAAAATGAATGGATTTCAATCCCCTTTCTTATTTCCCCCATTTCCCAGGTCAGGCTTGAGGAATATGCCCTATCAGTATAATCAGATAACCCCCAAAAAAGCTTCATAAGTCTAATAAAAGAGGAAAAGAGAGAACTGTTCTATTTCTGTATTCCTCTCTCCTCGTTTACCTGGAATAGCTAATTTACCCCATTCAATTCGCTTTGGGTGGGAGAGAATTATGTCACTATCAGTGTTTCATAAAAACATTATCTGGTAGATTTTGGTTTTTTGTTACCCATCCTTAAAAACACACCAATAAAATGAAGTTAACCAGAGATACATGTGCTCTGGAACGCATGGCAGCACTTTCACAGAAGTATCTACTTCATCTGTGAGGAAAACTTCACACTTTTCATAACTGAATATAAATAATACATTTTCTTTTTTTGCAACACAGAAATAAATATGCTAAGGGAAAAAACTGTGCTTACTGAGTAATGTCAGTGTAAGAGAACAGGATAAGAGAGTGTAAAAATGGATACTGAAGGTGTTACCTGGAGAACACAGAGGGCCATGTGAATCTTCATGTCCTGTGGCTTGGTCAACTTTATGATCACCAGAATGACAGCTGTGAAAACACGAAGTATAAATTTTCTTGCCAGCCCTACCTGTCTGAGCATAAAATTCCCCAGTATAGGGACACCTGGGTGGCTCAGTCGGTTAAGCATCTGCCTTCAGCTCAGGCCATGATCCCAGGGTCCTGGGACTGAGTCCTGCATGGGGCTCCCTTTGCTTGCCACTCCCACTGCTTATGCTCTCTCTCTCTAATAAAATCTTTACAAAAATCCCCCAGTATACATGCCTACGCACCATGAGAAATAAGGGTACAGGCATAATGAAGACTAGGAATGAGATTAACCAGTAACATGAACCACTGGGCCTCCAGTCTCCAACTTCCATTCCTCGCTGACTAAACTTTGCAGGTTACAGTTTAGCAATGTTGGTTAAGATACACTATGGGGGGATGCCTGGGTGGCTCAGTTGGTTAAGCAGCTGCCTTCGGCTCAGGTCATGATCCTAGCGTCCTGGGATCAAGTCCCACATCGGGCTCCTTGCTTGGCAGGGAGCCTGCTTCTCCCTCTGCCTCTGCCTGCCACTCTGTCTGCCTGTGCTCGCTCTCGCTTCTCTCTCTATGACAAATAAATAAATAAAATCTTTAAAAAAAAAAAAAAAGATACACTATGGGGAGATAAGTTACACTTCTTGGTGCTTCAGAATTCACCAAGATCTTTCATAAGCACTATCCAATCTGATCTTCACTATATTTTGTGTACTAGGAGGGACAGGTAGTATCTCTGAACTCTATCAGAATGTTTCCTCTCTTAGGTTGCATCTCATGTCTAATTACCTTAATTTCTAAAACACAGGAAGAAAAAGAAGAAAGTGGGACCAACATAGATTTTACAGTTGGACGGGAATTTTACAAGTTGCAGTCATTCTTCTTGGTGAGACCACTTTGCTTCATCAGAACCCAATAGGTGTCCTCATTATTACCCAGCTCTTCCTTTTAAGATACCCACCTGGGCCCCAGCAGCAAAAGAAGGCCACCGGGTAGAAGCGTACTCGCTGCTCCACAATGTGAATCACTGCCCACTGTTCACTCCCCAGGAAGCCAGTTTTTTTCACAAACTTTTTATAAAGGGTCTGGGCTTGGATGAGTAAGACCTAAACAGGGGTACATCAGTGAGTAGTTCGCCTGAGGCTTGGTAAAACTTCCTAGCTCTAGCTTCCTATTGTTGTAGGGGGATCACTTCTCTCAGGATCTGACAGCAGGAAAACTCGTTCTCCTGTCTTTACCATCTAAGACTGGATTTTTCTGAAAGAAAATCATCTTCAGAGTGAACTTTTTTAGCGCAGGGGAAATGGATAGATATTAGCCAAACCTGTGGTTACTGTGTTCAATACATAAACTTTACATCAACTCACAGGCTCCCCGCTCCCCCAGCAACTGAGGCTAATCACGGTATATATAGGAAGTTAAAGCTAAGATCTAACCAGGCCCTCTTTTAAAATGCTTTACTAGAGCCTGTGTTAGAAAGTATTCTGTGCTTAATACCCTTAAAATAAATACATCAGCACCATGGCTGAGCTGAAATTCTCAACTCAAAGCAAAATAAAGTTTTAGGAAGTCTCTTCTTGACCTTAGATGGAAAAGGGGACTGTTTTCCCCTTCCATCTGGGGCTCTCTATATAAGCTAATGAAACAAATATAAATCAGTTCAGAACTCCAATATGCTTTCTGTGGGGAGTAAATTAGGTAATAATCTTGGTAACAAATCTGACAAATCTAAAATTCTCCCTAATCATCCAGACCCACTCTCTAAGTTAATAAGCCAATTATTTAATTAAGTTTAGCCATGTAATTTCATTTCCCCACAGACACAGGAATCAAAAGGAGGCTTTTACTTATTTGGGAATATTAATGTCTAGTAGAATCAGTTCTGAAGATTGCATTATTTAAAAAAGCAATCAAGAATTCCCAGGGTAGCAGCACCTGGGTGGCTCAGGTCATGGTCCCAGGGTCCTGCTCTACAGGAAGCCTGCTTCTCCCCTTCCCACTCCCCACCAACTCCCCACCCCCACTCCCCCTGCCTGATCTCCTCTCTCGATGTCTCTTTCTTTCTGTCAAATAAATAAATAAATTCTTAAAAAAAAAAAAAAAGAATCCCCAGGGTACCAGGCTATGGGATACCTGCCTCTCTTGTCAATTAGTTCTAAGTGAAGATCATCAAAATCACCTTAATATAAACTATTCATTTCGCCCTCTTTACAAAGTTGCTGATTTGAGCTAAGCTATCTCCACAATTTAGGAAATTCTCCATAATTTTATTTTGTTCACAAGTGCCAGCTGCACTAGCAAAAATTCCCTCATTATTTGGAAAATAATCAAATTAAATCACAGCACATTTCCAATGTTCTAGAGCATTATACTTGACATATACTATACAGTATACTTGACATATACTAATTTTCTGGTCTGGTCTTCCATGAGGATCCACAGGAACATATATTAATTAGTCCTAGAGTAAGCACAATTCTCACATAATGACTAGAGACTCTTTCCCCCCCAATCATTTAATCTTGGGAAGTCCAAATACTGAGGTAGTAATTAAACTGTCAATTATCTCTTAGCTACTTTCTTAGTTCTAAGACTTTAGGAAATGCCTCTTCATCCCATTTTTCCCAGTCCCTGGGAATAACGTCCCATCCCTCCCAATCCCCTCTCTTTCCATAAGAGCAGATGGCACCATACCACAATGGTGAGGAGGCTGAGGAGAAAGCTGGTCAGGAAAATGGTGATCCCATAAAAATAAAGTGTGCTACAGACGGATGTGTTGGCAGAAGGCAGTTCAGCCATGGCTGATGGTGGTGAGAACATCAGAATACACCTAGGAGGAGAATCAATGGACAGGACCACTATTACAGATATGACACTAGAGAGATACACATTTGGTAAAACAAAATTTATTAAGTATGCAATTTTACTTACCATTCTGCTAACCCTGGCCCATAATACCTTATTCCTTCTTTATAGATACATTATCTTCCAGTCACTTCACATTATATTCCTCGTTATGCATTTTTTGCCTTGATTATACCTTGTTCTATAGACTCTACCAAGGTTCCATACAACCTTGTTCCAAATACAAGCAACTTGGCCAGAATGTATGTAGAAAGTCTTTTCCATCTCTATATATAGAAAAGAAAAGGTACAGTCTACCACAGAAATGATAGATTTGGTCCTTGCTTACCTGTGGCTCTGGCTGAAGTTGTGGAAACATTCACTAACATTGCCCAGACAGAATACGGGTATCATTAACAGAAGAGGTATCAGGCTGGGAGGGAAAAAAAAAAACATCACCCTAATAGTCCGGCATTTTTATGGCCTTTCCCCATCACAAAATACTCTGTTCTTCTCCCAACTCCATCACCCCTCCACTTTCCACAAATACATATATATTATATATAATACATTATATATATAATACATTATATATAACATATAAATATATTATATAATAGAATATATATTCATATATATATGAAATTATATATATATAATTTCAAGAAAAATGCCTCAAAAGCCTTATGTATAGGGGTGCCTGGGTAGCTCAGTGGGTTAAAGCCTCTGCATTTGGGTCAGGTCATGATCTCAGGGTCCTGGGATCGAGCCCCACATCGGGCTCTCTGTTCATCAGGGAACCTGCTTCCCCCTCTCTCTTGCCTACCTCTCTGCCTACTTGTGATCTCTCTGTCAAAAAAAAAAAAAACAAACCTTATGTATACTTTTTGTCCAATTGATGGGTAAGTGGAGTGGAGAATGCATTTCATACCTAAATTAATGAGCCCTACAATAGTGTCAGAGAGTCTTTGGGTGTGGATCAAAGTGAAAGGAAAAAACCTAACAGGGAGTTGTGTGCTAACTTTCCATGGCCACCAGGAATAACTTAATTTTCATCACCCCATTTCTAGGAGCTTTTTCAAAGCATACACTTAAATAACCAATTATTAATCCAGCTAAATACAGCCAGCTCCCTATAAGAGGGAAAGATCCAGAAATAAAAGTTATAAACTCTAATGTCAACTCTGACATGACTACTACATTAGGTGAGATCCAGACTCTTCTGAGGGTAAATAGTTCCAAGACTCTCACCCAGTGTTATAAAGGTGGATGAGATCTTGAAAGCTATCTGTTATAAAACTCTTTATGATATAAAACGGAATTAGAAGTCCAAAGACTTAAAGCGAAATATTTGTTGAAGATCACACAGAGTTAATGGCAGAATTAAGGTTAAAATCCGAATCTAAAATTGCTTGCCTATTCTACCTGGGAATATGGTTCCAATGATCATATGTTTGTTGCTTCCAACTCAGTAAGGCTCTGTGAGGACCTAGGAGTGATAGACTCTATGGAAATGAAGGGCACTGTCCTATTTGTTCTCACCTAGACCACAGAATAATGAGTTTACACCTTGCTAGAAAGGAAAGCATACCTTACCTTGACAAAATGATGGCTATTTGACCAACGTGACAAGTATAATCTATAACCTGTGAAAAAAATAAATATGAGTAAAGTCTTAGAATACTGTCAATCATAATAAAATAAATATCAGGTCATTACTTATCACTTGTACGAACAAAAATTCCCAAGAGCCTGCTTCTGTGAAGCAATATTTGCTACAAAACTCAATTAAATAGATAGTTCCTTAGCACTGGAGACCAGAGAATTTTATCTCTATTACTATAATCTAAAAAGTACAACAGCAACAATAGCCACAAGGAAAGCCTGTGGGAAGTAGCTTAATATAAGACTTGGATACCACAACAAATTCATTAAAAAAGAAAGGTAAATATGAAATCATACAGTACTCCTCCATCTTCTAATAACAATTCAATCCTATTCTCTTTTAGATCCAGGGAGGTGTGGACTTTTCAGACCTTAAGGGTGGAGCAGAAGTCTATGTATAAAATGACCAGCAGAAAGCTTAATAGGCCAGGATTAGCATAAAGGAGGGAGGTCAAATAAGCCCTTTGGATATAACATCTATTAGACTCTAGAAGAAAGAAGATTCCAAACACCCCCAGTTGTGTTAGACAATGAAAAATAATTTATAGAAGAATGTTATCTACCCACTGGAAGTTTATGATAAAAGAATTTGAATAGAACACCTTAAAGTGAGAATAGACTAGAAAACAGCTTTTTTCTGTTCTGAGGTAAGAGATCCTATTATACTCTAGAATGGCATTGTTAGGGGCACCTGGGTGGCTCGTGGGTTAAGGCCTCTGCCTTCAGCTCATGGTCATGATCTCGGGGTTCTGGGATTGAGCCCCGCATCGGGCTCTCTGCTCAGCAGGGAGTCTACTTCCCCCTTCCTTCTCTGGCTACCTGTGATCTCTGTCAAATAAATAAATAAATAAATCTTTAGAATGGCATTGTTAAAAATCAATAAGCATTAAGTGAGCAGTTAATCAATAATCAGAGATAGGTAATTGATTTGCCCTAAAAACTATGGATCAGAAAGAGTAAATGATTTCAAGTAAAACAGTCACTGTTGACTTTAAGTAAAATGAGAAAAGTAAAATCAATCTTGGGTGACCTCTCCTACCTGTGTCCCTTCTTCCCTTTTTATTCTATCCTCTACCCATCAGGCTAAACTGTTTTTAATTCTTGTTCTTACCTTACTGTCAATGAATATCTGATTAAAAAAAAAAAACTTACTGATAATAGTACCATTTATTCATTCAACAAATTTTTATTGAGTTTCATCATGCATATGATAGTATACCACTTTCATTAAGTCTAGAACTGATCTGTAGGCTCTAGAGAAAGGTATGTGGGTAAGTTCTCCAGATTAATTTACTCCATGATGCTCTTAAACAAAAAATCCCCTTCAAAAAAACCAAAACAGGGGTGTCTGGTTGGCTCAGTTGGTGAAGCATGCAACTCTTGACCTCGGGGTTGTAGGTTCAAGCCCCATGTTGGCCACACAGATCACTTAAAGATAAACTCTTTTTATTTTATTTTATTTTTTTTAAAAGATGAGATTTTTTCTTTTTTTAAAGATTTTATTTATTTATCTGACAGAGAGAGATCACAAGTAGGCAGAGAGGCAGGCGGAGAGAGAGGAGGAAGCAGGCTCCCTGCTGAGCAGAGAGCGCGATGCGGGGGCTCGATCCCAGGACCCTGAGATCATGACCTGAGCCGAAGGCAGAGGCTTAACCCACTGAGCCACCCAGGCGCCCCGATAAACTCTTTTTAAAAACCACAATAGAATGGATACTATAGAAATAAGAAAACTGGAATATTTAGTAAGATTTATACAATAAGATAAAATATATAATGACAGCCAAAGAAATGAAAATTGCTAACATCATAAAAATGTTTTTTTTTTTAAAAACGACTTTATTTATTTATTTGAGAGAGAGTGAGAGAGCATGAGCAGGAAGAAGGGGAAGAGAGAGTAGGGAGCCTGAGGTGGGGCTCAATCCCAGGACCCCAGGATCAAGACCTGAGCCGAAGGCAGACACAACCAACCGAGCCACCAAGCCGCCCCACAAATGTTTTCTACCAAGATCACTTAGTGATATACCAAAAGAATCAGGAATAAGAAACTGATTGTACTATACAATGGAATACTATTTAGCACTAAAAAAAGAATGAATGACTTACATATGCCATAATGGATAAACTTCAAAAGCTTATAAATGAAATCAATCAGACACAAGAGAATATATATTGGATAATTCCATCTATATGAAATGTCCAGAAAAGGAAAATCTACAGAATCAGAAATTAGATTAGCAGTTCCCTAGTACAGGGGGTGGGTAGGAAATTAACAATAAATGGGCATGAAGAATTCGATTAGGGTGAAGAAAATATTTTGGAACTGATTTATGATATTATTTTACAAGATAGTAAGTCTTCTTTAGAAACCACTGGATTGTAACTTAAAATAAATGAATTATGTGATAAGTAAAATATGTATGCACACACAAAAAATCCACATGCACTTGGTGTTCTCCTCTCTTTTATAAATGTCATACTAGACAGTGCCCCAAACTCTCTTTGAACCAAAGAAGGGAAGACAACTATTCCCTGGATCCACCTTGTTTTCTGATTACCACACATGAGCCCCTCTGCCCTTCTACAAACCAGCATCTCTGTTATCCACACATATTGAAGAAATATAGCAGAGCAAAACAGACATTCTCCCTTTCCAACGCCTGGAGCCCAAATCCCATGTGAGCATACTGAGCACCTTCCCTGACTCTACCCAAGATCTTATTCTTTACACTAGCAACAATGATGGATTGGCATGGGGCTAAGAAGGATGGAACCAGGCAGTAATGACAGTACTGCAAATAATGTTTCCTATAATCAAAACCTTTTTATTTTTTTGATGGCAAGAGAGAAGAGGAAATCTTTTCAACAGAATGGAAACTCTGTGAGAACATGACTTCTCTTTTATTAAGCTCCATGAATTCACCAACTCAGTCCTGAGTGCTTGCACTGTTTATCAAGGATATATGGATTTGTTTCAGCATACTGTTTTTTTTTCCATTGAGGCATTTTATTTGTACATATGTATTAAACCCCTAGAAAAAGAATTCCAGGGGCACCTGAGTGGCTCAGTGGGTTAAGCCTCTGCCTTTGACTCAGGTCATGATCTCAGGGTCCTGGGATTGAGCCCCGCATCAGGCTCTCTGCTCAGCAGGGTGTCTGCTTCCCTTCTCTCTCTCTGCCTGCCTCTCTGCCTACTTGTGATCTCTCTCTCTGTCAAATAAATAAATAAAATATTCTAAAAAAAAAAAAGAAAGAAAAAGAATTCCAGGATTTTCCCTCCTGTGTGTTTTCATCTTGCTTATTCATGGTCCATGATATCAGCTGAGGTTGTCAGTACAATGAAGGCAAACTGGTGGGGAGGAAGCAGGTTATTCTGCCATTTTTCTATATCTTTCAGTTGTACATTAAATCGGGACCAATCATTCCACACTTGTTTAACCTGCCCCTGAGGTTCACAAAAATTTTCCCCACTCTGTGATCATCAATGATTTCAAATTCGCCAATGTAATCATGCTTCATCATCACAGTGAGAAACCAGATGATGACTTTGGAGCACAGCCTAATAAGAACCTGGATTTTGTCTCTCTTTTCCGCATTTTTAATGCTCTGGAGAGCATGTGCCAGGACATTCATGCACATCATTATGGTGGCACTAAACAAAGAGGAAAGAAGGCGGGAGGGGTGAGCCCACGGAATTATGGGTAGCATACCTTTTTTTAAAAAGATTTTATTTATTTATTTATTTGGCAGAGAGAGAGAGATATCACAAGTAGGCAGAGCAGCAGGCAGAGAGAGGGGGAGGAAGCAGGCTCTGCACAGAGCATAGAGCCCCTCTATCCCAGGAACCTGAGATCACGACTGGAGCTGAAGGCAGAGGCTCAACCCACTGAGCCACCCAGGCACCCCAGGTAGCATACTGTTCTTAACTATCAACTCTGAATAAAACTTACCAGTGGAAATGTGCTTTGTCCATTCTGGTTGTGTCTCATCCTCAACTCTTTGTACAGATACCAGATGTAATTGACGGTGTAAAGAAATGAGGAAATGTAGAATATCTAGGTGAGAATAAAAAAAAAACCTCATAACTGTTACAGTCTGACTTCTTTCAATTTATTACATTATTTTCTACTATAAGAATCCTACCTAATGGTCTATTAGTAATGTACCATCTAATATCCATAACGTGCAAAACTGGGCCATGTCTGGGAATTCTACCCAGGCCTACCTATTTTATGTCTTGGATTCCTTATTTTATCCTTTTGACTATTTAGAGAAATCACAGCATTAGCCACCTTTTCTCACCCAGCTGTTCTACATTTATGAAGATATCCTAGAGTATTTTTCTATTTTATTTTTTAATTGGAAAGACTGTAAAGATTTCCATTTCTAATAATTTGAATTATTTGAACCAGTTTCCCATTTTAAAAAACTAAACATAGGGGGCGCCTGGGTGGCTCAGTGGGTTGGGGCCTCTGCCTTCGGCTCAGGTCATGATCCCAGGGCCGTGGGATTGAGCCCCGCATCGGGCTCTCTGCTCAGCGGGGAGCCTGCTTTCACCTCTCTCTCTGTGCCTGCCTCTCTGCCTACTTGTGATAAATAAATAAAATCTTAAAAAAAAAAAACTAAACACAGTAGATGAAATATTTTTTAGATCCTTAAAAGGATCAAAGAACTGACAAGATAGCAAGGAATAAGCAGGACAAAATCCCAGAGAAAAAAATTTCTGCTTCCATCTTTGATGAAATAATAGAAACAGAATTTGCCCTTCAGCCTTAAAAACTAAAAATTGGGGAAAATATATGGAACATCCTGTTTTCAAATATTAGGGTAACCATCAGTCCAGAACAGTAATCCCTGAAAGAAGAAGAACAAGCAAATGACCCAACTCACTGGCAGGAAAAAGTGAGTGCCGTGAAGGAGAAACCACCAGACGGGCTGTCTTGGTGAGTGAGGAGGCAGAGTTCAGCGTTTGGAGAGGCCAAAGCAGCTATAATATATGAAGTAGATTATCAAAGAAGAGGTAGCTACATAGGTGTAATGCTCTGGAGATTTGCAGTGGTACCCTCAAGTCCTTGATAAGTACTGATCTATGCATGTGAGACAAAAAAACCATGAAGACCAGGAACAGAACAACCACAGAGGTATAGGTGAAACAATCTCCAAAGCAATAGTTTGTGTTTCCATCACTCAGAGTTGAAAGATGTCCTAATACATAGGCAGGAAATGAAGGAATTACAGCATAATAAGGTAGAATCATAAGAAGAGTATTGCCTCACTAATGGGACAAAATTAGCTGTACACGGAAGACTGCCTGAATCAAAGTTTAAAAGTATGTCTTAGAAAAATAAGCAAGTCTTTTTTTTTTTTTTTTAAAGATTTTATTTATTTATTTGACAGACAGAGATCACAAGTAGGCAGAGAGGCAGGCAGAGAGAGAGGGGGAAGCAGGCTCCCTGCGGAGCAGAGAAGCCCGATGCGGGGCTCAATCTCAGGACCCTGGGATCATGACCTGAGCTGAAGGCAGAGGCTTTAACCCACTGAGCCACCCAGGTGCCCCAGAAAAATAAGCAAGTCTTGAAAGCATCATATAGATTCAGAGTTCACTACATCCAAGACAAAAAAAAAAATACATACATATATATATGTATGTGTATACACACACACACACACATATATAGCAGATTTCACAATGTATATATACATTGTAAAATCTGCAATGTCTGGCATCTAACAGAAACTCAATCAGTAAAATTGGTAACCATTTAAACTAAGATCAAGAAAGAACTAGAGTTAGGGTACCTGGGTGCCTTAGTTAAGCATCTGCCTTTGGCTCTGGTCATGATCTCAAGATCCTGGGATTGAGCCCAGTGTCCAGCTCCCTGCTCAGCGGGGAGTCTGCTTCTACCTCTCCCTCTGCTCCTCAGCCCACTCATGCTCTTTCTACCTCTCCCTCTCAAACAAATAATATAAAAGAAAAGAAAGAGAAGAGAAGAGAAAAGAGAAAAGAACCACAGTAAAATTAGGGGTTGCCTGGGTGGCTCAGTCTTAAGCGAGTTCCTTCAGCTTAGGTCATGATCCTGAAGTCCTGGGATCAAGCCCCAAATCCACATTGGGATCCCCACGCAGAAGGAAGCCTGCTTCTCCCTCTCCCATTCCCCCCTGCTTGTGTTCCCTCTCTGTCTCTCTCTGTCAAATAAATAAATAAATAAAATCTTTTTTAAAAAAAAGAAATCATGAAAGTACTGCATAGTGCTTTCAGGGAAAAAAAGGAGGCTATACTACACAGCCTATTTTGTTTTTGTTTTTAACTTTATTTATTTATTTGAGAGAGTGAACAAGAGATAGCACACAGCAGAGGGAGGGGCAGATGGAGAGGAAGAAGCAAACTTCCCTGCTGAGGAGGGTACCCAACAACATAGGGCTCAATCCTAGGACTCTGGGATCATGACCTGAGCCAAAGACAGACACTTAACCAACTGAGCCACCCAGGTGCCGCTATGCAGATTGTTTTTATGAACAAAGAATTAAGCTGATTATAAAACCTCTATAGAAATACTATCAAAAACAAAGAAAGAAAACTACAGAGCAATATATACTTCATGAATAGATACAAAACACTACCAACTGAATACATCAATAAATAAAAAGAAATACATAACTAACAGTATAATTAATCTGAAGAATGAAGGACAGATTGACATTCAAAGTCAATTAATGAATCCATAATAAGCTACGACTTCAAACCTACTAGGATGGATATATTAAAAAGACAATAATAACAAGTATCGGCAAGGATACAGTCATTGGAACTCTCATACACTACTGATCAGAATATAAGACAGTGTAATTGCTTTGGAAAACTGGCAGTACCTCAAAAGGTTCAAAACAGAGTTATACCATATGACCCAGAAGATGCACTCTTAGGTATATACCCCAGAGAAATGAAAACATGTCCACCCAAAAACTTGCACACAAACATTCAGATCAGCATTATTTATAACAGCCAAAAAGTGGAAACAACTCAAATGCCCATCACTTGTTGAAGGAATAAATAAAGAGCTATAACCATTTAAAGAATATTATCCCCCAATAAAAAGGAATGAAATCCTGATACATGCCACAACATGATGAACCTTGAAAACACTGTTCTAAGTGAAAGAAGCCAGTCACAAAGGACCATATATTGTATTATTCCATTTATATGAAATGCATGATCCCATTTAAATGAAACGTCCAGAATAGGCAAAATTATAAAGACAACAAGTACAGTAGTGGTTACTGAGGGTTGGGAGGAGAAGACTGGATAGTGATGAATAGGAAGTTTGGGGTTTGAGGTAATGAAAATATTCTATACATCAAAACTAATGTCGTGCTATATGCTGGCTAATTGAACATAATAAAAATTTTTTAATATTCTAAAATTGATTGTGATGATGGTTGCCATTGGCTTGTACACTTTAAATGTGTGAATTAGGGGGTCCTGGGGAGCTCATCGGTTAAGCCTTTGCCTTCAGCTCAGGTCATGATCTCAGGGTCCTGGGATCAAGCCCTGTGTCAGGCTCTCCGCTCAGTGGGGAGCCTGCTTCCCCCTCTCTCCCTGCCTGCCTCTCTGCCAACTTGTGATCTCTCTGTGTGTCAAATAAATAAATAAATAATAAAATAAAATCTTAAAAAATAAATAAATAAATGTGTGAATTATATATCAATAAAGCTGTTGTTAAAAGTAAATGCTAAACCACCCCTAGAACCCACCACTTGGTCCTGGTGAATAATCCTTTTAATGTACTTTTGGATCCTATTGGCTAGTATCTTGGAAAGAATTCTTGCATCCACGTTCATCATGAAAACTGGTTTGTAATTCTCCTTTTTGGTGGGGTCTTTGGGTTTTGGGGTCAGGATAATGCTGGCCTCATAGAACAAGTTTGGAAGTTTACCTTTCATTTATTTTTTTGAAACAGTTTCAGAGGAATAGGTATTAATTCTTCTTTAAATGGTTGGTAGGGGAGCTCCTGTGTGGCTCAGTCAGTTAAGTGTCCACCTTTGGCTCAGGTCATGATGCCAGAGTCCTGGAATCGAGTCCCATGTCATTGGGCTCCCTGCTCAGCAGGGGAGTCTGCTTCTTCCTCTCCTTCTGCTCTTCCCCCTGCTCGTGCTCTCTCTTGTTCACTCACTCTCTCTTAAATAAATAAATAAAATCTTTAAAAAAAATGCTTGGTAGAATTCCACTGGGAGTCCATCCAAAGTGGACTCTTGTTTGTTGGGAGATTTTTGTATTAGTGCTTCAATTTCTTTGCTGGTTATGAGTCTGTTCAGGTTCTATTTCTGTTCTATTTCTTCCTGTTTCAGATTTGGTAGTTTATATGTTTCTAGGAATGCATCCATTTCTTCCAGATTGCCTAATGTGTTGCCATATAATTGCTCATAATATTCTTTTGTAGTTGTTTGTATTTCTTCGGTGCTGGTTGTGATTTCTCAACCATCATTTTGTTGTGGTTTCTCAACCATCATTTTGTTGTGGTTTCTCCTCATCATTTTGTTTATTTGGGCCCTTTCTCTTTTCTTTTTGCTAAGTCTTACTAGGGGTTTATCGATCTTATTAATTTTTTTTGAAGAACCGGCTCCTAGTTTCCTTGTGATATGTTCTACTGGTTTTTCCATTCCCATATTTCCATTTCCAATTTCTCTATCATTGATTTCTGCTCTAATTTTCATTATTGCTCTTCTCCTGCTGGATGCAGCCTTTATTTGCTGTTCTTTTTCTAGCTCCTTTAGATGCAAGATTAGGTTATGTATTTGAGACTTTTCTTAATTCTTGAGAAAGGTCTGTACTGCTGTAGACTTCCCTCTTAGGACCGTCTTTGGTGCATCCCAAAGGTTCTGAACTGTTGTGTTTTCATTTTCATTTATTTCCATGTATTTTTTTTAACTCTTCTTTAATTTCCTAGTTGGCCCATTCATTCTTTAGCAGGATGCTTATTAACCTCCATGTAATTGTGATCCTTTCAAAGTTTTTGTGAATGAATTCAAGTTTTAAAGCATTGTGGTCTGAGAATATCATGGTATAATCTCAATCTTTCTGTATGTTGAGACGTGATCTGTGACCCAGCATGTGACCTATTCTGGAGAATATTCCATGTGCACCCAAGAAGAATGTCTATTCTGTTCTCTAGGATGAAATGCTCTGAATGTATCTATTAAATCCATCTGGTCCAGTGTGTCAGTCAAAGCCCTTGTTTCAATGTGATACACCATATCAATAAAAGAAAGGAACAAGAACCATATTATCCTTTCAGTAGATGCAGAAAAAGCATTTAACAAAATATAGCATCCTTTTTTGATTAAAAACTCTCTGCTATATAGGGCTAGAAAAAACATACCCCAATATCATCATCATCATAAAAACTATATGAAAAACCCACAGCAAATATCATCCTTGATAAGGAAAAACTGAGAGCTTTTCTCTTAAGGTCGGGAACAGAACAGGGATGTCCACTCTCACCACTGTTGTTCAACACAGTACTGGGAGTCTTGGCCTCAACAATCAGACAACAAAAAGAAACAAAATCCATCTAAATAGGCAAAGAAGAAGTCAAACTTTTACTCTTCATAGATGACATGATACTCTATAAAGAAAACCTAAAAGAGGGCGCCTGGGTGGCTCAGTGGTTTGAGCCTCTGCCTTCGGCTCAGGTCATGATCTTGGGATCCTGGGATGGAGCCCCACATCGGGCTCTCTGCTCAGCGGGGAGCCTGCTTTCCACTCTGTCTCTGCCTGCCTCTCTGCCTACTTGTGATCTCTGTCTGTCAAATAAATAAATAAAATCTTTAAAAAAAAAAAAAAGAAAAAAGAAAACCTAAAAGACTCTACCCAAAAACGGCTGGAACTGATACAGGAATTCAGCAAAGTCACAGAATATAAAATCTATGCACAGAAAAGTCAGTTGCATTTGTATACACTAACAATGAAACAGAAGAAAGAGAAATCAAAGAATAGATACCATTTACAATTGCACCAAAAACCACAAGATACCTAGAAATAAACCTAATCAAAGAGGTAAAGGATCTATACTCTGAAAATATAGAACGCTTATGAAAGAAACTAAAGAAGACAAAGAAATGGAAAAACATTCCATGCTCATGGATTGGAAAAACAAATATTGTTAAAAAGTCTATGCTGCCCAAAACAATCTACACATTCAATGCAATTCCTATCAAAATGCCGTCAACATTTTTCACAGAGCTGGAACAAATAATCCTAAAATTTTTATGGAACCAGAAACGACCATTAATAGCCAGAAGAATCTTGAAAAAGAAAACCAGAGCTGGAGGCATTGCAATTCCAGACTTCAAACTATATTACAAAGCTGTAATCATCAAGACAATATGGTACAGGCACAAAAACAGACACACAGATCAATGGAACAGAATAGAGAATCCAGAAATGGACCCTCAACTGTATGGTCAACTAATCTTTGACAAAGCAGTAAAGAATAGCCAATGGAAAAAAGACAGTCTCTTCAACAAATGATGGTGAAAAAACTGGACAGCCACATGCAGAAGAATGAAACCAGACCACTTTCTTAAACCATACACAAAAATAGGGGCGCCTGGGTGGCTCAGTGGGTTAAGCCTCTGCCTTCAGCTCAGGTCCTGATCTTGGGTTCCTGGGACCGAGCCCCACATTGGGCTCTCTGCTCAACAGGGAGCCTGCTTCCTCCCTCTCTCTGCCTGCCTCTCTGCCTACTTGTGATCTCTCTCTCTGTCAAATAAATAAAATCTTAAAAAAAACACACACACACACAAAAACAGACTCAAAATGGAAGAAAGACCTAAATATGAGACAGGAATCCATCAAAATCCTAGAGGAGAACACAGGCAGCAACCTCTTTGTCCTCAGCCACAGCAACTTCTTGCTAGACACAGCTCCAAAGGCAAGAGGAACAAAAGCAAAATGAACTACTGGGACTTCATCAAAATAAAAAGTTTTGCACAGCAAAGGAAACAGTCAACAAAACTGAAAGGCAACCTACAGAATGGGAGAAGATATTTGCAAATGTCTTATCACATAAAGGGCTAGTAACCAAAGTATATAAAGAACTTTCAAACTTAACATCCAACAAAACAAAAAAATCCTGTCAAGAAATGGGCAAAAAAGGGCACCTGGGTGTCTCAGTGGGTTAAAGCCTCTGCCTTCAGCTCAGGTCATGATTTCGGAGTCCTGGGATCGAGCCTCACATTGGGCTCTCTGCTTAGCAGGGAACCTGCTTCCTCCTCTCCCTCTCTCTGCCTGCCTCTCTAAATACTTGTGATCTCTGTCTGTCAAATAAATAAATAAAATCTTAAAAAAAAAAACCTTAAAAAAATGGGCAGAAAACATGAATAGATATTTCTCCAAAGAAGACACAGAAATGGCTAACAGACAAATGAAAAAAATGTTCAATGTCACTCAGCATCAGGAAAATACAAATCAAAACCACAATGAGATACCACCTCACACCAGTCAGAATGGCTAAAATTAACAACTCGGGAAACAAGAGATGTTTGCAAGGATGTGGAGGAAGGGGAACCCTCTAACACTGTTGGTGGGAATACAAACTGGTACAGCCACTCTGGAGAAAAGTATGGAGGTTCCTCAAAAAGTTAAACACAGAGCTACCCTATGACCCAGCAATTGCACTCCCGGGTATTTATCCAATGGATATGCAGTCATCTGAAGAGACACATGACCCCCAGTGCTCAGAGCAGCAATGCTCACAATACCCAAACTATGGAAGAGCCCAGATGTCCATCAACAGATGAAAGAATAAAAATGTATATGTGTATACATATACAATGGAATATTACTAATCCATCAAAAAGAATTAAATCTTACCATCTGCAATGATGTGGATGGAAATGGAGGGAATTATGATAAGCAAAATAAGTCAATCAAAGAAAAACAATTATCATATGACTTCACTCGTATGTGGAAATTAAGAAACAAAACAGAAGACCATAGGGGAATGGAGGGAATAAGATGAAATCAGAGAGAGTGACAAACCATAATAGACTCTTAACTAGAAGAAACAAACTAAGGGTTACTGGAGGGGAGGTGGGTAGAGGGTTGGGGTAACTGGGTGAAGGCACTAAGGAAGGCACTTAATGGAATGAGCACTGGGTGTTATATGCAACTGATGAATCACTAAATTCTACCTCTGAAACAGTAATACACTATATGTTAATTGAATTTAAATAAAATTAAACAAATGAATGTAATAGGATTCTATACATTACAATTGGTCATGACATCCCAATAACTAAATAGTTGTTGGATTAGTTTTATCCCTACATAGCTTGCTCAATATTTTTTATGTTGATTGCTGACACCATTATATACTCATGATTTTTAAACTCCCATGTTTTTCTAAGAGTTTCATTGTTTCAGCTCTGAAATTTTAAGCCTCTAATCCACTTTGAGTTAATATTTGTGAATTGTGTAATGTAAATTCAGCCTTTTGCATGTAGATATCCAGTTGACCAAACACAATTTATTGAAAAGGCTATACTTTCCCCGCTGAACTATTTTAGCCACTATGTCAAAAGTTGATTGTTCAAAATGTTAGGGTTTATTTCTGGGCTCTCAGCTCTATTCCATTGACATATATGTCAATCTTTATGCTAGTACCACACTGTCTTGATTAATGAAACTTTGTAGTAAGTTTCAAAATCAGGAAGTGTGAGTAGTCTGACTCTGTTCTTTTTCAAGATCGTTTTGGCCACTCTGGGTCCTTTGTATTTCCACATAAATTTTGGATCAACTCATCAATTTCTGCAAAAAAAAGGCAGTTGGAACTTTCATAGGAATTGTGATAAAACTGTAGGTCACTTGGGGATCATCTTGTTGTCATCTTAAAAATATTGTCTTATACAACTATCATATGATCTCCCTGATATGAGGAAGTGGAGATGCAATGTGAGGGGTTTGGGGGGTAGGAAAAGAAAAAATGAAATAAGATGGGATTGGGAGGGAGACAAACCATCAGAGACTCTTAATCTCACAAAACAAACTGAGGGTTGCTGGGGGGAGGGGGGTCAGGAGAGGGTGAGGGGTTATGGACATTGGGGAGGGTATGTGCTATGGTGAGGGCTGTGAAGTGTGTAAACCTGGCGATTCACAGACCTGTACCCCTGGGGCTAAAAATACATTATATGTTTATAAAAAAAAAAAAACCACTTAGAAAACAAAACAAAACAAAAAAAATATTGTCTTATATGGGCACCTAGCTGGCTGGGTTGGTTAGGTAAATTAACTCTTGATTTGGCTCAGGTCATGATCACAGGATCCTGGGATCGAGCCCCAGGTCAGGCTCCCTGTTCAGTGGGGAGTCTACTTGTCTCCCTCTCCCTCTACCCCTACTCAGCTTGTGCTCTCTCTCTCTCTCTCTCAAATAAATCTACAAAAAAAAATTGTCTTGTGAGGCATGCATGGCTGGCTCAGAGAGTAGAACATGCAACCCTTGATCTAGGGGGTGTGAGTTCAAGCCCCACATTGGACTTAGAACTTACCTTGATAAAAAAAGAAAAAAATACTGTTTTTGATTCATCAACATAGAATTCCTTTCCATTTACTTAGACTTTATTTGTCAACAATATTTTATAGTTTCTAGCATACTATTTTTTTTAAAGATTTTATTTATTTATTTGACAGAGATCACAAGTAGGCAGAGAGAGAGAAGGAAGCAGGTTCCCTGTGGAGCAGAGAGCGCGATGCGGGGCTCAATCCCAGGATGCTGGGATCATGACCTGAGCCAAAGGCAGAGGCTTTAACTCACTGAGCCACCCAGGCACCCCCAGGATCATTACTTTTAAAGCATGGATACTTCTCCACTATTTGCATGTACCATTATTTATTTAATCATTCTTTAACTGATAGTTATTTGAGTTCTAACCTCCTATTATTACAAAAAATGATGTATGAGTAACATTTTTGCCCAGTCATGCAAATATTTCCAAAGAATAAATTTCTGGGGGCGCCTGGGTGGCTCAGTGGGTTAATGCCTCTGCCTTCGGCTCAGGTCATGATCCCGGGGTCCTGGGATCGAGCCCCGCATCGGGCTCTCTGCTCAGTGGGGAGCCTGCTTCCCTTCCTCTCTCTCTGCCTGCCTCTCTGCCTACTTGTGATCTCTCTCTGTCAAATAAATAAATAAAAATCTTTAAAAAAAAAAAAGAATAAATTTCTGGAAGTAAAACCACCATATGAAAATTATTTTTTGAGAGATATCACAAAATTGCGTATAAAATATTTTTACCAATTGATATTACCAGCAAATATTCCTGTTTTCTTCATATTCTCATCAGTTTGTATTATGTCTTCTAAAATCTTACAATCTTATTTTTTTTAAGATTTTATTTATTTGATAGAGAGAGACACAATGAAAGAGGGAACACAAGCAGGGGGAGTGGGAGAGGAAGAAGCAGGCTTCTTGCCAAGCAGGGAGCCCGATGTGGGGCTCAATCCCAGGACCCTGGGATCATGACCTGAGCAGAAGGCAGACACTTGACATCTGAGCCACCCAGGTGCCATGCCATCTTATTATTATTTTAATTCATACTTTAATTATTAGAAGGATTGAGCATCTTTTCATTTATTGGACTTTTTATTTCTTCTGGAAACTTCCCATTTACATATTCTGTGGGTCAAATTAATCTCTTGCAAAGCCCACCCAGCTCAACCAAACAATCAAACATACATGGTTATTATAAGCCACTGACCTCTATATAGTCACTGACCTCTCAAAAATGACAGCTTAAGTAGGAGGGAACACAATCACACTGTCATTATCAAGGTATAACAGCCACCTTGGCTTATGTCCCAGATAGGCAGTCCATGAATTTAGCTTCAGTCCATGAAATGCTACAGTCCATGAATTTAGCTTCTAAGATCTCTGTAAGGAACATGCCTAATTTTAAGATTCATTGTATCCAGAGAAGCTAAAGGTATCATTCCAAACAGGTATTAATGCTTTATTTACAACCTTCCTAGTTTGGGTATATTTCATTTATCAGGGGTCATTTTTACTGTAAAAAATGTTGGGGGCGCCTGGTGGCTCAGTCGTTAAGCGTCTGCCTTCGGCTCAGGTCTATCCCAGCCTCCTGGGATGGAGCCGCACATCAGGCTCTCTGCTCGGCGGGAAACCTTCTTCTCCCTCTCCCACTCCCCGTGCTTGTATTCCCTCTCTCATTGTCTCTCTCTGTGTCAAATACATGAAATCTTAAAAAAAGAAAAAAAGAAATGTTGCCTGCTAAAAAAAGAAAAAAAGAAATGTTCCAACCTAGCTGATTTCCAGAAGAATAGTAGGCATAGCTTGTTCTATTGTGCCTTACTTTACTGCTCTTTACAGATACTGCATTTTTTACAAATAGGTTTGTGGAAACCCTATATCAACCAAGTCTACTGGCACCATTTTCCCAACAGCATTTGTGTACTTCATGTCTCTCTGTTACATTCCAGTAATTCTCAAACTATTTCAAACTTTTTCATTATACTATATTTGTTATGGTGATCTTTGATCTTTAATGTTACTATTGTAATGGTTTGGGACCCCCAAAACCATACCCATACAAGACAATGAACTTAATCGATAAATACTGTGTGTGTCCTGACTCCTGTAGCAACTGGCCATTCCTCCATCTCTCCTTTTCCTCAGTCCTCCCTATTCTCTGAAACATAACAATATTGAAATTAAGCATCGTAATAATCTGCAATGGCTTCTATAATTGTTTAACCAAAAGGAAGAGTAGCATGTTTCTCAGATTATTACTTTTTAAAGATTTTATTTATTTATTTGACACAGAGAGAGAGATCACAAGTAGACAGAGAGGCAGGCAGAGACAGAGGGGGAAGCAGGCTCCCTGCTAAGCAGAGAGCCCAATGCAGGGCTCAATCCCAGGACCCTGAGATCATGACCTGAACCGAAGGCAGAAGCTTAACCCACTGAGCCACCCAGGCACCCCCTCAGATTATTTTTTTTTTAAGATTTTACTTATTTTAGAGAGAGACAGTGAGAGAGAGCGCAAGTGGGGAGGAGAGAAAGAAGCAGGCTCCCCACTGAGTTCAGCGCCAGAATCCCGGGACCATGACCTCTGCGGAAGGCAGATGCTGAACAAATTGAGCCACCGAGGCACCCCTGTTTCTTACTTTATTTTTTATTTTTAAAGATTTTATTTATTTATTTATTTGACAGAGAGAGAGAGAGAGAGAGAGAGAGAGAGAGAGAGACAACACAAGCAGGGGAGTGGGAGAGGGAAAAGCAGGCTCCCTGATGAGAAGGAAGCCTGATGTAGGGCTTGATCCCAGGACCCTGGGATGGTGACCTGAGCAGAAGGGAGACGCTTAATGACTGAGCAACCCAGGCACCAGTTTTTCACTTTAAACTAAAAGCTAGAAATGGTTAAGCTTAGTGAGGAAGGCATGTCAAAAGCCAAGACAGGCCAAAAGCTTGGCCTCTTATATCAGTTAGCAAAGTTGTGAGTGCAAAAAAAAAGTTCTTAAAGGAAATTAGAAAAGCTATTCCAATGAACACAAAAATGATAAGTGAAACAACCTTACTGCTGATAGAGCTTCAGTGATCTAAATAGAAGATTAAACTAACCACAATAATGCCTTAAGCCAAAACCTAATCTAGAGCAAGGCCCTAACTCTTCAATTCTATGAAGACTGAGAGAAGTGAGGATGCTATAGCAGGACACTCTGAAGCTAGCAGAAGTTGGTTCATGAGATTTAAGAAAAGAAGCCATCCCCATAACATAAAAGTACAAGGTAAAGCAGTAAGTGTTGATGCAGAAGCTGTGGCAAGTTACTGATAAGATCTAGCTATGATAATTAATCGTGGCTACACGAAACAACAGATTTTCAATATAGATGAAGCAGCCTTTTATTGAAAGAAGATGCTGTCTAGCACTTTCCTAGTTAGAGAGGAGAGTCAAGTCAATGCTTGGCTTTAAAGCTTCAAAAGACAGGCTAACTTTCAGGGGCATCTGGGTGGCTTAGTTGGTTAAGCATCTGCCTCTTGCTCGGGTCATGATCCCAGGGTCCTGGGACTGAGGCCCATGTCAGGCTCTCTGCTCACTGGGCAACTTGCTCCTACCTCTTCCTCTGCCCCTCTCCCTTCACATACCTTCCCACCCACCACGTCCCAGCTCATGCTCTCTCACTCACGCCCTCTCAAATAAATAAATAAAATCTTCGATTAAAAAGCGGGGGGGGGGGGCTGCCTGGGAGGCTCACTCAGTTAAGCCTCTGCCTTCGGCTCAGGTCATGATCTCAGGGTCCTGGTACTGAGTGAGCCCTGCACTGGGCTCTCTGCTCGGTGGGGAGCCTGTTTCCCCCCTCTCTGTCTGCCTCTCTGCCTACTTATGATCTCTCTCTCTGTCAAATAAATAAAAAAAATATTAACAAAAGTAAAATAAAATAAAAGGACTGGCTAACTTTCTTGTTAGGGGCTAATGCAACTGTTGACTTTAAGTTGAAGCCAAATGCTCATTTACTTTCAGAAAAAAATCTAGGACCCTTAAGAATCATGCTAAGTCTACTCTGCCTGTGCTCTAGAAATGAAAAAAAAAAAAAAAAAAAGAGAAAGAAAGAAAAAAAAAAAGAAGCCTGCCTGAATGACAGCACATCTGTTTACAACATGGTTTACTCAATAATTTTAACCCACTGTTGAGAACTGCTGCTCAGAAAAAAAGATTCCTTTCAAAATATTACTGCTCATTGACAATGTACTGGGTCACCCAAGAGCTCTGATAGAAATACACAATGAGACCAATATTGTTTTCCTGCCTGCTAACACAATATCCATTCTGCATCCCATGGGATCAAGGAGTAATTTAGACTTTCAAATTTTATTATTTAATACATTTCATAAGGCTGTAACTGTCACAGATAGTAATGTCTCTGACTGATCTAGGTAAAGTAAATTGAAAATCTCTGGAAAACATTCATCATTCTAGTAACATTAAGAACATTTGTGATTCTTTGGAAGAGGTCAAAATATTGGGGTTTGGGGAGGGATAGGGTGGCCGTGAGATGGACGCTGGGGAGGGTATGTGCTGTGGTGAGTGCTGTAAATTGTGTAAGACTGAGGATTCACAGACCTGTACCCCTGAGGCAAATAATACGTTATATGTTAATAAAATAATATTTTTAAAAATCAACATTAACAGGAGTTTGCAAGAAGCTGATTCTAACCCACATGTATGACTTTGAGGTATTTAAAACTTCGGTGGAGGAAGTACTTCAGATGTGGTGGAAATCGTGAGAGAACTAGAAGTGGAGCCTGAAGATGTGACTAAATTTCTGCAATCTCATGATCAGACTTTAAAGGATGTGTGCTCCGAAGTATAGGATAATGACTGCCACACTGTAAACAAGAAGTTTTCATCAAATAACTCTGTGTTCCTTTACCCAAGGCCATAGGCAGATGCAAGTTTAGATTTTAGGAAAAAATCTTAAAGAAAGATCCCTAAAACCTTCCCACCATTACTATGACAAACATATGAGAGAAGTGATGATCTATAGTAGGGAGTGGTGTCCTTTAAATTACATAGCTATTCAACACTGGCAGTTTTAAGAAGCAATAGGTATCCATTATATACAATGGAATATGATTCACCCACAAAAAAGAATGAAATCTTCCATTTGCAACAACATGGATGGATCTAGAGAATATTATGCTAAGTGATATAGAGAAAGAAAAATACCATATGATTTCACTCATATGTGGAATTTAAGAAACAAAACAAAAGAGCAAAGAGAGAGAAAGAGAGAGACACCAAGAAACAGACTTTTAATTAGAGAATTGATGGTTACCAGAGGGGAGGGAGTTGGGGGCTTGGGTAAAATAAATGATGGGGATTAAGGACTACACCTGTCATGATGAGCACCAGGTGATGTATGGAAGTGTTGAATCACTATATAGTATACCTGAAACTAATATAACACTGTATGTTAACTAACTGGAATTAAAATTAAAACTTTAAAAAAAGGTAATTTCATTTAAGCCCAGTAGAGGGAACCAGGATGTCATCATATCTGACTGATTCCTCTCCCCGCCCCCCCCGCCGCCCACCCCACTAGATATGTAAACATTCTAAATTTGACACTTCTCACAGGTTTCAGATTTAAAAATCTGTAAAATCCTGAGAGCATCGTTGTTAACAACCTTGATGATTATGACTAATATTAACATTCTTCAATATCAAAAAGGGGTGACTAATGATAAATTTATCATCCTTTGGGGCACCTGGGCTGCTGAGATGGTTAAGCATTTGCCTTTGGCTCAGAGCATGATCTCCAGATCCTGGGATCAAGCCCCATGTCAGGCTCCCAGATTGGTGGGGAGTCTGCTTCTCTCCCTCTCCCTCTGCTTCTTCCACTGCTTGTGCTCTTTCTCTCTCTCTCTCGCTCTCAAATAAATAAATAAAATCTTTTAAAAAATAAAATAAATTTATCATCCTAACTACTTGTAGTCTTTTGAGACACTCACAACTCATCAAATCCATTATCTTTATTCTCCTAAAATCCCAGTGAGGCAAACAGTTACAGAATGACTACCATGTATAAAGAAGGACTTATAATAGAGAAGATGAGTAAGAACCATATATTCAACCTTATATTTGTAAGATGCCTTATAACTTAAAAGTACTTTTACATATGTACTGACATATGATCTTATTTTTGTGATAAAAGAACAAAACGAGTACTTTAACATGACTTAAGGTCTGTTAAGCAGCAGAAGCAAGCTCACTTCTATTATTAAATTAGTAAAAAACCAATGTAAGAACTTATTTGCCTCAAATATCCTCTACACCAATCTAAAACAGATCCAAAAGATAACTCCAGAATCTCAATTTTCAACCAGACCTTTTTTTGTTTTTTTTTAATTGAATCCTGAAACTAAACAAGATCTTAATAGCTTATTTAGTTCACTCATGTACAAAATGAAGATACCTAAATTTAAAATGTGGTTTTCTACTTTTAATTGTCTTGAAAAGACAGCAGCTCAAACTTACCATAGAAAATAGAAATATAGTACAATCTAGTATAAAAATACTCTCAGATGGGATTTTTGAGCAAATCCATACTTGTCTCTGTAGACAAGAACACATTCTCTGAGCAACAGAAAATAAGGTAAGAGAATTCCACTCTAAAGTAGACTCTAGATGTCCCAAAACACTTAACAGTTTGGGTAAAGATACTTCTGTTACATGGACCTAGTATACAAGGGGTTTTTGCTATTGTTGTTAGAAGTATTTACCCTTAACAAAGGCGAGTGGTCATGACACAAATCTGTTCTGTCACAGATCAGAAATGGTGCCATGGCATTAATCAGATGTTGGTTAGTACACCATGGCTAAAAGAGATAGCTAGCTAAAGTGGGCTAGCATCAGAAATCTACCCATAGAAAAGGGCTTAGGGCCTTTAAGCATGAAATTAAATCCAGAGAAGTCAGCTATCAATTAGCAAAAGTTTATTTGAGGTCCTATTATATTTAAACCAGACCCTAAAAATCACAATAATAGTGTCACACAAACCACCAGCCACTGTAAAATTTAGGCCTTGGAGTTAGGCAGGCTAAGCCCAAAAGGTCAGAGAGGCAGTGAGAATGTATTAACAAGCAAATATCATGAAGTAAAATCTAGATAAGAGGATATTTTTAATAGACTGCTTTTTACCAGACAAATTCAGAAGGTAACAGATCAGTAAATATGGGGAGGAAACAAAAGGCTTGCAGGTGAATTCTGTCCCTAAGAAGATCAGCAGATATCCTATTTTACCTCCAAAAATAACAAGAACAGCAATAATTCACACTAGGAGCAAGTACTTTGCATTTTTACCAAATTTAATCTTCATGACAACCCTAAGAATCCCATCATTATTCATATCTTACAAGGGAAACTAAGACTTAGAAAAATATCTTGCTTAAAAATCATACAGCTAATAGGTACCAGAGCTGGGATTTAAACCCAGATCTGTTTGACTCCAAACTCTATGCTTTAACTCCAAGCCACGATTTTCATGTTGTCTGCAATCCAAACTGGTATCTCTAAAGTATGTGACCAGCATATTCTTCTAGGAAATGAAACATGGTTCATTCACTAAGAAAAGGTGACTGCTGACACTTCAACCCATGTCAAAATAAACACTAGAATAGCCAAAAGTAAATAGAGAAGCAGACTGGGATAGTGTCTGGCACTGTCATTTTCCCTTATCTTATTTCTCTATCACAGTTATCTCTGATCAACAAAAATACTAGCACAGCAATAATCCTAGACCCTTTTAGAAAAAGCAAGGAATTTGGTCCTGATCCCAAGATTAATCAGGGGGACAATCATATACAAATTAATCTTCTTGGTATAGATCTCATCATCTAACAGAATTAAAAATTCTCAGCATCTTAGACTATGGATCAGATTCCATCTTTCAGACCCAAATGCTATACGCCAGACAAAACCTTCAGATTCCAATGTTATGGTGGCATGGTAACATCTATTTACTGGTTGGCTGAGTTTACTAAAAAGAGAGCACTTGGAAAATCTCACATCTTAATTTATTAATCAAAGAATGAAATTATTTCTGATGGCCTAGTTCTCAAACTCACTTTGCTTCTCAGATAAGTTCCAGAACAAATGACTAGCTCTTGGTAAATGATTTCTTCCGTTCCAGTTCACTGAAGACACATAAAAGCACCAGAGCTGCAGTGAGCCAGTGTTCATCCCTGACCAGCTCTGGGTCTCCTACAAAACTCTTTTCATTATCTAAATCAGGCAAGAACTCAGTAACTCCAACACATAATAAAGTAATAACATAAGAGGTGAATAAGCCTGATTCTAATTTGCATCCCAAACCCACCCCAATAGAGGAGGAAAAGCTCAAAACAAAACAAAAATCCACATGTCCTGAAGCTTTAACATCTGAAACCTGGAAAGAGATATGAAGGCCTATATAGTGCAGTAATTTCCAAATGCTAGTTCAAAAATTAGTGGTGATCCCTGACTAAAGAGGCATTGGTCTAAGAAATATTGAGAAAAAGATAGGAATGTAATTAAATTTTTCATATAGCTAAATCTACTAATTTCAAGAGTCCATGTTCTTGGGGCACCTGGGTGGCTCAGTGGGTTAAAGCCTCTGCCTTCGGCTCAGGTCATGATCCCAGGATTCTGGGATCGAGCCCCGCATCCCATCCAGCTCTCTGCTCAGCGGGGAGCCTGCTTCCCCCTTTCTCTCTGCCTACTTGTGATCTCTCTCTCTGTCAAATAAATAAATAAAATCTTTTAAAAAATAAAATAGAAATAAAGAGTCCATGTTCTAGTCCGAGACTATATTTCGCCTAGTTTTTTAGTATGAATTGTTATTCCTTTTATGAAATTAGGTAGTATTTGTTTAAAAGTATTCCTAATTTAGCAAAATAGCAATAGTATGAAAACTCACATTTTTCTCTTTAGTTTTACTCATTTGTGAAACCCTGAAGTCCAGGAATCTGTGAACCACTTATCTGGTGTATCACCTGGAAATCCATTTCACATGGATGAAAATTACACATACATTTGACAGGGAAACACCAAACTGACCCTAATGATTTATTCCTGCATAATACTCCTCAAGATTTCTACCCATACTATTTTCCTACTACTGCTTAAGCCCATTTTCTTTCATTCTGCTTCAGTGGAATTAATTAATAACTACTAAATATGTTCTAAAAATCTTGGCACTTGTTTTCAAAAAATTTTTTTCTCAAAGGATCTCGCTTGGGGCCCCTGGGTGGCTCAGTGGGTTAAAGCCTCTGCCTTAAGGGCTCAGGTCATGATCCCAGAGTCCTGGGACAGGCTCTCTGCTCAGCCAGGAGCCTGCTTCCCACTCTCTCTCTGCCTACTTGTGATCTCTGTCAAAGAAATAAATAAAAAAATCTTAAAAAAAATTTTTTTTAAATAAATAAATAAAAGGATCTCACTGTTCAAAGAATGAAACTAGAAATTTAAATTAAGGAACCTGAATATCTTGTTTGTTTAGATCAGGTGACAAGTCCTTTCCTTACTATGACTCTTGGAAAATCTAGGACCTCTCATCTGCTTGTGCAAATAAGGAGTGCCCCACCTCCACCCACTCCTAGTGTTTTTCTCAAGAACAAATTACAAAGGAACGAGAGACATTAATCTCAACTGGTTGAACTGTGAAAGTTAGGGGTAGGAAAGGGAGGTGAACTTTTACTTTTCATTTGTAAACCCCAGGTATGCAAAAACATGTGTTTTAATTTTTATCAAGAACATGTATTAATTTTATAAATTATAACAAATCTTTATGTAGAAAAGCTAAAAAATAAAAATTTTCCATTTTTAAGGAAAGATGTATTTTTCAGTCTCCAGGTCTCTAAAGAGTTATTGAACTTGGAACCAGGATTCTCCAGTAACACAGAGAGACATAAAAGAGCCAATTTGGGTTTGCTCTTATGACATAATAAATACATGTAGTTCCTGACACAGCGCTCCTAAAACCCTTGGAATTTTCTGAGTGATGAGAATGATAGGGGTATCTCACACAGAGCTCCTAAATCCCTTGAAATTTCCTGCGTCATAGGAGCACCTTTCGTTCTAATGAGATACTTGGTGGGCTCCTGGATAGCTGGTTACCAGAAAGATCAAACCGTGACTTGAGACTTAGAACTTTCAGCCCTACATCCCCAGAGTGAGGAGAGAGGCTAGAGACTGAATTAATAATTGATCATGCCTACAAGATGAAGCCTCCATAAAAAACTCTAAACTACAAGATTTGGAAAGCTTCTGGGCTGGTAAACACATCCAACTCCACAGGGACAGAAGCTCCTGAATTCAGGACCCTTTTGGACTTAAGTATCCGTTTATCTGGCTATTCATCTGTATCCTTAATTATATCCAACTAGCAATAATGATTGTCGTAAAAATCAAATGACTTCCTCAAAATCATACGGAGTCTCAACAGCAAAACAATGCAGTAATAATTGTCATTTCTGATACCCCTGCTAATGGAAACATCTTCTGATGGATGTACAAAATAAACAGAGACAGAGGATAGATGTCCACATACACAGTTCATAGTTATGGCAGCTTGATGTTGAGCATATTCCTGGGGAAAGAGCTCGGTGGTCGCTGGCTGAGGAACGCACTGCCTCTATAATGGCTTGCTGCAAAACAAACACTGGATGCTATTTTTGTTTTTGCCTTTTTCCACAAAAGCCAAAATCCTCCTTGGATTTCTTTTGGTTTGTAAGGACAGGTATTCATGGAGGTCTTTCTTTCTTTTTTTTTTTTTTAATTTTATTTATTTATTTGAGAGAGAGAGAGAGAGACAGTGAGAGAGGGAACACAAGCAGGGGGAGTGAGAGGGAGAAGCAGACTTTCCAGCAGAGCAAGGAGCCTGATGTGGGGGCTTGATCCCAGCATCCTGGGATCATGAACTGAGCCCAAGGCAGACACTTAACAACTGAGCCACCCAGGTGCCCCTCATGTAGGTCTTTCTTAAAAGCAAAGAGGTATAACACAAACTATTGACAAGTCAGGGATACCTATGTCTCATTCTCTCCTAAAGTTGAATAAATGGACCAACTGACTATTCAAATGAATTGTGTGTTTCAATATAAAGAAAAGGCCCAAGTTAAATAGCATTTTTTTTCCTCCAAGCCGACAGAGTTGATCAGGAGGGAAGACAACAGGGAATATTAAAACATTAATCTGAAACAGTCTAGACATTTTTCTACTCTAAAGAATAACTTAAATATTTATTGAGAATTATTTAAATAATATATTCCCCTAAAAGCTTCAAGTTAACCCTGAATATCCAAACAATTAAGTTTTTTAGTGGCACCTGGGTGGCTCAGTGGGTTAAGCCTCTGCCTTCAGCTCAGGTCATGATTTCAGGGTCCTGGGATCGAGCCCCGCATCAGGCTCTCTGCTCAGCAGGGAGTCTGCTTCCCCCTCTGCCTCTCTGCCTACTTGTGATTTCTCTCTCTGTCAAATAAATAAATAAAATCTTAAAAAATAACAACAACAACAACAAAAAAAAACGCTGAAGTTCTTTGAGCATATTCTTAGACCCAAGCTTTACTTATGAATTTCTATGGCTAAGATGGAATAACAAGAACTCAATTCACCTTTCTGGCAAACAAACAAAAAAGACAGTCAAAACATTTCAAACGAGTTTCAAGACACAAGACATCAAATAACAAAATCAGTGATCTCTGAAACATGGAAACATGAGATGAGCCACAGAACTACCTCAGCTTTCTCTCTTTTTTTTTTTTTTAAGATCTATTTATTTATTTGAGAGAGAGAGAGAGAGCATGCCCATGAGGGAGGGCAGGACAAAGGGGTAAAGAGAGAATCTCAAGCAGACTCCCAACACTGAGCACAGAGCCAGATGTGGGGCTTGATCTCACAGCCCTGAGATCATGACCTGAGCCAAATTAAGAGTTGGCCACTTAACCAACAGAGCCACCCAGGCATCCCTACCTCAGCTTACTTTTTTAAAATTTTATTTTATTTATTTATTTGAGAGAGAAAGTGAGAGAGAGAGAGAGAGAGCACAAGAGGGGGTAGGGACAGAGGGAGAAGCAGACTCACCACTGAGGAGGGAGCCCAATGCAGGACTTGATCCCAAGACTCCGGGATCATGACCTGAGCCAAAGGTCACTCAATCAACTGAGCCACCCAGGCATCCTCAGCTTATTTTATAATATATATATACACACACACACACACACACACACACACACACACATAAATTTTTATATAACATATATAAAACATATATAAACATATATAAGAACATATATATAAATAATAATATATGTACACACATATAAATTTTTATATATAAACATAAAAATTTATATATATAAACATATAAAAATTTATATATGTGTGTGTATATATTATGTATGTTTATTTATTTATTTTGGTCAGAGAGAGAGAGAGAGGACAAACAGGGAGAGCAGCAGGCAGAGGGAGAAGACGACTCCGGGCTGAGCAGGGAGCCTGATGCGGGACTCAATCCCAGCATCCTGAGATCATGACCTGAGCCAAAGGCAGACATTTAACCAACTGAGCCACCCAGGCATACCTCAGCTTACTTTCTAAAGAGTTCCCATGCTATAGTACAGGAAGACAAAACTAAGGGAGGGCTTGGCAAACTCTGAGTTGAGGAATTAGAAATGAGAATCCAGGAAGACTAAGGCTGCTAGAGTTCATAGAACAGAGTGCTGGAGAGGAAAGAGATGCTCAGAGCACCCTGGATATTCGCAGGTCTTCCTTGAGTATTCAGCGAAGTACTGATTGATGCATGTGTGTCAGGGAACTATCCAAAGCTGAAAGAACTATCTAAAAGTATTACAGAATAGTATCTAGAGTTCACATAGGCCCAAAAGTAGTTCCTACCACCAAGATATCAAAAAACTGGTAATTCAACAGGACATAAGGTAGAGTACTCAGGAAGGTCTTGGCTCAGTTGTGAGAAATAATTAGCCTGAGACAGAGCATCACTCCAGAACTAACTAAAAAAATCATAAAAGGAAGATCTGAGAGATTCAAACTATTTCTAAGTAAATTATCTGCATCTAAGGATAAAATACAAGAATGGTTGTAGGTATACAGAAATATCTAGTACACCCCAAATATAAAATTCACAGTGCCTGACATCCAATAAAAGATGCAAAGAGGGAGTAAAACATGATCCATACAGAGAAGAATAATCAATCAACTGAAACTACCCAAAACTGAAACAAATATTAGAATTAACAGTAAAAGACAATAAAATAGTTATTATATTCTATCTCATATTTTTAATAAGTAGAAACATGGAAGGTATTTTTAAAGACCTTATTTGAGCTGTTAAAGATAAAAACTACAATGGAGGAAGTAAAAATATATACAGATTAGACACTACAGAAGAAATGACTAATGAATCTGAAAGTATAACAAAGGAAAATACTCAAAATGAAAAACAAAGCCAAAAAACAAAAACAAAGAATCCAAAAACTGAAAAAGCATGAGTGAACTATGGGAAAGCTTCAAGTACCATTATATATAGGTAATAGGATGCCTGAAAGGAGTGCAAGTAGTGGGGAAAAGGGAAACAGACAACATATTTGAAAGAAATAATGAACAAAAGCTTTCCAAATTTGATGAAGACTATAAACTCATAGATACAAAAGCTCAATTAATCCTAAGGAAAAGAAATACAAAGAAAATGACACCAAGGCCCATCATAATAAAATTATTCATTTTTAAAAAGATTTTATTTATTTATTTGTCAGAGAGAGAGCTCACATGCACAAGCAGGGGGAGCAGCAGATAGAGGGAGAAGCAGGCTCCTTGCTGAGCAAAGAGTCTGATGTGGGACTGGATTCTAGGACTCTGGGATCATGACCTGAGCTGAAGGCAGATGCTTAACCAGCTGAGCCATCCAGGTGTCCCAAATTATTCATTTTTAAGACAAAATCTTAAAAGCAGCCAGAGGAAAAAAGATGCAGAGAGGAACAAAGATATAGTATCAGATTTCTTAAAGGAAACAGTTCAAGCAAAAAGACAGTGAAGAGATATGTTAAAGTACCAAAATTTTCTCAATCCACAAATCTATACCCAGCAAATATACTCTCAAAAACAAAGGCAAAATAGACATTTTCAAACACACAAAAGCAGACCCACAACATAAGAAATGTTAAAGAGTATGCCTCAGGCAGAAGAAAAATGGTATCACACAAAAATCTGAATTTACCCAAAAGAATGAAAAACATTGGGACTAATAAGTATAAAAGATTTTTTTATTATTTAAATCTCTGTAATGATAATTAACTGAGAAAATATAAAAATATATTGTGAGCTTTACAGTATACATATAAGAAATACATGGCAATAAGCATAAAGGCCAGGAGAGGAGAAATGAAAGTATTACATTGTAAGATTGTCACCCTACATGTGAAGAGATATGATTATTACTTCAACTATGATAAGTTAAAATGTATACTATGAACCCTGTAACATAACCACTAAAGTAACACAACAAAGGGTTTTAGCTAATAAGCCAACAAGGGAGATAAAAGGTAATAATAAAAATAGTATATTAGGGGCACCTGGGTGGTTCAGTAGGTTAAGCCTCTGCCTTCAGCTCAGGTCATGATCTCAGGGTCCTGGGATCGAGCCCCATGTCAGGCTCCCTGCTTGGCGGGAAGCCTGCTTCCCCTGCTCTCTCTGACTGCCTCTCTGCCTACTTGTGATCTCTCTCTCTCTCTCTCTCTGTCAAATAAATAAATAAAATCTTTAAATATATATATATCCAAAAAGGGAGAAAAAGGAAGAAAAGGGAAAAAAAGAGCAAAACAGAAAACAAAGGGCAAAATGATAGATTCAAATAAAACAGTACAATCAAATTAAGTGTAAGTGGCCTAAAAACCACAATTAAAAGGCAGAGATTGTTGGACTGGATAAAATACTAAGACCTAAATACATGCTGGTTACAAGAAATGCATTTTAAATAAAAATATACAAATAATTTAAATTTACAAGAGATAAGAAGATATACCATGCTAACAATAAATGAAAGTGAAATAACAAAACAGTAACAAAAGGTGAAATGGCTATTTAAATATCAGAAACAAAGTAAATTACAGAGCAAAGAAAATTACCAAGGATAAAGGTCATTTCATCATGGCAACTAGTTCATCTAAACAAAAGAATATAAAAATCTTAAATTTGTATACTCCTTGGGAGAGAACTTAAGAATACATGAAGCAAGAACTAATAGAACTAAAATGAAAAATAGATAAACCCACAATTATTATCAGTTATTATCAATTATCAATTATTATCACTATCTTTCACTAATGAATACAATAGGTAGACAGAAAAACAGCAAGAATCTAATAGACTTGAAGGTCACTATCAATCAACCTGACATAATCAACAAGTATAGAACATTCCATCCAGTGACAGTAGAGTACATCCTAAAATCCACACATAACCTTAAGGGACCCTGAGATTGTTTTGGCTAAAACAATCTTTTTCTTCTTTTCTAAAAATTTAAATTAAATTAATTAACATCTAATGTATTGTTTCAAGGGCACAGGTCTGTGATTCATCAGTCTTATACGATACCTGGTGTCATTACAACACATACCCCATCCCTCCACCTCACTCCCCTCCAGCAACCCTGAATTTATTCCCTAAGATTAAGAGTTTTTTATGGTTTGTCTTCCTCTCTGGTTTCATCTTGTTTCATTCTTCCCTCTCTTCCCCTATGAACCTCTGTCTTTTTTCTTTTTTTTTTTTTTAAGATTTTATTTATTTATTTGACAGAGAGAAATCACAAGTAGGCAGAGAGGCAGGCAGAGAGAGAGAGGAGGAAGCAGGCTCCCTGCTGAGCAGAAAGCCCGATGTGGGGCTCGAACCCAGGACCTGGGATCATGACCTGAGCCGAAGGCAGCGGCTTAACCCACTGAGCCACCCAGGCGCCCCCTCTGTTTTGTTTCTTAAATTCCATATATCAGTGAGATCATATAATTGTCTTTCTCTGATTGACTTATTTCACTTAGTATAATACCCTCTAGTTCCATCCACTTTGTTGCAAATGGCAAGATTTTTTTTTTGATGCCTAAAATAATCTTTAAAAAGATTTAAAAATAATCTTTAAAAAGAACAAAGTTGGAGGACTCCCACTTCCCAGTTTCAAAACTTAGTACAAAATAACAGTAATTGAAACAGTGTGATACTGCCTTAAAGACAGACAAATAGAAATAACAGATAGAATAGAGAGCCTGGAATAAAATGTCACATGTAAGTCATATGATTTTAAACAAGAGTGGCAAGACCATTTAGTGAGGAAAGGACAGTCTTTTTAGCAAATGGTATTTAAAATACTGAATATCGGGCACCTGGGTGACTCAGTGGGTTAAGCCTCTGCCTTCAGCTCAAGTCATAATCCCAGGGTCCTGGGATCAAGCCCCTTATCAGGCTCCCTGCTCGGTGGGGAGCCTGCTTCTCCCTCTCTCACTCCCCCTGCTTGTGCTCCTTCTCTTGCTGTGTCTCTTTCTTTCTGTCAAATAAATAAATAAATATTAAAAAAAAAATAAAATACTGAATATCCACATGCACATGAATGAAGCTGGACCCTTACACTATATACAAAAATTAGTTTAAAATAGATCAAAGACTTAAACCTAAGAGGTAAAACTATAAAACTCCTAGCAGAAGACATAGGGGAAAAGCTTCATGACCCTGGGCTTGGCAATGATTTCCTGAATACAAAATCAAAAGCACGGGCAACAAAAGAAACAATATATTGGACTACATCAAAATTAAACATTTCTGGGGCGCCTGGGTGGCTCAGTGGGTTAAAGCCTCTGCCTTCGGCTCAGGTCATGATCTCAGGGTCCTGGGATCGAGCCCTGCATCGGGCTCTCTGCTCTATGGGGAGCCTGCTTCCCTCTCTCTCTGCCTGCCTCTCTGCCTACTTGTGATCTCTCTCTGTCAAATAAATAAATAAAATCTTAAAAAAAAAAATTAAACATTTCTGTGCATTAAAAGACATAATCTACAGAGTGAAAGGGCAACCTATGAAAGAATGGGAGAAAATATTTGTAAATCATATATTTGAAAAGGAATTAATATTCATAATACATAAAGAAGCCCTATGAATCAACAACAAATTAAAAAATGGACAAAGAACTTGAATAAACATTTCTTCACAATAGATATAAAAGTGGTCAATAAGCACACAAGATATTTAACATCACTAATATCATTGACTTTTTTTAAAGATTTTATTTATTTATTTGAGAGACAGAGAGAGCATAAGCAGGGCAGAGGGAGAGGGAGAAGCAGACTCCCTGCTGAGCAAGGAGCAAGGAGCAAGATGTGGGTGGGGCTCTATCCCAGGACCCTGGGATCATAACCTGAGCCGAAGGCAGATGCTTAACTGTCTGAGCCACCCAGGTGTCCCTAAACTGTACATTTAAAAATGTCGGGATGTAAATTTTGTTACATGTTTTTAACCCAATTTTTAAAAAAATTTAATGATTAAAATGGTCTTATGATATGCACTTTACCACAATTTAAAAAAAGCTAGGGGTGCCTGGGTGGCTGGGTTGGTTAAGCATGGGCTCTTGGTTTCAGCTCAGGTCATGATCTCAGGGTCATGAGATGGAGCCCTGCATCAGGCTCAAGCTGAGCATGGAGACTGCTTAAGATTCTCTCTCTCCAGGCACCTGGGTGGCTCAGCTGGTTAAGTAACTGCCTTCAGTTCATGTCATGATCTTTGGGACCTAGGATTGAGCCCCACATCCAGCTCCCTGCTCAGCAGAGAGTCTGCTTCTCCCTCTCCCTCTGCCCTCTCCCTCTGTTTGTGCTCTCTCTCAAATAAAGAAATAAAATCTATAAAAAAAAAAAAAAAGATTCTCTCTCCCTCTGCCCCTCCCCCACTCACATGCGCTTTCTCTCTCACTAAATAAATAAGAATAACTAAATAAGCTAGTGTGTTTTAGCCCTCTTCAGCCCATCCCTCCCATTGATTACAAACAAAAACTCTCAGAAAATATAAAAATTAACTGCTTGAAGACTGAAAAGTAAAAATCAAACAAAGGAATCAAATACAGAGAAGCAAACTGCACAAAAGTAAGTTTCCCAAACCTTTCTCTCTTGCTCTCTTATAGCTTTTCCTCAAGTGTACATCCCAATCATAATGCCTCTCAATGAAGGCCCCTGAAACCCTAACAGAAACTTATATTCTAGGCCACATAAACCAAAGAATGTCCCATTTCAGGCAGGAAAGTGTAGGTGGAAACCCAAAAGTGACAGAGCAAGAAAAGCAGATGTCCTAATTCTGTGTATGATGCCATATAAGCCTCAACCTAACCACTGCACTATGCACGCACATGACAGCCCAAAACAAGCATAGCTAAGGCTTAGAGAACTAGGCATAGAGAACTTAAACCTAAAAATGATGAAATGAAATTCACATTCTAGGGCGCCTGGATGGCTCTGTTGGTTAAGTGACTGCCTTCAGCTCAGGTCATGATCCTGGAGTCCCAAGACCAAGTTCCACATCAGGCTCCCTACTCAATAGGGAGTCTGCTTCCCTCTCTGACCCTCCCCCACTCCTGCTCTCTCTCTCAAATAAATTTTAAAAATTGTTAAAAAAAAAAAAAAGGAATTCACATTCTAAACCTAATCAGGTTGATTGTCTGCTAAACAAAAACATTAGCATTCTCCAGAGAATTACAAAAGAACCCCAAGTCTATGATATGTCACAGTCACAATGTCCAAGATGAAACCCTAAATTACTTGACACACAAAGAACAAAAATTTGTCACCCATTATCATGGGAGAAGACAATCAACAAACACCAACTTAGAGATGGCCAAATATTGGAAATATCCAACCAAAAAAAAATTTTTTTAAGATTTTTTTATTTATTTGACAGAGAGAGACAGAGAGAGACTGGAATCATGACCTGAGTTGAAGGCAGACACTTAATGACTGAGCCATCCAGGTGCCACCAACCAAAAATTTTTTAAAGCAACTATTATAATTCATATGCTCCATGAGGTAAAAGAAAACAAACTTGAAATTATTTTGGGGGGTGATGAAATAGAAATGTTTGTTATCTTAGCTGTGGTAATGATTTTTTTTTAAGATTTTTTTTTAAAGATTTTTATTTATTTATTTGACAGAGAGAGATCACAAGTAGACAGAGAGGCAGGCAGAGAGAGAGAGAGGGAAGCAGGATCCCTGCTGAGCAGAGAGCCCAATGTGGGACTTGATCCCAGGACCCTGAGATCATGACCTGAGCCGAAGGCAGCGGCTTAACCCACTGAGCCACCCAGGCGCCTTTTTTTAAGATTTTATTTATTTATTTAACAGAGAGAAAGAGAGAGCTCACAAGTAGGCAGAGAAGCAGGTGGGGGGGGGCGGGAAGCAGGCTCTCCACTGAGCAGAGAGCCCAAAGTGGGGCTCGATCTCAGGACACTGAGATCATGACCTGAGCTGAAGGCAGAGGCTTAACCCACTGAGCCACCCAGGTGCCCCATGTGGTAATGATTTGAAAGGGGTATATATATACTAAAAAAGATAAAATTGTACACTTTAAATATTGTTGTGTAGGGGCACCTGAATGGTTCAGTTAAGCATCTGACTTTGGCTTGGGTCATGATCTTGGGCTCCTGGGACTGAGCCCCACATCGGGCTCCCTGCTCAGTGGGGGCTCTGCTTCTCTGCTTCTCCCTCTTCCTCTGCCCTCCCCACCCCCGCTCATGTTTTCTCCCTCTCTCAAATAAATAAAATCTTTTAAATAAATCTCATTTATTATATGTATAGCTCAATAAAGTTATTAAAAAAAACAAAGTAACATTAATCATACCTATGCCAAGCACAAGGTAAATAATATTAACGATCACTTTACAGACTAGGAGACTAAAGTTCAGAAATTATTAAGTATTTGCCTAAGGTTACAAAGTTAACTGGGTCCAGAATTCTATACAGATTTTTTTTTACTTCCAAAACTATATTATTTCCTTAGCTGAAAATATAATACAGTGTTACTCAATTTATGAGATATTAGGACTGAATAAAGTATGTTTTTATGATACTAAAATTCATGAGATAGTTAATATATATTAGTACATGGATTTCATACCACCAATTACATGTATTATTTTCATACTAAATTGAAAGAAATATTCCCTCTAGTAACAAATGTCAAAGGAAACACATAGCAGTGAGTACCAATTGCATTTTAACCTCTACTTTTTCACACAGCAAGTCTGAGAAATATAAGAAACATATACAGATGGTACTGTGTGGGTTAATCCACTGATAAAATCTGTGAAAAATCTATAATCCATACATGATAATCTATAGTATTTCCCAATTGAAGCCAATGTTTATTCTTTTTTTTTCCATTTTATTTTATTTTATTTTATTTCTTTTCAGGGTCAATGCTTATTCTTTTAATAAAAAAATGTATTATTCTCAAAAGCTGTTGTTAAAGAATGTTTTATTACATGGAAGTACACTCATGATATGTTGAAAAATAAAAGCAAATTATACGAAGTATTAATGTGTTATTTGTTTTAAAATGCATATATGTACAGAGAAAAAGATTGGAAAGATATATAATATATATAAAATAATATGTGAGTGATTATAGGTGATTTTAATTATCTTTTTGCTTCTCTGAATTTTCCACACTTTCTATAATAAACAAGCAGTGTTTTTTTTAGTATATGTGCTGCTGAAGTGAGCACAACAAGCCATGTTTTTTAATATGGAAAAATATTAAGAGCTATTGTTTCAAAGGATAACAATAAACAAAGGGATCCCACTTACCAAGGTGGATTATCTTTACTTTCTATTTAGGTCTGAATATACCTGTCTTACAAAATACAGTCACAGTCTAGTACCACTCACCTGTCCAACTGCTTGCAAGTTATAGCAGACAATGTCCTTATTAGCTACTGAAGTTCCATAAAGAAGTGCCTCAATGAGCCAGCATATCCCCAGGAGAAGGTCAGAGAAGCTCAGATAAAAGAGTGGCCTTATCTGTCAAAGCAACAAGAGCCTCATTTTATAAATGATGTAGCTAGGAGAATAATAATCAATTATTTTTAAGTTATATCTTTCTAGGAGAAACCTGAGCATCATTTTTCTGGGGTCTCTGTCATTGGTGAACTGTGGGGAATGTAAAGGAATACTCCACGTAGGAAGGAATCTGTAATTTCAACTATCCCAACTATCCTGGAATAAGACTACTCATGGATAGATTAGCATTGACCTTCTTCCTTATAGACATATTCATTCCTCAGATTTAGGGACAAAGGAAAGAATGGAGAGATAAGAAATTTTGTGATGGGAAACACACCACAAATAGAAAATTAAAAGTACTCGAGCTGCACGGCCAACATCTTCTAACAATAGGAAATGAGAGCATCAGCTGAGTGTTTAGGGATATGGTTAACACTCAAAGAAAATAAAAATGGGTTTTTAAAATCTTAATACAGTTTAACTTGCATTTTTCTCATTCTTTTCTTTATTGAAAAAATTGTAAGATATTTAAAGTGTGCAATGTGATGATTTGATAGGTACATTGTGAAAGGATTTCCCCAAGTTAACACCTCCATCACCACACACATTTACTTTTTTTTGGTAAGAACATTTAAGTTCTACTCTTTTAGCAAATTTCAATTATACAACAGTGTTATCAACTATAGTCACCACATTATACATTACATCCTCAGACTTTATTTATCTTATTTCATCAATGAAAACTCAGAGTAGGGGGTGCCTGGGTGGCTCAATGGGTTAAAGCCTCTACCTTTGGCTCAAGTCATGATCTCAGGGTCCTGGAATCAAGCCCCAAATAGGGCTCTGTTCAGCAGGGAGCCTGCTTCCCCCTCTCTCTGCCTGCCTCTCTGCCTACTTGTGATCTCTCTCTCTCTCTCTGTCAAATAAATAAATAAAATCTTAAAAAAAAAAAAAAAGAAAGAAAACTCAGAGTAGGAAAAAATATTGGTATGAATTGTATATGCTGTTTTTCGACTTCTCACCCCATCAGTGAAGTCTTTCCTTCTTTGTCACTTTCTAGTATTCTTCCCCTTTTGCCCTCCCAACTCCCACTTTTCTAAAAATAGTATTGGTTAGCATACAGAGAAAATTATAAAATGTTCATTGAGAGACATCAAAGAAGATCTAGAGTGAAGATATACACTATGTTCATGGATTGTAAGACCTAAGATTACAAAAATGTAAGTTCTCCCTAAATTGCTATATAGATTAAATGCAATCTCAATTGTATTTCAACATAGTTTCTTTGGAAATTGACAAGCTGGCTTTATATCTGATGTAGAAATACAAAATATCAAGACAACCAAGACATTCTTGATAAAAAAGGAGAAAGAAGATTTGTCCTACACGTAGCAAAACTTAATATAAAGCTAGAGTGTAGATATTGTGGTACTAGCATAGGGATAAGCAATAGACAAACAGAATACAGAGCTCACACAAACCTAAGCATATATAAAAATTTTTGATACATGATAGAAGGGCTTTTTAAAAAAAATACTTATTTATTCAACAGAGAGAGAGAGACCACAAGCAAGGGGAGCAGCAGAGGGAAAAGGAGAAGCAGATCCCCCGCTAAGCAGGGAGCCCTACTGCAGGGCTCGATCCCAGGACCCCGAGATCATGACTCAAGGCAAAGGCAGACATTTAACCATCTGAGCCACTAGGTGTCCCTAGAAATGGCTTTTTTAGAAAAATTTTATTATTATTGGCAAAATTATTATTATTACTGTAGTAATCTCTACACCCATTGTGGAACTCAAACTTACAACCCTGAGATCAAGATTTGCAGGCTCTGCTGACTGAGCCAGCCAGGCATCCCACAAAGTGGCTTTCTGGATCAAGAAAGAAAGGATAGTCTTTTCAAAACATGATGTTGCGGGGCGCCTGGGTGGCTCAGTCATTAAGCGTCTGCCTTTGGCTCAGGTCCTGATCCCAGGGTCCTAGGATCAAGCTCCACTTCTGGCTCCCTGCTCAGCAGGAAGGAAGCCTGCTTCTCCCTCTCCCCTCCCCGGCTTGTGTTCCCTCTCTCTGTCTCTCTCAGTTAAATAAATAAATAAAATCTTTAAAAAAAGAAAAACAGGGCGCCTGGGTGGCTCAGTGGGTTGAAGCCTCTGCCTTCGGCTCAGGTCATGGTCCCAGGGTCCTGGGATCGAGCCCCACATCGGGCTCTCTGCTCAGCAGGGAACCTGCCTCCTCCTCTCTCTCTCTGCCTGCATCTCTGCCTACTTGTGATCTCTGTCAAAATAAATAAATAAAATCTTTAAAGAAAGAAAGAAAGAAAGATAAACAAAAACAAAAACACAACAACCATGATGTTGCAACAACTGGGGTCTATATGGATAAAAATAAAAGTGGACCCCTACGTTCTATCTCACACACTCAAAAATGAGTTCCAACTGGCTTAAATAACTAAATATGGAAAGCAAAACCCATAAAAAAATTTTTTTAGATAACAGAGGAGAATGTCTTCAACTTTTGGCCAGTGAAACTTTTCCTAAACAAAAGAAAAAGACTCTAAAAGGAAGTAATTGAAAAATTCAACCAGTGAAAAAAGAAAAATGTGTCAAAAGACACCACCAAGAAAGTGAAAAGACATGCCACAAAATGGGAGAAGATTATTTGCAGCACATAAAACTAACAAAGGACCGGTATCAAAACAAAATTAAAAACAAAAACTCTTACAAAGCAATTAAAAAAAAAAACCTAGTAGAAAAAAATAGGCAAAAGATGTGAACAGGTAGTTAAGAGGAAATCCAAATGACTATAAACGTATGAAAATATGCCTAACATCATTAGTAATCAAGGAAATGAAAAATTAAGTCCACAAAAAATTATACATTCATGGCAAAAAATTTTTAAATCTGACAATATCCAGGATTAATGGAAAAATAAAGCAATGAAACCTTTCCTACCTTACTGGCACAACCATTTAGAAAAAGTTTAGCATTATCTAGGAATATGCCTCTCCTACAGCAATTCTATCATTAGGTAAATGTTTGCATATGTGCACCAGAAGACATGGACAAGATTAAAGGTTATATATAGATATAACATATATATTATATCTACACACCATACAAATATAACATAGATACATGAATTATAATGTGTTCAAAGTAGAGAATGCTAAACATCAGTGAAAATTAAATGAACCAGAGCTTTACACAAGAATAAATCTTACAAATAACACTGACAAAAAACAGCAAATCACAGAACTATACAAAAATATATACGTATTAGTCCATTTCCAATAAAGTTCAAAAGTGAGCTGAATTAAATTGTTTAAATACACATACCTTGACAAAACTGTACATAAAAGCAAAGAAATTATGATCACAGAAGTCAGGATAGTGTTTACATCTAGAGGTGAGGAAGAGAACTGTGACCTAGTAAGGAGCATAGTAGGTTGACCAGTAAGGAGCATTTTGGTACAGGCAATTTCTATTTCTTATTCTTACTGGTTATAATCATTCTTTAAAAAGTGCATACACGTTTTATGCTTTGTAATCCACATCTGATATATATCACAAGAAAAAGTAAATTAAAAAATTTTTAAAGTTATTATCACATACTACCTAATATAAAAATGAATCTTGCCTGTACAAAAGGGAATTTTTCTCATACCCCTCTTCCAAATGAGAGGAAAGCTAAGATGCTATACCTTGCAAGCAGGGGTAAATGGTCAAGCTGCTTTGGCTAACAAAAACAAAAATGAGTGAAATAACATTTTTTTTTACATTTTAAACTATATTTAATAAATATCAGATATTATTATTATTTTTACCATATATAGCCTTTGCTCTGGGTAAGCCTACTAAAATTCCAGCCAGATGGCACATTCACGGATTCTACTGGCCCATGACCTCCCACAAGTTTATAACTGTTAATGGGTGAAAAATTAAAAGTGAACACCAAATAAACTCTGGAGGAGAAAGGCAGCCAGGAGGCTTTTGTGAGCAAGAATGCAATTTTATTTAAGGTCATTGATTCAATAAATAGCCTTATAGAGAGCACTATTTGCAACTAAAACATACCTAAAGTCTTTGGCAGGGAAATGGAGGATAAAAAGAGATTTATATACTTTCACTCACGCTTAGAAAACAGTGAGTTCTAGTAACAGGAGATAAAGTCAATCAAGTAAACAACAAAAATTAACTGAGCACCTATTGTTGAAGCGAAGAAAAATTTCACCCTGCTTATGTTTACAAAATACTATGTTGAAGGTAATACAAAGGTATGGTATAGTCCATGGTTTAAATAAAGTACAATCAGTGCAGTAATCTATAATACACATAAAAGCAAAAGACATAGTCCTAAATATGAAAGCTTTTGCTTTTAAAAAAACATGGCTAGTGGCACCTGGGTGGCTCAGTCATTAAGCGTCTGCCTTCAGCTCAGGTCCTGATTCCATGGTCCTAGGATTGAGCCCCACATTGGGCTCCCTGCTCAGTGGGAAGTCTGCTTCTCCTTCCCCCATTCCCGTTCCCCCTGCTTGTATTCCTTCTCTAGCGATCTCTCTTTGTGTCAAATAAATAAATAAAAATCTGTAAAAAAAATGCCCAATTCGTACCTCATTTAAATCAAGAGCAGGATAAGGGGTAGAACATGCACTGTGGGAAAGGGTTTCCCTGGGGAGGTTCTGAGTCCAAGTGGGTTCTGGTGAGTTGAAAGACCTAAAATAGTATTCATATGAATACTCTTCTAAAATCCTGCTTCCCAATATTTCTATTCAAATGAAATCAGGTTACAAAGAATATCAAAAGTGATCTTGGGGCGCCTGGGTGGCTCAGTGGGTTAAAGCCTCTGCCTTCGGCTCAGGTCATGATCCCAGGGTCCTGGGATCGAGCCCCACATCAGGCTCTCTGCTTGGTGGGGAGCCTGCTTCCCCCTCTCTCTGTCTGCCTCTCTGCCTACTTGTGATCTCTCTCTCTCTCTGTGTCAAATAAATAAATAAAATCCTTTAAAAAAAAAAAAGTGATCTTTATGGGGAAATGAAGTCACATAAGTGTGTAATAAAGTATATCTGCCCTGAGTATTATTTAACACTGGCTAGTCTGGCCACCTTCTCTCTTCAGTTAGCCTTTCTGAGTCACTGTTTCATCAGTTAATCACCTCAAAGATTCCCTATGGATTTCTCCAATTTACTACATTTATTTTAATTTAATAAACTATTTTGGTCTTTTTCAGATTATGACTTCCATGTGTTTTTTGTGATTAAAAATATTCTTTAAAGGTGCCTGGGTGGCTCAGTGGGTTAAGCCTCTGCCTTCGGCTCAGGTCATGATCTCAGGGTCCTGGGATCGAGCCCCATGTCAGGCTCCCTGCTCGGCGGGAAGCCTGCTTCCCCTGCTCTCTCTGCCTGCCTCTCTGCCTACTTGTGATCTCTGTCAAATAAATAAATAAAATCTTTAAAAAAATTCTTTAATGGACAAAAAAGGAAAACTGGAGGATGGCTGATATTCTTAATCTGGAAAAATTGGAATTTTTCCTACACCAAGAAAACAGAATGTGTGGGAACCAGTGAACTAGTGGTTGTTAAGGTCCTTTAAGCTCTGGTTATGTGAAAGGTATGGGAACTGAAGCCAGAGAAACTAAAGGTCACATCCTAGGCCAAAGTAGATCCTACATCGTTATAAAGCTCTAACCCACTGTCATGCCAGAGGTCACCTTAGAGCAGTGACCTGAGTGGTCACTGAGCCAGGAGCAATTTTGTCTCCCCCAGGAGATATCTGGCAATAAATGTAAACATATTTTGGTTTTTACAACCTCAGATGTATGGGGAGGTGGTTTGCTTCTAACATCTAGTGGGTAAAGTCTGCAAAGCATCTGAAGGTGCAGACAGCCCCCTACAACAAATAATCGTCCAGTCCAACAGATAAATAATGCAGAGACTGAGAATCTCTGCTTAGCTGTCCTACTATGTAACTTATACTTCATTAACTTAATCACCTATGGATTCAAATTTCAGCAAAGGAGACAAACATTAGGGAAATCTGAATCACAGAAAGATATGTGGCCTAAGATTACTTTGGCAGGCAATGACAACACAGTACCAGGACTTCTACTTTCTAGTTACTTACATAGTCAGAGTCTATGCCTGAAATTCAAAATCCTATTTTCTTTTTCTTTTTTTTTTTTAAAGATTTTATTTATTTATTTGACAGACAGATCAGAAGTAGGTGGAGAGGCAGGCAGAGAGAGAGAGGAGGTTGTAGGCTCCCCACTGAGCAGAGAGCCCGATGCGGGGCTCAATCCCAGGACCCTGGGATCATGACCTGAGCCAAAGCTTTAACCCACTGAGCCACCCAGGCGCCCCCAAAATCCTATTTTCATTACATACCATATTTCAGCGGCTTAAAAAGCATATATGGAGAATGGCTTTGGAACAAGACAATCCTGTACTCAAATTCTAGCTCTAACAAATTACTGGCTATATATAAGATCTTAGGAAAGTCCCTCGACCTTACCAGGATTCCATTTCTTCACTATAATATCAGATTAGTAATATCTACCTCACAGAGTTGTTTATTTATTTATTTATTTATTTATTTATTTTTTATTTTATTTTTCATAAACATATAATATATTTTTATCCCCAGGGGTACAGGTCTGTGAATCGCCAGGTTTACACACTTCACAGCACTCACCATAGCACATACCCTCCCCAATGTCCATAATCCCACCCCCCCAACCCCCCTCCCCCCATTAACCCTCAGTTTGTTTTGTGAGATTAAGAGTCACTTATGGTTTGTCTCCCTCCCAATCCCATCTTGTTTCCTTTACTCTTCTCCTACCCCCTTAACCCCCCATGTTGCATCTCCTCTCCCTCATATCAGGGAGATCATATGATAGTTGTCTTTCTCCGATTGACTTATTTCGCTAAGCATGATACCCTCTAGTTCCATCCATGTCGTCGCAAAAGGCAAGATTTCATTTCTTTTGATGGCTGCATAGTATTCCATTGTGTATATATACCTCATCTTCTTTATCCATTCGTCTGTTGATGGACATCTAGGTTCTTTGCATAGTTTGGCTATTGTAGACATTGCTGCTATAAACATTCGGGTGCACGTGCCCCTTCGGATCACTACGTTTGTATCTTTAGGGTAAATACCCAGCAGTGCAATTGCTGGGTCATAGGGTAGTTCTATTTTCAACATTTTGAGGAACCTCCATGCTGTTTTCCAGAGTGGTTGCACCAGCTTGCATTCCCACCAACAGTGTAGGAGGGTTCCCCTTTACCTCACAGAGTTGTTTTAAGGATTAAATGAAAAATGTATTTAAAACACTGAGCAGGGCGCCTGGGTGGCTCAGTGGGTTAAAGCCTCTGCCTTCAGCTCAGGTCATGATCCCAGTGTCCTGGGATCGAGTCCCGCATCGGGCTCTCTGCTCAGCAGGGAGCCTGCTTCTCCTCTCTCTCTCTCTCTCTGTCTCCCCCACCCCTCTCTCTCTGCCTGCCTCTCTGCCTACTTGTGATCTCTGTCTGTCAAATAAATAAATAAAATCTTAAAAAAAAAAACACTAAGCACATCTGTCTAGAATAAAATAAATACTAAACACTGTGTTTAATTTGAAAGGGGACTGTAGTTAAGAGACTTTTGAAAATCTCTGTTCTGCTACTTACTATAAAATTTCAACAAGTTACTTCATGACTTTGAGCCTTAATTTCCTCATCTGTGAAATGGAGCTAATACCATCGTTCCCATGGGAAAGTGATGAAAGCCAATAGATAAAGTCTGTAAAGCACCCAGCATACTTGGAGCTCAGAAAGTGTTCAACATACGGAATTACTCTGATTAGGAAAGTGGGCCCAATAAAAACCCAATCACATTTTCCACATACAAAAGCCCTCCTATATATGTGAACTATATTTTGTCTAATTTTGTGCCATTTGGCCTAGTGAGAGAAAGTGTTGTTACATTTTTATTTCATAGCTAGGAAATACTCTCTCTTCCTAGTCCTCTCTCAATCAGGAAGGTTTTTTTGTTTGTTTATACCTTAAATATATATAATTTTTGTTTGTCAATTACACCTCAAAAAAAGGAAAATATTTTTACTTGATCTTTTTGGTATGAATAATTTTACCTAGGATATATTTTTGTTCTGTTTTTACCATTAAATTGTAATTGCCTAGAAGGCCTGAACAGCAAACCTAATATTTTCTGGAAACAAAGTCTGAGCTATTTCTTAGCCCCACTAGCAATATTGCTAAGATATCAATATCAGAAAACTCACCTCTTGGCAGGATCATACTGTGCTTAGAGTGACTAGAGGCTTCAAACAACTCTATTTCCTAACTTTAATAATTAATGCATAGCAAAAAAATTGTACTTTTAGTAGCCAATCTCTCACTATTCAAAGTTATAGTTAAAATAATTACCTAGAAGAAAAGGGAAACCTATTGACTGTGTCTAAAATATCTCAATGTAACATAATGACAAATTTACAAGTAATTCATAGACTTATTCCATTATTTATAGGTGATACTTCTCTTATTTATTTCAAAGGCTAAGTCACTAAAAAAGTTCAAATCCAACACAAAAAAGAGTTTGCTCACCTCTGGAGATTTCTGTATATTCTGGAATACGGCATAGGCAATAAATGAACTTGAACCGATAACACTGACAGAGATAAAAGATAATAATTAGAAGAAGACTACTAGGGCTCCCTCATTTTTGCTAATGATTTTTTTACAGCTTTACTGATATATAACAGATAAAAAAGAAACCACACATTTTTCTAAAATATGGAAAGCTTCATGAATTTGTGTGTCACGCTTGCATAGGGGACATGCTAATCTCTGTATCATTCCTACTGATTTTGCAAATCAGTCCTGCTGACCAAGTCCTTTGATTTTCAGATGTTATTACTCAATCTGTTTTTTTGTTATTGTTGATGTTACATTTTATTAATCAGAAAATATCAACATGGTAAAGAACAGCATTTCTTCCTAAAGAGTAAAAGCAAATACCCAGGGGAAAATATGCAGGAAACTTTAGAATTCTACAGTTTTGCTTTTACTGGTTAAAACAGTCATAGTACATGAGATTAAATAAATTTACCTCAGAGTAGCCATAACAAATTGTATCCACTGTATTGCAGAAAAAACCTAAACAAAACATAAAAGAGAATAAAATCAAAACTTTAACATTTAATATTCAACCTTACTCCAATTTCACTGTTTATTAACTGTCTGTGCAGAGCACAAACTCTTCAGTGCCTAATCAAAATACCCTACAAGTCTGAGACGGAGCAGAAAGGCCTCTGGAAAGGCAGGGTGGTTCCTTGTTTCCTCTCTTATTGCTCCATCTCTAGGAAACAATATGATAAAAAGAGCAGAGAGGTGGACAGAAAACAAAAAGAGGTAGAGAGGTGGACAGAAAAGAGAGTTGGACGAGAATATTTAAAAAGAAAAGAATAAAATGGAGAAGAGGAAGGAAAAGTTAAATTTTGAGAGAACAGACATGCGTGAAAAGAACAGGTACAAGGAAAAGTAAACAAATACTAAATAGAGTTGACTGATAACTAGAGAGAGAAAAAATAGAATAGTAAGGAGTAAAGAAATAGGAAGAAGTAGTAAAGAGATACTGTGAGTGAAAAGTACAGAACAAGGAGGAAGAAAGGGGGAGCAAAAAGAAAAGGACAACTTATAATCTCACCAAGTCCCAATTGTCCTCCAGAATGCTAGCCTCCAGCAGGAAGGCCATGGGGACTTCTGCCCCAGCTATGCTTACGCAGCCCGATCCTTCTCAGGTTCTGAATCCTGAAGCACAGAACAGGTGGCTCCACCCCCAGCTCTGCTGGGCTCCTCCCTACCCAATCCTGCTCTGTATCTTGAGGACAAGGAAAGAGGTGGTGACAAGTGGAGGAGAAAGCCAAGCAGAAAGAACAAAAATAGAAAGAGCAGGTGACAAGGAAACAAAGTATTAGGAATTGTAAGAGGAAGAGACAGGAATAATAAAAAATAGAGAGAATGGTGAAAAGATAAACGGAGCTGCAAGAGAGAAATGGAACAGAAAAAAAGGAGAGAAAAGTAAGGAAGAAAAAGGAGGTCTGCTTACACTTGCCCCATTTAGGGATAAAAGCCTGTGATGGCAAAGAGAGACTGCATATTAAAGCAATCAGTAAATTTTTAGTAATACCAAGAAAAGCTGTGAAGAGAATGGGCTGTTAATATCTCACATTTAATAGTAACATCTGAAATATTCTGTACCAAAAATTCCCACCAGAAATATATTAAATTACATGATTCATTTAATATACTTATGTTTATATATCAACTCTGTGTAAAGCATTGTGCTACAGAAGATACAAAGACAAATAAGAGACAGACCCAGATTTCCAGGAGCTTGTAATACAGCAGGAAAAATGACCTGAATGCCAGAATCTCAAATTATTTGCACACAAAAAAATATACACTGCCTGTCATTTGAACAATATTCGGAAGAACTGGTAAAATTTGGACAAGGATTATAGTAAGGAGAAAGCAGAAGGAGAATATTTCATCTTAGCTTTCATCTAAACATAGTTTCATACACTCTACAAAATATTTACTGATAACATAATTTGGATCATTTGGATCATAGGTTCAGTGATTTAAATATGTGATTCACTTATTCATAGGAGGTTAATATAGGATTCATTTGTTCACCATAGTGTGGAGTAGAAGAAGGGACATCATTAAACAGAGGTAGGTTTTGCTAGGAAACTATTAAATTGGAGGCAGGTTCTAACCACTTTGCTTAAAGTACTAAATAAACAAATAAAAAACACAGGTCGATTTCTGGTTCAGAAATCCCTACTATAAGGTCTCAGGGAGTGTTCTGAGGCCTCTAATCATATATCTATCTAATAAGGGCGAGAGGACTAATGACAGTCTCACCAAGTGATAAGAGAATGCCTTTGGACAAAGGACTCTTGTCTCAGTCAAGAACAAATCTCAAATTGTTCAAGAAACAACCATGCCAAATCAGTCTGCTGCTCTTGATATAAGAACTTTTCACTCTTGGTACTCTTCTAAAATGTCTTCTGCCACTGACCAAATTCCCATTTGGGGATTTACCTTTCCATTTTACTCTCTGTATTAGTACCCTGCTTTTTGTATCTTTAGCACTATTCCCCCTTGAAATATCTTTTTTTTTTAAAGATTTTATTTATTTATTTGACAGAGATCACAAGTAGGCAGAGAGGCAGGCAGAGAGAGAGAGAGGAGGAAGCAGGCTCCCCGCCAAGCAGAGAGCCCGATGCGGGACTCGATCCCAGGACCCTGGGATCATGACCTGAGCCGAAGGCAGAGGCTTTAACCCACTGAGCCACCCAGGCGCCCCTGAAATATCTTTTGAAACATAATCTTCCCATCTTTCTTTTCTGCAAGGGCTAACCCAAGCCCAAATGAAGTGGGTGATACTTACTTCTAGTTTTCTCTTCTCTTTTTACTTAGCTCCTTAGTAAGCTCAAATACATCATAGCTCACTTAATGTAATGGGCTACTATATTTCATGTATCAATTAAATTAATAGATATTCTTTAAACTTCTACCATGAGCAAGTTACAACTGTGGATACAAAGTCAAAAAAGACATCTTTCTAGTAAAATATTTTTATTTAAGCAAAAATTATACTTAACTCAAATAAGATTCCTAGTAATAACATCTACCAATTATCAAGTGCTATCTATGTATAAGACTCTATGCTAAGCATTCTAATTGTCAACAAAAATTTTGAGGTAAAAAGTAATATTCCCATTTTTAAAAAAAAATTTAGTAGACTCTACACCCAGTGTGGGTCTTGAACTCACAACCCTAAGATCGAGAGTCCCATGTTCTACCAACTGAGCTAACCAGGCACCCCAGTAATGTTCACATTTTTTTCAGATGAAGAAACTGAGATTTAAAGAAGTCACTTCTAATGGTTATGGAGTCATCAACAGTAATACCAATATTCAAATCCAGTCATTCTGACTTCATAGTTTGCACTCTTAACACACACAATATTCTAATGGAGAACTAGTTAATAGGAAGAGAGGGAAAGATAATTTTAAAAATTAATCTAACATCTGGGACACCTGGGTAGCTCAGGCATTCAAGCATCTGCCTTCAGCTGAGGTCATGATCCTAAGGTCCTGGGTTGGAGTCCTGCATCGGGCTCCTTGCTCAGCAGGTAGCCTGCCTCCTTCTGTCCTTCCACCCCTCCCCTCACCCCATGCTCTCTCTTGCTCTCCCAAATAGATAAATAAAATATTTACCAAAAACAAAACAAAACAAAAAGAATGTAACATCAAGGCAGCTCTTTTATTAGGCAATTGCTTCTTAGATATGACAATAAATGCATAAGCAACAAAAGAAAAATACAGATAAATCAGTGGTCTTCAAAATTAAAAACTTTTCTGCTTCAAAGGATACCATCAAGAAAGTGAAGACAAGCCACAGAATAGAAAGAATATTTATAAATCATGTATCTGATAAGGGACTTATATAGAGAATATATAAGAACTCCTACAGGGGCACCTGGTAGCTCAGTCAGTTAAGCCTCTGATTCTTGACTTTGGCTCAGGTCATGATCTCAGGATGATAAGATCAAACTGCAGGACAGGCTCCATGCTCAGCAAGGAGTCTGCCTGAGATTCTCTCTCCCTCTCCCTTTGCCCCTCCCCCTACTCACGTGCACCCTCTCTAAACAAACAAATAAATAAATAACAAAATCTTTTTTTTAAAAACCCTCCTACAATTCAATAATAAAAATACAATACAGGGGCGCCTCGGTGGCTCAGCCACTGGGCGTCTGCCTTTGGCTCAGGTCATGATCCCAGGGATCTGGGATCGAGCCTGGCATCAGGCTCCCCACTCAGTGGGAACCCTGCCTCTCCCTCTCCCACTCACCCTGCTTGTGTTCTCTCTCTCATTATTTCTCTCTGTCAAATAAATAAATAAAATCTTTAAAAAAAATTTCAACCCAATTTAAAAACTGGCAAAGGCTTTGTTTTTTTTTTAAGATTTTATTTATTTGACAGACAGAGAGCACAAGTAGGCAGAGCAGCAGGCAGAGCGAGAGGGAGAAGCAGCCTCCCCGCTGAGCAGGGAGCCCGATGCGGGGCTCTATCCCAGGACCCTGAGACCATGACCCAAGCCGAAGGCAGCTGTTCAACCCACTGAGCCACCCAGGCACCCCTGGCAAAGGTTTTAAACGGAAGTTTCTCCCCCCAAATAAATAAATGACTAATAAACAGGAAAAGATGACTAACATCATTAGCCAGCAGGGAAATACAAATTAAAGTCACAATGAGATAACTTTTCATATCTACCAGGATAGCTATAATAAAAAACAATAGACAATAGTAACTGTTGCGGAAACTGTGGAGGAATAGAAACACATAACCTGCTGTTGAGAATGTAAAATACTGCAGCCACTTTGACAGTTGCTCAAAAGATTAAACATACCTTATATGACTCAGCTGCTAGGTATAAACTTAGTTCTACTTCTAGGTATATACCCAAGAGAAACTAAACATATGTCCACACAAAAACTTGAACACAAATGCTTATCATGTTGTTATTCATAAGAGAAAAAAGGTAGAAACACAAGTGTCCACCAACTGGTGAATGGATAAATAAAATGTAGTATATCCACAAAATGAAGTATTATTCAACAATTACAAGGAAAGAAGTACTGGTGCATCCCACACCATCAAGAACCTTGGAAACATTACGCTAAATGAAAGAAGCCAATCACAAAAGACCACATATTGCATGAGTCCATTTGCATAAATGTTCAAAATAAGCAAATTTATACACACATAAGGAAAATTAGTAGTTGCCTAGGGCTGGGAAGTTAATTTGGGAGAGAATGGGGAGTGACTACTGATGGGCACATGATTTCTTTTTAGTGTGACAAAAATATTCTAAAATTAGACAGTGATGATGGTTGCACACTTTATGAATATACTAAAACTCATTGAATTGTACACTTTAAGAGGATAAACTGTAAATAGGCAAATTTTATAAGGAAATGACCCTTTGCTGAAATTCATGGTATAATGATTAATGGGTAACATGTTTTTGTCTTTCCTACTGAAAAGAATAATATTTAGAATAAAAAGTGTAAAACAAACATTTTAAGAGGGAACTGAAGATAAAGTTTGTAAGAGAGCACCTGACTGCTCTAAATGAATCCACCACTCCTGGTCTGAACAAAGTATACTCTAGGACTTTGATAAAACTTGCAGGTTAACCCAATAAAACACTGAATGAAATCTGAGAGTTTGTGTAAAAATGGGAAATTTGTTAGAAGTTGTAGAGTATCATAGAAATTTCTACAAATTGTAGAAAATTGGTGATAACTAAATTTTTATTTCTAAGGAAAAAAGATGGTGGAATCTGCAAACCATAGATCAAAGATCTTAGTACTGATCCCAAATAAGATTCTAAAATGAACCATCCAAAAAGTGTGCTTCTAAACAATTTTTTAAAAAGTAATCACTAAGTTGGAATGGATTTATAAAAAAATCATGCCAAACTACACCATTCTTTCTTTGGATAGAATTACCATAGTATATATGCTATTTTGACAAAGCATTTGGTGAGAAATTTCATGATATAAAAATAAGGAGAGGCACCTGAATTTGAGTGTCCAAATCTTGATTTTGGCTTGGGTTGTAATCTCAGGCTCATAGGTGCATCAGGCTCCGCACTCGGCAGGAGGTCTGCTTGGGATTCTCTCTCTCCCTCTGCTCCTCCCCCTGCTCATTCTCTCTCTCTCTCTCAAATAAATAAATAAGATCTTAAAAAATAATAATGAGGGGGTGCCTGGGTTGCTCAGTTGGTTAAGCATCTGCCTTCGGCTCAGGTCATGATCTTAGGGTCCTGGGATCTAGGCCTGCATTGGATTCCCTGCTCAGCGGGAAGTCTGCTTCTCCCTCTCCCCCTCCCTCCACTCCACTCCCACTCCCCTCCCACTCCAGCTCTCTCTCTCAAATAAATAAATAAAATCTTAAAAAAAAAAAAGGAAATACAGGCCAAGTGGAAGCACAATTAACAGCATTTCTTGCACAAGTAAGCCTAAGGGAGTGTTAACTAAATGATCAATATCAACTTAGAAATGACTTCTAGTGGGGTTAATCAGCATTCTGACTTGGCACAGTTCCATAAAACACTTTCATTAATGACTTCAGAGAAAATATAGTGGGCACATTTATCAATGTGTGTGTGTGTTAAGTTGCATAACAACTTTCCACAAATTTAGTGACTTAGAACACACATCATCTCATAGCTTCTGTGGATCAGGAGTATAAGAAGAGCTTAGTTGGGTCCTCTGCTTCAAGGCCTCTCACAAGGCTTAATCAAGATTATCAACCAGGGCTGAGTCTCATCTGAAGGCTAAAATGGGGAAGGATTCTGCTTGCAAGTTCACAAAGTTGTTGGTCTAACACAGTTCTTCCAGGGTTGTTGATCTAAAGACCTAATTGTTGATCAAACACTTCACTCAGTTCTTCACCGCATGGATTTCTGCAAGATATCTTCCGATCAAGATGGAAGTCAGAACCTTATGCAACAAAATCGCTTTAGTGATATTCTATCACCACTTCTGTATTCTATTGACCACATATCTTGCCAACAGCCAAGGAGAAAGGATCACATGAGAGGGTAAATACCAAAAGGCAGGGATTATTGGAGACTATCTTAGGGTCTGCCACTGTGTTTTCATCCAATGGATCAAGTACTTTTCCAATTCAGGTCATTTATAATAGCTTTCCTCTTTCTGCAATGTTCTTCCCCCAGATAATCACATGACTAGCTCCTTCTCATCCTTCAAGTATCAGCTTAAACGTCATTACCTCTGAGATGTAACATTTATCAAATTCCAAAATACCATGTTTGTTTTTGCTGTCTGCTTTCCCCTAGTAGACTGGAACATCCTTGAGGACAGACAACTTACCTGTCTGATTCACTCCAATATCTTCAGTACCTAAAAAAGTGCCTAGAATGGGTACTCAGTATTTATTGAATGAATGTACTCAAGTTGTGGGAAGTAGATGACAGATTTAAGATCTAATAAGACCTAAATACTTTAGAATAATGAGTTTCATTTAATAAGATAAAAGTTAATGGAAATAAAAGTATACTGTCCTTGCATCTAAAACACCAAATGGACAAAGATTAGGATGAAAAGTAGCAACATTTTACTTTAAAAATCTAGAGCAGTGCTAGCCAATAAAAATATAAGTTACAGATGTAATCTAAAAGTTTCCAGTGGGGGTGTCTGGGTGGTTCAGTGAGCTAAGCATCTGCCTTGTGGTCAGGTCATGATCCCAGAGTCCTGGGATGAATTTCCATATCAGGCTCCCTGCTCAACAGGGAATCTGCTTCTCCCTCTGCCCTTCACCCTGCCTATGCTCTCTCGCTAACTCTCTCTCTCAAATAAATAAAATCTTAAAAAAGAAACAAACAAAAGTTTCTAGTGACCACACTAAAAAGGCAAAAACAGATGAAATTTTAATAAATTTTACTTAACCTAAATATCCAAATTTTGTCCTTCCAACATGCAATCAATATAGAAAATCATTGATATATTTCACATTTGTAATTTTGAACTTCGAAATTTAGTGTTTTATAACATGTCAATTCAGAACAGCCACATTTCAAGAGCTCAGTAGCTATATGTGATATTATAAATATCATTTTTATTTAGACTCTTTAATTTATAACTAATTTTGGAGGCTCTTGCATTTGGATTTTATCCTACAAAAATGTCGCTATAAATTTCTATAATCAAGCAAATTTCCAAGAAAAGAAATGGTACGACATAATAACCATAATAGTCTTAAGCGAATTATGTACTATATGGCAGATACTGTTGTAAATGCTTTATAACTAGTGTTAACTAATTTAAATTAGTGTGAATTAATTTAATCCACTCACAATCCTATGAGAAAAGTATTATTATTATCCCTATTTTATGTGATTGTAATTACACGCTGGCAGTGCGCAGGAAAGACTGAAGGGGGAAGAGATTGGCAAGAGTTGGGTTACTTTTATTTACTTACTTATATTCCACTTTGACCTAGATAGTATTTCAGGTGGCTTACAAGAGTACGAAAATAAGACAAATTAACATGAATTCAAAGAGGGACAAAAGTGTGGAGGCCAAGAAAAACAAGGCTGTACCCACCTCGAGTCTAGCCCTGACATAAGTACAGCCATCTTGACAAAGCAAAAGCTGGCACCTTGCACCCCCTCTCCACCCGCTCCCCTCCCCTGGGTAGTATGTGTGACATTCCTCAGCCACCCCTGGCTGCCCTAAAAGAAAAACAAATAGTTAACTTGCAGAGATCACAATCCTGCAAGACAGGAGTCTCCCTTGGTTTACAAATGTCCTAGAGATTTAACAATAGCCCAGTTTCCAGAGGCAAATAACTCAGTTCCCCAAGCCCTAATGTAGCCCTCCCCACCATAAAACTGAAGGAGGCTGAGGCAGAAGGAAATGTAAATAAAGTTAAATTTCTTCTAAACCCAAATCTCACTAACAAGGACACTTGATAGGAGAAGTGTGAAACTTTATCTCTAAACCTCCAAGATAGTGTCAGCAATCATTCCCAAGCATATGACCCACAGATATATATCTAAAGGGTCTCATGAGAAGATTTTTTTTTTAAGATTTTATTTATTTATTTGACAGAGAGAGATCACAAGTAAGCAGAGAGGCAGGCAGAGAGGAGGAAGCAGGCTCCCCGCTGAGCAGAGAGCCCGATGTGGGGCTCCATCCCAGGACCCTGAGATCATGACCTGAGCAGAAGGCAAAGGCTCAACCCACTGAGCCACCAGGCGCCCCTCATGAGAAGATTTTTATTTCTAGTAACAAATAACCTTTCTCCCAACAATAGCTAGCCCCTCAAGGTCCTGGAGACCTTGCTTCCAAAATTTCTTAGAGACTTACATCATCCCCTTTGTCCTCACCCACCGACAAGTCCACCCCTACTCTGCCTTTAAAAAATCTGACTATAATCTGGTTCGGGGTCCAAGTCCCTTCTCGGCTGTGTCGGGTATACTTGGGCCCAAGCTTAAGCATGTCACCTCAGGGTCCAAGTCCCTACTCCGCTGTGTCAGGTGTACTTGGGACTAAGCTTAAGCTTGTCAAATAAACCCTCGTGTGATGGCATCAGTGTCGGCTCCTTGGTGGAGACGACGCGAAAACTCGGGCATAACAAAAAGAAGAAAAACATCTCTGTTTAAACGATTTGATCCACGGATGTTAAAATCTCTAAGATTTTTTAATGTTAATTCATTGAAAAAACAGTATTAAAATAACAGAAATCCATGTTTCCTACAATCTCATCAGCTAGTCGGAACATCCTTTTTGTTTTTGTTACTTTAAGTCCTTGTCCCTATACATATTCAGTTTCTATCCATTTGTAGTAACTCTATAGCTAGTATTTTATATTCTACATTTTTCTCAACATTATTCCATAATAATTTTATTCTCTTTTGTTAGTCTTATTTTCTTTCTCTTCATTCCTCTGGACTGTAACCAATGCTAAAAGCCTAACGTATTTCTCTACATCTTTCTCTGTTCTTGTTAAAATATATCCAAATAGGGACAAAGGACACAGTCCCTCTTTGGGTTGCTGGAAGGAAGCACAAAGGAACAGGTAAAAAAGAAAACTGAAACCACCCCTCAGGGGACAGCAACTTCCCTAACAAGACCTCCCACCACTCAGACCGCCCAGATCTTTTGAGCTAAACACCGGAAGGACCTTGGAGTGACCACTGGAGTAACCTGCAATTAACTTTACCTCATTATAATACTAAAATCTCAGCCTAAGGAGGAGCTTCCACCTCATTTACGTAACATACAAAGTATTTATAGGATTTTATGCCCGCCTCTACATACAATGACAAGGCTTTCCTATCTAAATATTCATCTTGGGGCGCCTGGCTGGCTTAGTAGGAAGAGCATGCAACTGGTGAGTTTGAGCCTCCTGTTGGGTATAGAGATTACTAAAAATTAAATAAATAAAAACTAACTATTCATCCTAACCCTAAACAAAAAGCACCCATTCACCCTCCCTTGGGGTGAATTCACAGCTTTAGAAGCTATTTCCCATGATCTCTTTATTTGCTGCATATGAAGTTTACTTTGTGCAATAAAAAAACAAAACCACATCCAAATGCATACATATATAATAGGGGTTATTATGTTTATGTTATGTTTTAGTTACAGGGTTTTAAAAATGGGATCACATATTTCTGTACACATTTCTTTTCTCATCTAGTATTTCATGGAAATAGTTCTAACCCATTCTGATAGCTGTATAATATTCTATATAAGATCATTTCTCGGGACGCCTGGGTGGCTCAGTTGGTTGAGCAGCTGCCTTCAGCTCGGGTCATGATCCCAGCGTCCTGGGATCGAGTCCCACATCGGGCTCCTTGCTCAGCAGGGAGCCTGCTTCTCCCGCTGCCTCTGCCTGCCATTCTGTCTGCCTGTGCTTGCTCTCTCTCCCTCTCTCTCTCTCTGACAAATAAATAAATAAAATCTTTAAAAAAAATTAAAAAAAAAAAAAAAAAAAAAGATCATTTCTCTAGGGGCACCTGGCTGGCTCAGTCAGTAGAGTTCAACTCTTGATCTTCAGGTCTTGAGTTCAGATCCCACACTGGGCATTGAGCCTACTTTAAAAAAAAACAAACATCATTTATCCAACACTTACTCTCAGAAACTTGTGAGTTGTCCTTAGGTTTTTTCTTTTCTTCTTTTTTTCATCTACAAACAATGCCGCAATAAATACCCCTAATCTCTGCACTTACAACCTCCTGCTATGCTGATGACTTTGCTATTAAAGAATAAATTCCAGAGTGGAATTCTTTAAGTTATCAAATATTTCAAGTTCTCACCCCAGAGCCTTTGCACTTGCTCTTTTCTTTTCCTAAAATCCTTCCTAACATACACCAATTTGCAATTTTATATTGATTTATAATTATTTAATATCTTTCTCATCACATGAGCCTAAGTTCCTTGAGAGGTGAATCCTATTCATCCTTTAGGTCTTTCTTCAGCTTACATATACTTGTTTCTAGAAGTTTGCCATGAACTCCAATCTCAATTGATCCCTCCATCATATTTTTTCATAGGTCTTCAACTTTTCTTTCTAGAAATTATCACAATTTGTAATTATATATTTATTTGTCTGATTATTTAATGCTGGTTTCCCCAACTAGGTCTGCAAGGAGCACATCTATTTTGTTCACCAGTGTAACCCTTACCCTCAGAAAAGTATATGGTACCTGAAAAATGCACAGTAAATAGCGGTTAATATTGAAACACTGAAATAATTCTTTTCACATAGAAAGCATTCCTTTTTAAGATTTTATTTATTTGAGAGAGAAAGAGAGAGACATTGTGTATGTGCAAGCACGAGCAGGGAGGCCGGGCAGAGGGAGAAGGATGAGAAGGAGACTCCCCGCTGAGTAAGGAATCTGATCTCCATCCCATGACCCAGATACCAAACCTTGAGCTGAAGATACATGCTTAATAGACTGATCCACCAAGGTGCCCCAATATTCAAAGAATTCTTAGAGGAGGATGGGGCTTAAAGAAAATCATACCACTGGTAAATCTTTCCATAACAATTTTTCACAGATGAAAACGGCTTTGTTCTTTAGACAATTTAGGTGTTCATCTATCTCAAAAGAACTAGTGTTAAATCCAACAAAAATTTGCAAGAGAAAAACAATTAGCTCCAAGGGATGGAATATCTCTGAAGAACAGTATGAGGCTTAAGAAAGGAAAGTAGAAAGAGCCAATGGAATTTTGAGAGATAGCCATGGAGTAATTTCTCTATCATTTATTTACTCACTGAACAAGTAAATACTGAGCACCTACCATGTGCCAGACAGGGGGCTATAGTACCTTAACCTAAACAGACAAAAATATAAATCCAGCCCTCCCTGGGAGCAGATAAAAAGAAAAATAACCAAATTATATGTTAGCAAGCTGAAAAGTGCTATGGAGGGAAAAAAGGGGGGAGCTACAAAGCAAGGAAGTATCAGGAAGGAACAATTTTTTTTTTTCAAGTTTCAGATATTTATTAATCAGTGTAAACCCCAACACAATACAGAAACATGATTTCAGCATTTAGAAGGGAACTATTTCCTGGATAAGTGGAAAATTGTGCTGATGGCTTCTGGGACACCTTCATTCTAAGCAGCTTTATAGTGAGACACTTTTTTAAAGATTTTTTATTTACTTGTTTGAGAATGAGAGAGCAAGAACACGAGTGGGGAGAGGAGCAGATAAGTGGTGGGGAAGCCACAGAAGCAGACTCCCTGGTCAGCAGGGAGCCTGACGCAGAGCTTGATCCCAGGACTCCCAGATCATGACCTGAGCTGAAGGCAGACGCTTAAAGACTGAGCCATCTAGGTGCCCAAAACATTTAATTTAGAAATCTAGATCTTCTTTCTTCAGTTTGCTGTAATTTACATTCACTGAGTACAACTTGTATTGATCACTGAGGACCCAGTCTTTTAGAGGGTTCTGAGTTATTCTTCCTATCCCAACTGACATCTGGATTGCACAATGCCAGGGGCAAGACATACAGCGCTGCTCCAGTACCTGTTACCACAATAAATATGAAAAGGGGGACTAAATTTGGATGCTTCTTTGCCTGACTGAGGATCTGGCATAACTTAGTTGTAGCAGAGCCCTCCAGCCAAGGAGAAGTAAAAATCAAATATGCAAGGCCTGGAACTAAGTCGACCCTACCAGAAGGAGCAGTTTTTTAAATGATGGTCAGGGCAGATCTTAGGAAGTTGACAAATGAGCAAAGAACTTCAGGGAAGTGAAGGAGCCAGCCATATGAATATTTTAAAGAAAAGTTTTAGAGGGAGAAAGCCAATACAAAGACCTCGAGGCAAGAACATAACTTGTATATACAAGGAACAGCAAAGAAGTCAATGAGACTGGGGGCACACTGGCTTGATGATGTCAGAAGAAAAAGAATGGAATTTATTTATTAGTTGCCTTAGCAGATCATGTCACCTTTTTCCTCCTCACTCCAGCTCCCACATCAATCGGGTCATGTGCGCACTCCTTTTGATGCAGAGAACAAAGGCAAAAGAAATATAGAAACAGTTAAATTTCCTTACAACTTACAGCTCATTGACAATTCTTGGGACTAGCAGGGTGACCTTCCTCCAGAAACTCAACTGCCTCAATGTTAATGCTTTGCTGGGGCAAAAAGCAACCTTAGCTTGACATTATCCTGGCTTCCAGGATTCTGTAAATCCACTTTAACAGAGGAAATCTCTTTGGAAACTTCCTTTATCTCTACCCCCTAAGATATATGTTAGCAATCATCCTCCAAACATATAGCCCACTGATACACACCTGAAGGGGCTCATGATTAAGGTTTTACTAGACCGTAGTAAATGACCCCTCAAGGTCTTGGAAACCTTGATTCCAAATTCCTTAGAGACTTACACGTATCCCCATTCCCTTCCAACTTGCAAGTATATAATCAGTCACTCCTCACAACCCCAGTGCTGCTGTTTCTGCCCACAGATCCCTTCCCTGCACTGTAATAAAAACACCTTTTTGCACCATAAAATGTCTCAAGCATTCTTTATTGACCAATGGGCTCAACAATCTTGCATCAACTTAACCTGCCCTGCCTCTTCCTTCCTACCTCTGAGTAAAGCATTGAGACAATTATTGTACTGCACTGAATTGTTTCCATTCATAGCAAAAGTACCAGTACCCTCTCCAACAAATGCCCTTCCTTCACTATTTTCAAAACCTACTTCAAAAATATAACTAGAAAGTAATTCCTGATTGATTACGCTAATTAGGTGTACCCAAAGCATTTACAAGTTCATAAGTGATCATTTAAAAACAGTTTAAACATCTTACAAAGGGGGCACCTGGGTGGCTCAGTGGGTTAAGCCTCTGCCTTCGGCTCAGGTCATGATCTCAGGGTCCTGGGATCGAGTCCCGCATCGGGCTCTCTGCTCAGCAAGAAGCCTGCTTCCTCCTCTCTCTCTCTCTCTCTCTCTCTCTGCCTGCCTCTCCGTCTACTTGTGATCTCTCTCTGTCAAATAAATAAATAAAATCTTTAAAAAAAAAAAAAAAACACATCTTACAAAGGGTTGTAAAAACTTTTTTTTTTTCCTTTACAGAGATCACAAGTAGGCAGAGAGGCAGGCAGAGAGAGGAGAGGGGGAAGCAGGCTCCCTGCTGAGCAGAGAGTCCAATGTGGGGCTTGATCCCAGGACCCTGAGACTGTGACCTAAGCCAAAGGCAGAGGCTTAACCCAGAGCCACCCAGGTGCCCCTGGGTCTAAAAACTCTTAATAGCTCCTCACTGAGTACATGACAGGACAGAAAATTCTTAGTTTGATTTTTTTCAAGACTTTATATTGCTTGGACTTAAAACTCTCACTAACTAGCGTTGTGAGAACTCTTTCCAGCCAGCTCGGTCTCCCTAAACCATCATGCTTATTCCCACTTCTGCTCCCTTTTCATTTTTCTCCACCTAAAATGTTCTTTCTTCCAAGGGTTAACTCCATTTCCACTTCCTACATGAAGGCTTCTTTATCCACTTTAGCTCATAATTTTCCCCCCACCGTTTATCATTTGTCTATGTAGCTCATTTTATTTCATAGCTTATTAAAGCAAACTCAAATTTTTCCAAACCCCCCAAAACAAACACACACATTGACTCTTTCAAAATTTCTATATAAACTGGTTGCCCATAACTGGATCCTATGATCTTTGATGACTATTTTATACACCCATTTATTAACATATACAGTGGTTAATATGACGCTAAGACCCTCATAATGCCATTTGTTCATAAAATTTTGTGGATTCTACCCTACAAAATTTCTCAGTTCGACCCTTCCCTCTCCTTGTGGGCTACTGCAGGACCTTAACCTCTCTTACCTAGACTACTACAATTGATCCTTAACTAGTCTCCCTGCCCTCTCCCTTCTTCGATCCACTCCCTTCACATTTTCTTCCCCCCCCACGCCCTCCCCTCACTCCTAAGTGAAAGCAAATCCAACTCACTGTCCTGGTTAACACCTGTGGTGGCTCCAAACCCTTCAGCTTGATGATACCCTTTGCAGTGTACCCCGGTTTAATTTTGACAGATTCACCATGTTTTTCCCCTTCTTAGAAATATCCTTTAGGGACGCCTGGGTGGCTCAGTTGGTTAAGCAGCTGCCTTCGGCTCAGGTCATGATCCCGGCGTCCTGGGATCGAGTCCCACATCGGGCTCCTTGCTTGGCGGGGAGCCTGCTTCTCCCTCTGCCTCTGCCTGCCACTCTGTCTGCCTGTGCTCGCTCTCGCTTCTCTCTCTATGACAAATAAATAAATAAAATCTTAAAAAAAAAAAAGAAAAGAAATATCCTTTGGTGTTTGGCTTGTAAATGCCTCCTTCTCCTTCACGATCCAGTTTAAAAGTCATTTCCTGTCTTTAACTTTCCCTGACACCCCTGAGCAGGCCTAACTGAATTTCCACTGATGTTTTCACAACACTGTAATGGTCTTATCACCTCCTCCCGAACACAGGTCCTTTCGTCAGAGCTCTGTCTCCTTCACCTCTATTCCGTATTCCCAGAGGCAAAATCAGGATCTGGTGTAAACCACGCCGTGAACAAATATCTAGGGAATAGAATTATTAGAACTTTTTTGTTCAGTTTTTTGTTTTGTTTTGTTTTAAGACCTTCAGGAGCCTAGGGCGTAGCTGGGCGGATACTCCGCTTTCAGTAAAGCCGGCTCTTACAAAAGCCCGGCGTCTCGCCACTGAGGCACTCACCACAGAGCAGGCACTGGACAGGGTTCTGGACAGGGTTCTGGGTGGCCCTGACGGCCCTGCTGACTAACAGCTGACTCTGTGTGACCTGCTCGGGTCCTGAAGGAGCTGGGGCAGTATGACCGACCTCGCGAGTACGGTAGCACAGACTGACTGACAGACTAACCTAAAGCAGTAGCGGGTCTCAATGGACTGCCAGACGGGCCAAAAGCAGGAAGAAATGCTGGCGAGCCTCGTCATCTTCGAAGAAGTGTAGAAAGAGCGACCTAATTGCTGCAAGACGCCAAGCACGCGCTTCGAGCCTCTCCTCGCGCAGGGGAAGACGGGAAAAAGGCAGGAGGACTGGGAGCCTCGCCGAGTGCGCGTGCGCAGCAGCCTCTTTCCGCCACCCTCCACCCGCGGCCCCGCCCCCACACCCTAGGCCTGCGCGAGCTTCGCCGAGCGCGCGCGCAGGCGCGCGGCAACCCCATTTCCCCGCCCCTCACGTGGCCCCTCCCTCTCATCCTAGGACAGCGCGAGCCTCCCAGGTTGTACACGTGCGCGCAGCCGAGCCGGCCTTACAAGTCACGTGACCCACGACTCGGCGTTTCCTCCACTACAGCCTTCCTAGCTCCTACTGCCAGATTCCGGCGTTATGGCTGCCCGCATTCCCCGCGCCGCTTCTCTCTCCCCACTGTTTCCCCTTCTGTTCCTCCTGCTCCTCTCCGCTCCGCATGGCGGCAGCGGCCTGCACACCAAGGGCGCCCTTCCCCTGGATACAGTCACTTTCTACAAGGTAACGGGGGTGGGGGAATTGCGCAGGTGCTGCCTGAGCGCCCAGGGGAGCTGGCAGAAGGTGGTCTGTAGCGACGATCCCAGGGCTTCCCACCATCCTAAAGGGCCGGTGGACTCTGGCCCGGGACCATCCTGCGACCATGGGGCACACACAAGCCAGGGTCCCCGCGCACGCTTGTCTTTGCAGTATTTGTACTTCCTCTTTGGTAAAAGAGCTGCAGAAATGCAATCCAGGGAACTTGCTGCCCCTTACCCGCACCCAGTGGGGAGAAGGCGGTGCCGGGCAAGATCCAATCCTCGAGTCCCAAGTGGGAGGCCTGGAGGGCGGTGAGAGGCGGACGCGAAGTGCTCCCGGCTGTGGTGGGGCGGGGGTAGTGAGGGAGGTGGTTGGAAAGCCCGCTTCTTAACTGGCGTTTCTGCGCCCCTCCTCCCTTGGAGGGAGCAGGGAGTGCACCCTGCTTTGCAATACGCAAACAATGTCCAGAGATCCTGTGTCTTGCTGAAAAGTGCAAGCGTTAAGAATAAGGGAACTCTGTAGGGAATATCTTGGGCCTGGGAACAAAATGAATAAAATCGGGTCAAGACGTGGAAGGATTCCCCTGGGTAAGTGGACGTTGGAAATGTTGAAGGCTGAATGCAGTCCCAGCTCCCTCCTCTGGCACCTGTCTTCACCCACTGGCAGCTTTCAACTTCGCCTACGAGATGGGCAAACTAAGCACTGAGAGAGAACCCATTCGTTTTATTTTCTTAATTTGTACCCATTGCTGGGAAGTGAAACCAAAAAGTGGAATTCTAAATCTGTCTCAAGCGGTTGAACTCTTTCTATTCTCAAAAGGTTTCCTTGTCCTGGAATTGGCATCTGTGGTTTATTCAAATATTTGAAAGTGTAGGTATGGCTGATTGGTTGTCAGGCACACCCCACAGCACCCTATGCTTTTAGGGTCTTTATTGAAAAAATGACACCCCAGCCCCCAAAAGGGGGAATGGGGTAACATCACAGACCAAGCGTGACGTAGAGGGAAACTTTGCACTGTTGGTGCCTCTCAGTTTTTATTGGTATCACCCTGGACTCGTCTGTCATTACAGTAATCTTGCAGGTCTTACTGTTCAGCCTTTCCTGACCATTCCCCCTTTTGTTCCCTCAGCTCCAGCCATATAGGCCTTCTGTCCTTTGAATACTCCTAGCTCATCTCACTGACATGGGCCCTTTGCACTGGCAGTTCCTTCTGACTAGAACATTCTTTGCCCAATCTTTGAAAGGCTGGTTGCTTCTTATCATTCAGGCTTAGGCTAAATATTACTTACCTTCTCAGAGTCCTTCCTTGACTTCGTTTTCCCCTTGTCTGTTTTATCTCTCCCACACTAGAATATGAAGAACTGCCTTGTCTATTTTGTTCACTGATCATCTGCACGACCTTCTGTTACATAGAAGATACTCAATAATAATTTATTGAATGAATGAACAGATATCTTCTCCAGTCCCTTTCTAGATCCTCTTCCATCACTACTGAACAGAACGAGAGCCACCTGGTGATACATCCAGGGGCCTTGTTCTGTGCTTTTGTCTTTCAGCAAATTCCAGTGTCTTGTTTTGTTTCTTACCCTTCACCATCACTAGAAGTAAGAGACCCTGCCTGCTTTTTTTTACTGCTGTGTTCATGTAGAGTGGTGTCTAGCTCATGATAGGTACCTTTTTATTCAATGAATGAATGAATGATGAAATCATCTTCATCTTGAGAAAGCAAGTTACCTAAATATAGTTGATTCCTTAAGTATAAAGAAAGGAAACAGATTTCTAAAGCGATTAAGAGGTACAGGCTAATTAATGAAAAGGAAAAAATCCACTGTGCAGATGGTGTGCCATTCAAAACCATTCTGCTGATGGCCTGTAATGGCAGAATAAAAGATGGAGGCCTCTCAGTTCTGTTTCAGGGTTAGACCACCATATAATTATTAATTATTCCATAATACAAATGTAGGCTCTTTGAGGATAGGGTTCCTGTGTTGTACTTTTAAAATATTTTCCCCCAGACATATGTAGCATCTGCTGCCATAGCCTACCCTAGTTGTGTTCGTCTATCAAGTATTTTCAGAGCATCTGCTACATGCCAGGCACTCTTGGGTAATAGGGATAGAGCGGACAACAAGTCAGACCAGGTCCTTGTACTCATAGTGTATGTTCTAGTGGAGAGGACAGAAAACAAATACGCAGATAAAAATTTTAGTGAGTGATTATTGCTGTGAAGAAAGCACAGGAGGGTAATGTGATAGAGGAGGGCGAAATAAAGGAGTGCTAGGATGGTATGAGTGGAGGATGCCTCTCCATTGTGGGTGGGGGGACATTCAAACTGAGCTTTGAATGATTGACATCCATGGAAGGAGCTGGGGCAAGTGTATTCCAGCCAACAGAGACAGCAAATGAAAAGGCCCTAAGTGGAAATGAGTTTGTGGAACTGAAATAAGGACAGTCAGGGCAGAGGGATGTGATCTGGTTTATATTTTAAGTCTTACCTGTGGGGCACCTGGGTGGCTCAGTCAGTTAAGCGTCTGCCTTTGGCTCAGGTCACGATCCTGAGGTCCTGGGATCCAGCCCCACATAGGGCTTTCTGCTCAGCGGGGAGCCTGCTTCTCCCTCGCCGCACCCCCCCCCCAGTCGTGTTCTCCCTCTCTCTTTCTCAAATAAATAAAACCTTTATTTTAGAGATAAATTAGATAAAAAGCACAAATGGGGGAGCGGGAGAGGGAAAAGCAGGCTCCCTGCTGAGTAGGTTCCTGATGTGGGGCTCAATCCCAGCTCAGATCATGACCTGAACTGAAGGCAGATGCTTAACTAACTGAGCCACCCAGATGCCCCGATAAATAAAATCTTAAAAAAAAAAAATTCTTACCTGCTTTTAGGCCCCCAGAGCTCAGATTTTGGGGGTCAGTGATCACTTAAAAGATTACCTGTCCTGGGGTGCCTGGGTGGCTCAGTGGGTGGCTCTTTCTTCAGCTCAGGTCATGATCCCAGGGTCCTGGGATCGAGCCCAGTGTTGGGCTCTCTGCTCAGCAGGGAGCCTGCTTCCCCCTCTCTCTCTGCCTGCCTCTCTGCCTCTCTGCCTACCTGTGATCTCTGTCAAATAAATAAGTAAATAAAATCTTTAAAAAAAAAAAAAAATTGCTTGTCCTGATAGCTTCTCCTCCTTTCCTTGTGTCCCTAGACAGTGTTAAATATTTTTTAAAAGCTAAAACCCAATAGACATCAACGCACAGTGAGCAACAAAGACTAACAAAAACTGGAATGATGTCAGCTTGACTTAATTATGATAGTGATTGCCTATGATGAAAAATGGGCAAGAAGTGATCACTTTGATTAGAAAAGCAAAAAGTTGGGGTGCCTGGGTGGCTCAGGGGGTTAAAGCCTCTGCCTTCGGCTAGGGTCATGATCCCAGGGTCCTGGGATCGAGCCCCACATCGGGTTCTCTGCTCAGCAGGGAGCCTGCTTCCCTTCCTCTCTGTCTGCCTGCCTCTCTGCCTACTTGTGATCTCTGTCTGTCAAATAAATAAATAAAATCTTAAAAAAAAAAAAAGCAAAAAGTTATAGGAGAAGAGGGCAGTTGTTAGACTAAAGCTGTGCATTGGGAGAAACCATCAAAACAAAGATCTTGGGGAGTCCTCTAAAACTTAATCATAGAATTACTATACAACCCAGCATTTCCACTCCTAGGTTTATACCCAAAAGAAATGAAAACAGGCGTGCAAACATTTGTAGGCAAATGTTTGTAACAGTGCTATTTACAAATAGCCAAAAGGTGGGATCAGCCCAAATGTCCCATCACATGATGAACAAATAAATAAAATGTGGCATATCCATATAGTGGAATATTATTTGCCTACAAAAAGGAATGAAATACTGAGACATGCTACAGCATGGGTGAATCTTGAACGCGTGATCCTGAGTGAAAGAAGCGAGGTACCAAAGGCTACATATTGTAGGATTCCATCAGAGTAGACATCATAGAGACAAAAAGCAGATAAGTGATTGCCAGGGGCTGGGGAGGGAAGGAAGAATGGGAAGTGACTGCTTAAAATGTGTATGGATATGTGATTCTTTTTCAGGGTATGAAAATGTTCTGGAATCGGTATTAATGATCATTGCACAGTATTATTAATGGACTAAATTTCACTGTATTGTACACTTTAAAATGGTAAATGTTGTGTGATGAGGATTTTACCACAATTGAAATAAAGGTCTTGACTTTGACAGTTTGGGACCTGGAGACCTAGACAAAGGGAGCGGTGGTCAGGGAGGGGACGTTGTCCTAAGTCTGCCTCTCAGCAACTTTCTGTGAACCCTGAAACTGCAGAGTTGAACCTCTTGGCTCCCTAGCCAAAACACCTCCATGGGTGCCAACCTCTTTACAGATGGTTGGTTGGTTGGTTTTTGTCAGATTTCTGGTTCATTGTTTACTGAGAAAGGCCCTCTGGGATGATGGGCATGCCATGGGGCCAATGTAGTGTTTTCTGAGGGTTCCCTTAATCTTACTGGAAGAGAAGGCCTTAATACGTCTGCAGCTTTGTTTATTCTAAGCAGGGTTGTAAATGTCTTTGATTATTGTGAACCAGTACCTAATGGGGTACCCAATACCAATAAAATGTTAAATGATTCAGTGGGTCAATGAATGAATGAATGAGTATTAGTGTGTGAGCACTTACCTCCCTTGCAGGCATGGTTTCCACTCTGTTTCTTAAACAGGGGTCCCTTGTGAAAGGGAATTAGCCCCAAAGGTCCCTGGAATCCTGGACTTGCTCAGCTCTCTATGCCCTCAGGTCATTCCCAAAAGCAAGTTCGTCTTGGTGAAGTTCGACACCCAGTACCCCTACGGTGAGAAACAGGATGAGTTCAAGCGTCTGGCTGAAAACTCGGCCTCCAGCGATGATCTTTTGGTGGCAGAGGTGGGGATCTCAGGTATGGACAAGTCCAAACCCGACTGTGGAGGGCAGAAGGGGAGGAAGCTAGGAATCATTTCCCTCCTTGTAGGTGGGATACCCAACACCGTTCTGTCTAAGCCACGCAGGAGTGTAAGTGAAGTCATGGCCTCCTGGTGACAGGCTTAGCTTGAGCAGATCTGATACCACAGAACCTCAGTTCATCCTTGCAGGTGCCCAAGGGAAAGGGATCCCCCATCCTTCACCCTCCACCCCACACTAACATGAAACTTACTGTGAGAATCTGGAGCTCTCCTTGCAGGGGACTGTGGTCAGAGGAGGAGGTATTACGGTTCCTAGGGTCCCCATAGTCACATCTCCACCTTCTTTTCAGCTGTTTTTTATGAAAACGATTGGATTGTGGCTTTAACTCAAATCCGTCAGAGCTACCACTAAATCAAGGACTGTTCTCAACTGCAGTGACCACTCTAATAATGATAGTTGCCAACACGTGGTGGTTGACAGTGCACTTTACTTCTTCCCTTGAACGCTGCCTAAAACGTGAGGCACACGTTCTCCGTGTTTATACTTGAGGAAAACTGAAGCTCAAGGAACTAAGCGGCCCACCCAGAACGCCACCTCAGTATTTATTCTCAAGTCCATTGGGTTCTTCCCTCTCTCCGCTTCCTTCCAGCAGGGATGCCCCGGTTCCCTGGCTAGCTTGAGAGTCTGATCCTGGGCAGAGATAGTTCCCACACTTTTCCAGGGCAGTCAGTCAGTTCTGACTCAGCCGCACATCCACTCCCTTGGGCATTTTTAGAAAAAGAAGAATAGCCGCTGACATTATCAAACATGTACCGTGGGCCAGGCAACTGTGCCAAGTGTTATCCATGTGTCTTATCCTTGTGACAACTCTAGGAAGAAAGTACTATGACCCCTGTGCTTCATGCTGAGAGTACCTTGCTCAAGACCGTACAGTCTGAAGTGGTAGAATGAGGATTTGAGCCTACACTTCTATACTACTATCCTGTAATAGGCGGCCTTGGCCCTTACTTTTTGGCCGGGTATAAGAAACCTGCTGTCACAGCATTAGTCCTTGGAACTGCTACTGGTTGTTAGGAAGTACATAGCAAATGCCACATATTGCACTGAACTCGCCAGGTCAAGTGCACTTATCTCCTCACGGGGTCCTCCTAAACACCTCACATGTGGTAGAGATGCTGCCTGTTACTTACCACATGTTGCCCTTGCTCACTAAGCTCCAGCCAGAACGGCCTTTGCAAGCCTTCAGTCCCCCCAGCTTATTCCTGCCTCAGAGCTTTGGCTCTTTCAGTCCTTCCTACCTGAGACATTCTTCCCAGATTATCACGTGTCTGGCTCCTTGAAACTTCCAATCCTTGAGCTCATGTCATCTCCACAGAAAGGCCTTCCATGACCACCCAGAGTAGGCCTTCTTACCTACTGTCACATCACTCCATTTTATTTTTATCTTTTTGTTACTAATCAGGTATGTTTGTTTACCATCTCTCTTCTTACCCTTAAAAGAATATAAGCTCCTTGAGGTCAGAGAAGTTGTAAACTCTTAATCATAACTAGATCTGTAGTACTCAGAACAGAACCTGGCACGTAGTGGACTAGAATAAACATTCAGAAGAGTTCCCATTTTTCATATGAGGAAAGTGAAGTTCCGAGAGGTTAAATGACCTGATAATGCCACATGTCTGGGAAGCAGCAGAAGAGGGATGTCTACACAACCAGAATCCTTGCTGTCAGCTCAGATAGGCCTCACAGCCATCTCCTGCCCTGCATTCCTCGTGGTCTTGCTCCTCATACCTGATTTCTGTTCACAGATTATGGTGATAAGCTGAATATGGAGCTGAGTGAGAAATACAAGCTGGACAAAGAGAACTACCCGGTCTTCTACCTCTTTCGGGATGGGGACTTTGAGAACCCAGTCCTGTATAGTGGGGCTGTGAAGGTTGGAGCCATCCAGCGCTGGCTGAAGGGGCAAGGAGTCTACCTAGGTATGCCTGGTTGCCTGCCTACTTATGATGCCCTTGCTGGGGAGTTCATCAGGGCCTCAGGCGTGGAGGCCCGCCGGGCCCTCTTGAAGCAGGGGCAGGACAACCTTGCAAATGTGAAGGAGACTGAGAAGAAGTGGGCTGAGCAGTACCTGAAGATCATGGGGAAGGTCTTAGACCAAGGTGAGGACTTCCCAGCGTCAGAAATGACCCGGATCACCAAGCTGATTGAGAAGAACAAGATGAGTGATGGGAAGAAGGAAGAGCTCCAGAAGAGCTTAAACATCTTGACTGCTTTCCAGAAGAAGGGGGCCGAAAAGGAGGAGCTGTAAAAAGGCACTCCGGGTTTTTCAGGGGTTGGTGGGGGTGGGGAGGGGAGAGTTACCTGCCGGCTGAGAGACCTGGGATATAAGAGTGGTGGTTAAAGTGGTACTAAGCCAGAGATCTGAGCATGCCCAGACACTGAAGCTGATATGACCGTGCTTGGGACATACCTATAGCCAGTCTTTGTATAACCAGAGCACTTACCAGATGGCTTGTGAAATTCCCCCTCAGAAGGAGTTGGTGCTATAAAGAGAAGTGTACTGCCCAGGTCCTTGACAGGTGTTATTCTGACCCAATTAAAGTTTCTGTGTTTTGGTTAAAAGGACCTGAAGCCATTCAGTTTTCTTTCACGAATTATACTTTGGCCTGTGACCTGCTTTCGCCTTTGAATTTATTTTTTAATCTGAGCTGGTATGGACTCCACTCTACCAGGGTAATTGACTATCCTTGTAACACTGTAGAAACTGGTCCCAGCTCAAGGTCTGCCTTTATTACTTTCCACTGGTGTTCAAACTCCAGTGGACTGATTGTGGGTGGCAAAATGCATTGTCCTTTTTCTGGTCCTTAAAAGTGGAATGGCAGCATTTTTTTTTTAAGATTTTATTTATTTATTTGACAGCACAAACAGGGAGCAACAGGCAGAGAGGGAGAAGCAGGCTACCCGCTGAGCAGGGAGCCCAATGTGGGGCTCAGTCCCAGGACCCCAGGATCACAACCTGAGCCAAGGCAGACACCTATGTGATTGAGCCACCCAGGCACCTGTGGAATGGCAACATTAAGGGAGCTCAATGTAATCATTTTCCATACTCCATAAAAAAACATAGAGTAGGGGTACCTGGGTGGCTCAGTTGGTTAAGTGGCTGCCTTCGGCTCAGGTCATGATTCCAGGGTCTTGGGATGGAGCCCCGCATTGGGCTCCCTGCTCAGCAGAGAGCCTGATTCTCTCTCTCCCTCTGCCTGCTGCTCTGCTTACTTGTGCTATCTCTCTGTCAAATAAATAAAATCTCTTAAAAAAAAGAAAAATACATAGAGCAAATTCTTAGTTTTATTGATAAAATCAGATTTTTTTTTTTTTTAGTTGGATTTAGATAGCTAAATGATACAATTTGGTCTGATTTGAAAGGTTTTTTAAAAAGGGATTGTTTTCCATCTAAGCTACTTTGCCACTGTCAGTAAATACCAATATTAAAGAAGCAGAGTGGGAGACCGTTGTACTAACTGAAATCTGTTTTCAGGAGCGATGGGCAATTACCTGTAATGATAAGGTTCTTGATAACCTTCACTTTTCATATTTAAGAACTTGGAAATACCAAAGTGCAGCTTCAGAAATATTTATTATTACAGCCACAAAAAGAAACTGTAGTTGAACAGAGTTAGCAAGTCAAACCTTAACTTGTGTTCCTCCATTTCAGCCAGATTGGTAAATTCACTGAAAACAAAAACAATTGTGGTAGCTTAGGCTCACAGTTCAACTAAGTAAAAGGTTCAGGGGCACCTGGGTATGTCAGTAGGTTGAGCGTCTGACTCTGGATTTCAGCTCAGGTCATGATCTCAGGGTCATGGGATGGAGCCCCGTGTTGGGTTCTGTGCTCAGGGTGGAGTCTGCTTTGAGATTCTCTCTCTCTCTGCCTCTTCCCCCGCCAATAGATAAAAAAAAAATTAAAAAAAAAAAAAAAAAAAAAAAAGATGTTCAGACCTAAACTCCTGCCGGTAACCAGCATAAGTACTCTCAACATTTAAGAAAAGGATGTAACTGTATATATTTATTTCCCCTACTCATTATGAAAAATTTGGAAGATCTTTCTGGATGCTTCTCACTGATACACTTGCTTTAGCTGTTGTAGTTTTTTCTCATCTGTATAAAACAGATTCACTTCCAAAGAACTAAGCATTCACTGTCGTAATGGGAAATACAGTAAGACAAATGGCAAGTAGGGAAAGAACTCTTCAAACTACGTGCATCCACAGTCCCTTAATGTGATCCTGTCAGCTGGGAAAGAAATGGTGGCAGCACATCAGTGGGTACTTAATTGGATGAGTCCAGGCCGATTATTATTATTTATAAGCCTAGGGTCTTGAAGAGCCATTGGGCAGGGCTAGAGTATCCTATCAGAGGCTCTTCATAGCAAGTATTTTTCATTAAAGATGGGCCCTCTAAACTCTAGAGTCTGAAGTGGTTTGCATAAGCCACATAAAATTAAATCTTCCCTGACACTTAGGTTAAATAGATTCCTTCCCTCTTCTTCCTCTAATTAAATAATACTGTGGCTCAGGTGCTGCTAATCAGACTATGAGGAAGGCTATGGACTGGCTTCCCAGAATCAAACAAATACAGTTTCTAGGGAATCTGTAGATAACCCAAAGCAAATGAGACCCTGGATCCAAGATGAAGAACCTCATTCTGAGGAACTTCTAAGTTACCTAAAATAATCCTTAGCAATTGGTGCCACCAAAAAAAGTTGCATCAGAATTAATTCAGGAAAGATTGATTGTCAATAAATAAGGCAGAGACTGGGAACATGAATATAGTCATCAAGACTACTAAGAATGTGAGATGGTGAGTTGGGGGTGGTCTAGATTTCAACTCGCTTCATCAATGCTTTAGAGTTTGAATCTTCCCTAATCCTTACCTTGCTAGGTAGTCTTAGGTGATAGCCTTACCTTCAGTAACTCCTTTTCTCATATGTGAAATAGTACCTTGTCAGGGACCCACTTTTACTGGGATATGTGGAAGCTGGAGGTTGCAAGAGAGTGCTGTGCTTCTGTGTATAAACTGGTAAATAGGTACCCCATAATTTTTATAAGCATTTGGCTAATGGTTGCTTACCCTTCTACTTGTTACTATGAAATACATATCTGCATCAAGGCAGTGACAGCATCCAAAAATGGAACAGAGTATAAACCTGAAGATTTTGAGGAAGATTAAAAATGGCATTTGAGCTGCCGACTCTTGGTTTTGGCACAGGTTGTGATCTCGGGGTCGAGATCGAGCCCCACATCAGGCTCACGCTCGGCAGGGAGTCAACTTGGGATTCTCTCTCCCTCCCTGTTTCTCCTCTGTGCACATGCACACACACACACTGTAATAAATCTTAAAAAAAAAAAAAAAAAAAGGTATTGAGGTATATCAAAGTACCCATCTTTTGTTAACGGAAAAAGAATGATGGGATGGAGTCCCAGGCAGAAACCGACTTCTCAGGGCCCATACAAAGGCATTTAATAGTATAGGACAGAAGGGAAACTAGGAGCTCCTCCTTCCACCGTATTGTCAGTGTGTGATCTCAGCCTGTGGATCTGAGTACTCTTGGGTTAATCATATCATCAGTCTGCCTGAAATCCTCCAGCAACTTCCCACTACATTTAGAAAGCTCCTTCCTTCCCCGTCTATAAAGTCCTGATTGCGCGCGCGCTCTCTCTCTCTCTCTTTCTCTCTCTCTCTCTCTCTCACACACACACACACACAGAGCCATTTACTTCCCCCTTTCCACTCCTTTAAGCCCAGACACTTGAGCCCTTTTTTGTCAGTCACTGGAACATGCCCAGTAGTTCCTACCGTGAGGCCTCTGCACTTGGGTTCCTTTCTCAGTTGCTGACGATCAGGTCAGATGACACTGCTTGTGGACCCTGGTTATCATGCACCCTAAAACGGACTTACAAACTAATGTTTATTTTTGCTCTCTCTTCCCACACCTGGGCCACTAACTAGGATGTGTGCTCTTATTTACTACAGAGTCTAAAGTGTAAAGAAGCATCCAATGCATGTATGTTGAATTCATGAATGCTAGCATGTGAGGTACTACTTTTTTTTTTTTTTTTTGAGGTACTACTTTTAAAAAGACTAGTCCCTGGGGCTAATAATACATTATATGTTTATAAAAAAAAATTTTTTTTTAAAAAGGGTAAAAAAAAAAAAAAAAGACTAGTGGCCTTGGGATAAAACTTTTAAATTCATAAATACTACAATTTTGCCAAGGAATATAACACTCAGTACAAAATCGAGATGAATTACCTCATTTAAAAGGTGTGGCTTCTATGAATCCAAACAGAAATGACCCAGGCAGAAATTCCAACTTAAAATGGAAGAGTTTATGTAAATCAACCCATCTAGGGGCGCCTGGTTGGCTCAGTGGCTCAGATTAAGCCTCTGCCTTCAGCTCAGGTCATGATCTCAGGGTCCTGGGATCGAGCCCCACATCAGGCTCTCTGCTCAGCGGGGAGCCTGCTTCCCCCCTCTCTCTGCCTGTCTCTCTGCCTGCTTGTGATCTCTGTCTGTCAAATAAATAAATTTTAAAAATCTAAAAAAAAAAATAAAAACCCATCTAATTTAATTGGCTACGTACGTTTCACTAAGTTCTGAAGGAAGAATATATATACTTCCCATATTAATAAATGATATCAAATAAGTAGGAAGAGTTTCAATAACAAGGCCATAGATACATTGAAACCCCTTTTTATATTAAAAGTTTAAATGAAAGACAAATCCAGGTTGAACATAGTGATTGCAAAATATAATGCAATTTTGAACAATTAAAATTATGAAAATATACAAAATTGATGGGCAACACAGCTAGGTATTTGTACATTTTCCATTATGTGAAGAACACTAAAAATTTCTATATGCTTTTATCCACATCAGATAAATGATTTAAACCAAATGTTTGCTTTGGAGAATCTTAACTTAGGATCTCAGTAGTATAAAAAGCAGTAATTTTTCAGTCTGTAAACAGTAGTCGTGTTTTTCTTTCTTTTTTTTTTTTTAAATATCAATTTACCACACAAAAACAAACACAACAACAACAACAAAAAAAAAACCCACACAAACCAAAAACAGCAGCAGCAGCAATGGGTTATTTGGGAATTCTCTTCAAATACCAATGACATACAATTGCTGGAGGGTGCTTTTTACTCATGTAAATATATATATATATATATATATATATATATATATATATACATATATGTGTATATATATATATGTATTATTTTAAACTGTACACAATTTATAGTGCATAACAGTTTCCAAAAGAACAGATCAATAAAAGATATTGGGCATCTCTGCATAATTTCATTCTTTTTACAATTATCCCAAAATGTAAGAGGTTGGATCTAATTGAAATGCTACATTTAGTAGGAAAGTCAGCAAGTAACAAAGGAAGCATAACCTCGTCCTAACATTATTTGTCACTAAAACCAGGAGAGGTCCTGGGTGTCCCTAGGCAAAAGACTAGTTAGGTAGACCACTGGAGTCAAGCACTGTCCCTGAGGACCAAAGCCAGCTCACTGAGCACACATATGCTAGATTGACCATGGTCAGCTGAAGACTTGTTTCATAGAGCATTTCTATGTACAATATTTTTGGATATTCAAAGAAACATCATTTCAAGAACACATGCCATACACACATACCCCCACCCTCATACACACACCAAGTTCCATCTAAATAGGCAATATTCTTATGAAATTATGTTGTCATTAAATTAGATTTGGAATCAATTAGAATTTTCAATTCATCTTGTTCAAGGCAGTTTTTCCTTTTCAGACGGGGTATGATGGCTCTGGATACAAACTTACACTAAAAAATAACTTCTTGGAATTACTTGATGGACTAGGATTTCCAGCAAGTCTTATTTTGAACAGATAATGTAGTAATTTTCTTAAAATTTTCCTTGGAAGTTCAAGCACAGTTACTAATCACCCTATCAAACTGTGAATCTAAGAAAGTCACGATAAAGGGACAAAATGCAATTGTTTTGCATACAGAGATTTTCCAAGCTCTCTCTTGTTTCCTTTTAAAAGAAAAAAGTATCACATTTCACTGGAGAAGTGAGTAGAAAAGGAACTGTAAGGTCTTTAAGACCAATCAACCCTCCATCAGATACTTGAATTTTCTCATCAAAGTCGTATCTTTGCTCTTACAGAATTACTAACTTTAATGGTGTTTGAGTAACAAAAACTAAAAACAGAAGCACAGATTCAAACACAAAAAGGTATCAAAGCAATTGTATAAACTGTTTAACATTTTCAAGAGCAATGTTATCTTTTCTGTCAGATCAACCTCTGAAGCTATAGTCATAGGGAGCTCCAAGCGAACAATGTAAACACCATCCTGGTGTAATTCTCAAGTTTGAAGAAAGCAGACCAAACATCAAACCCAATGGATAACATTTCTTTTGCCAGCGTAAAACTTAAAACCTAAGTTAAGTCCATAATATACATTCCTTCCTTTCTCCCCAAACCCCCCACTTAAAAAACACTAAAGTATTAAATCTTTATTTTCAAGCACACAAACACACACACACACACACGTGTTTGTGTGCTTGAAAAATATATATGTAAAAGCATATACATATATATATATCTCACAAAACCAATGACATTGGTATCAGACTTGCCTGCATAAATTATGTACACGTCTCTTTAAAACAGTGATTCCCATCTTTCCCAAAGATGGATGAAAGACAGCAAGCTAGTCCTTAGCAGGCTCATAAGTGGTCTGCACTGCTTTCCCTTCCATATGGTGTAAGTTAACACAAGCCTATCTGTGATTTAACTCTCAGAGGAGCTAGGATGGGGATTTCTTGGCTATTAGACTATTAAGCCAAACACTGAGTGCCTATGGTCATCTGAGTGGCGCTCTTCAGTGACAGGTGCTTATGCCAAATTTCATCTGAGGCCCTTTGGGTACCTGCTTTGGGTTCTGTGGGAGCCAAGCAGCTGAGGAAGCCTCAAAACTGAACTAATGTGGAAAGAGGGCCTGCTCCCAGTCATGGTCCCCCTACTTCTGCTTTCTGCTTCCTAAGGCTCAAGGACCAGACCAAACACCCACTATGATAATGGTAGGGCCATTCAGCGGCTCTGAGGTCAATGCTTTATGCTTAACTTCTATTGCTGCTTTTATAGGACCCCCACCCACCCACCAGATGTGTCTGGTGATGGGAAGAAAGAAGAAAAGTGGGGTTCTCTTGTGGCTGCCATATGCATATGAACATGTATAAAAAGTGGTCAAACCCAGATAAGGGTCCTGCTTCTGATTTATATACAATAATTTAATCAATTGTATACATTTAATACCTAAAAAATTAATTCACAATCAAAGTCCTTCATGCATTTTATGAGGAAGTTCTGGATTAAAATGATGGTCAACCAGATGGAGCTTTTGCCTGGGAAGATGATATCATTTTCTGGTGTAGAGTCACTGGTGCCTGTGGTTCCCACTTCCTTAAATTTTTAGTTTCTTTGTGGTCTCCAGTCTTTTTTTCAGCAGCTCTCCGATTTCCAGAAGTGAGTGTAGATAACTGCTCTGCACCTTCCCTTGCACAGTCTTTGAAAATTTTCTCTCTTCCTACAAAGAAGATAAGAATTAGCAGTCTTGGTCTGAAAGCATTCCCTCAGATAGATTATAGTTCCTCTCACGGAAATAAAAACTACCATTACCTTTGTTCTCACAGCAAGCTCCATCAGAATACAATGGGTCATTTTCAATTTCATAAAACGCAAAGAAGGCTTAAAGCTCATCACAGATGGGTATTTCTCCATGTGATTTTCACTGACACCCTATTGCTTTAGCGTCATTATTTCAATTCTTTCACCAGTACTCTGTTTTAAGTTATACAAAATCAAAAAACTGAGATTTCTGATTATTAATGTTCATCCAGAAAAAAAGGTAGAGGGGCGCCTGGGTGGCTCAGTCATTAAGCATCTGCTTTCTGCTCAGGTCATGATCCCAGGGTCCTGGGATTGAGCCCCGCATCAGACTCCCTGTTCTGCAGGAAGCCTGCCTCTCTCTCTCCCACTCCCCCTGCTTGTGTTACTGCTCTTGCGCTCTCTCTCTGCCAAATAAATAGATAAAATCTTAAAAAAAAAAAAAAAAAAAAGGTAGAAAATTATTACTAAGAAGTCTGGATATAAAATCACTACTATTTTGTTATGAGCTGTACAAAATAGAAAAATTAAGATTTCTGATTATTTCATCATAAAACAAAAGTAGAAATTATTAATTTGGACATTATCAGAGCCACTTCTTAAAGGCATCAAATTTACCTTTTACCTTTGCTAACTTTTCTGGTTACAATATTGATAAGTGTCTCTCCATACTGACAAAGACCATGGGTTCCAGAGACCAAACAGCTAAAAAATAACAAAGCTTTCCTAGACTTCCTCAAATATGTGCTATATACTTGACTTGTAATACAGACTACAAAAAATAAAGGGATGGAGTGTTCAAACATCGAAAGGAGGCTGGCTGAGAACTGGTCAGGGTTACATGAAGTTGGCAGTATTGCAAAGCCCTGAAGAAACCAGGGAAGCAGACCTTATGGCCAAACAGTATTATCTTGAGACCTTGTCTATCTTGGAAGTACACGTGCATTAGTAGAGAAGGTATGTAAAATACACTTCATTCAGGACTGCAGTAAAAGTAAGTGTATATAAACAACCTACAATATCCAATGGCTATGATCCATTCATATGCCAAATACCATACAGTTGTTTAAAAGAACAGCATTAGCCTGAACAAATCTCATGAATATAAGGTTAAGCGGAAAAGCAAGCTAAGTTTCAGTGTAAAACAGAGTGTATCATTTACTTTCAAAAACAGAGCAGTTATTACAGTACATTTTAAATTAACATAAAAGGTCTTGGCTTGGGGCGCCTGGATGGCTCAGTTGGTTAAGCAACTGCCTTCAGCTCAGGTCATGATCCTGGAGTCCCAGGATCAAATCCTGCATTGGGATCCCTGCTTTGCAGGGAGTCTGCTTCTCCCTCTGACCCCCTCCACCATGCTCTCTCTCTCAGTAAGTAAAATATTAAATAAATAAGTAAAATCTTAAAAAAAAAAAAAAATTCTTGGCACACACCAGTTTCAGTGGATACATCCAGATAAGAGGAAAATGGACTATGACTGGAGGTGGTAGCACTTATGCATAGTATTTCAAGTTTAGAAAGGAAGGAAGGAAAGAAAAAAGAAGTAAACCTAGTGGAAATTGAAGAAAAAAATATTTTCCACCCGAAAGACAAAGCAGCCAGCACTATATGGATCCTACATTTGGTAGTTGGTACTGCTCAGTATATTACAGGTATTACGACTTCAATAAAAAATAGGCAATTAAATACCCCATCCTCCCATACCCCTCCATAACTGTTTTATGTAATCCTCACTATAAAACTATAAAAGAGTTTAATACAGATACAGATAAAGAAACTGAGGCCTAGAAAGGTTAAGTGACTTCCCAGGTCAAAGATGAGGATGAGATACCAGGGTGGGTCAGTCTGTTAAGCATCTGACTCTTGGTTTCAGCTCAAGTCATGATCTCAGAATTGTGAGATGGAGCCCTGTGTTAGACTCTGCGGGGAATCTGCTTGAGATTCTCTCCCTCTGCCCCTCCCCGCAACTCGCACACATGCTTACCCGCTCTCAAATAAATAAATCTTAAAAAAAAAAAAAAAAATAGGGACACCTGGGTGGCTCAGTCAGTTAAGTGTCTGCCTTCAGCTCAGGTCATGATCTAGGGTCCTGGGACTGAGCCCCAAGCCAGGCTTCCTGCTCAGTGGGGAGTTTGCCTCTCCCTCTCTTCCTCCCCTTTGCTCATGCTCTCTCAAATAAATAAAATCTTTTTTATTTATTTGATAGAGCAAGCGAGCACAAGCAGGGGAAGCAGCAGGCAGAGGCAGAGGGAGAAGCAGACTCCCCACTGAGCAGGGAGCCCAATGCAAGGCTCGATCCTAGGACCCTGAGATCATGACCTAAGCTGAAAGCAGATGCTCATCTGACAGAGCCACCCAGGTGCCCAAATAAATAAAACCTTAAAAAAAAAAAAAAATAATGAGGACAGAGTTAAGTCTTGAAAAATCCACAGTACCCCAAGGTTAAAGATAACCTTCAGAACAAATACTCAAAGTGAGAAATCTTATTCCTCACATCAGAAGACACAGATCCTTTAACAACAACCATACAACCCGCAATAGCAGGCTACTATGCCTGTCATCTTTGTACTGGACAGTCCTTCCTACATACCATGTGCTCCAGCTCTGCCAACTGACTTACGATGTCCCCACACAATTCACCTTTCTGCCTCCAGCTTTTGTCTGCCTCTTTCTGCTTTGGATTCCTTTCATCCATTCTGGTCCACCTACTGAAAACTTATTAATCCTTAAATGCCACCTCTCTGGTAAGACTCTTTCTGACTTGCTCAGTTTTTGTGCCTCTATCATATCTCCAAATTAATTTGTATGCATCTCTCTACAGCCGTGTCTTTTTTTTTTTTCAAATTAACATATAGTGTATTATTAGTTTCAGAGGTAGAGTTCAGTGATCATGTCTTATATAACACCCAGTGCTCATTGCATCACGGCCCCTCCGTTAATGTCTACCACCACCTACCCTACTCTCCCACCCACCTCCCCTCCAGCAACCCTTAGTTTGTTTCCTATGATTAAGAGCCTCCTATGGGGACGCCTGGGTGGCTCAGTTAGTTAAGCAGCTGCCTTTGGCTCGGGTCATGATCCCGGCGTCCTGGGATCGAGTCCCACATCGGGCTCCTTGCTCATCAGGGAGCCTGCTTCTCCCTCTGCCTCTGCCTGCCATTCTGTCTGCCTGTGCTTGCTCTCTCTCCCTCTCTCTCTCTGACAAATAAATAAATAAAATCTTTAAAAAAAAAAAAAAGAGCCTCCTATGGTTTGTCTCCCTCTCTAATTTTGTCTTGTTTTATTTTTCCCTCACTTCCCCTATGGTCCTCTGTTTTGTTTCTTAAATTCCACATATGAGTGAGATTATATAATCGCCTTTCTCTGACTGACTTATTTCATTTAGCATTAATACCTCTAGTTCCAACCACATAGTTGCAAATGGCAAGATTTCAATTTTTGATGGCTGAGTAGTATTCCATTATATAGCTATACCACCTCTTTCTTATCCATTCATCTCTTGATGGACATCTGGGCTCTTTCCATAGTTTGGCTATTGTGGACATTACTGATATAAACACTGGGGTGCTGGTGCTCCTTCAGATCACTGTGTTTGTATCCTTTGGATAAATACCCAGTAGTGCAATTGCTGGGGGTTAGGATAGCTTTATTTTCAGCTTTCTGAGCAAATGGCCATACTATTTTCCAGTTACAGGCAGGTCTTTTTTTTTTTTTTTTTTAATAAATTTTTATTTATTTATTTGACATAGAGAGAGACACAACAAGACAGGGAACACAAGCAGTAGAGTGGGAGAGGGAGAAGCAGGCTTCCCACTAAGCAGGGAGCCTGATGCAGGGCTCAATCCCAGGACCCTGGGATCATGACCTGAGCTAAAGGCAGCCGCTTAACCAACTGAGCCACCCAGGCGCCCCTACAGCCAGGTCTTTTGACCACTGTATTTTATGAGCATTTACCCAGAACAGCAAGCTCAATATATTTATATTTATCTAAAAATTAACAACCCAAATACCCAGCAAAGCCCAATGAAGCAAGTGACATGAAGCAATGTGACATTCATTCAAGTTTGTGATCTTTAAGATTTTTTTTTAAGATTTTGTCAGAGGGAGAGAGAGCGAGGGAGCATAAGCAGAAGGAGTGACAGGCAGAGGGAGAAGAACCAGGCTCCCTGTTGAGCGGAAAGCCCAACATGGGCTCAATCCTAGGACCCTGGGATCATGACCTGAGCCAAAGGCAGACGCTTAACTGACAGCCACCTAGGCACCCCTAAGATTTTTTTTTTTAATAGATACTATAATTTTAAGTTTTTATTGTTTTACAGTATTCAGGAAAGGGGAAAAGAGTTTGGACCAGAGAGTAAGTTTGGGTTTATCCTAAAAAGTTGAATTGCTCAAAATCTGCCACTAATTACCATATTTCTCCATATGTGAATAAGTGTTCCAAATGGACGATCAAGTATCCCTTCTTTCAGAATGGTGCGCAAGTAGGAGGTAGAAGGCCAGAATCCTAGCTAGATATACCTATTTCTCAAGGATTCAATTACTAGGCCTTTACTGGCTTCCCAAGTGCCCGGAAGCATAAAGGCTAGTGGCAGATACAAATGTGTTCTAGGAATATAGAAGGGGAAGAGGTGGGAATAGTTCTGGATGATGAGACTGGAACTTATCTGGGGCTGAGAAATGAGAGCTGCTAATTTCTATTTTCTAATTCTCTTAAACATACATTTTGTGTGTAAAGAAAGAGCGAAACACTACAGAAGCATTGAGAAGACTAAGGTACATAAGTACTCACATGTAATAATCTAGACAGTCCAAAAAACCCCACCAATGTATAGTATGCTATCATTCGTGTTTAAAAGTAAAAGGTTGTGAGGAAGGAAAAGAAACATATGCTCGTAGCTGGGTTATTGAACTCAGGAAGATTGTACAAGAAACTATGAACAACAAAGGTTCCTTCTTGGAAATGGAACTAGGAAATGTGTTATGATGGGAGGAAGACATTTCACTATATAGTCTTTATTTATGCCACATTTTTTTACCATATACTTATTTTACTTTTTAAAACAATATACTGTAGGGGCGCCTGGGTGGCTTAGTGGGTTAAAGCCTCTGCCTTCGGCTCAGGTCATGATCTCAGGGTCCTGGGATCGAGCCCCACATCGGGCTCTCTGCTCAGCAGGGAGCCTGCTTCTCTGCCTGCCTCTCTGCCTATTTGTGATCTCTCTGTCAAATAAATAAATTAAAAAAAAAAAAAAAAAAACACAATACATTGTAAAGGTTGAAAAAAGAGTAAATAAATAAAACAAAAATACTAAAGAATTAATCCATCAATTAGTCCTACTTACCACGGAAGTCTACGTTCATTCTAATGTATATATAGGAAAGACAGCTTAACTATTTAAAACCAAACTTCTAGTTTCACCTCTGAACACATCTGCTTTCTTTAACCAGTCTTTGGAAATGTTATTTAAGGCTCTGAGCCTCTTCCCACAGTAAGCCCCTTGTTAATAGCTCTAATGTGTTGAAGCATTACAGAAGAAGGACTTATAATCTTTTAATGCTGGTGTGCCAAGCAATATTCCATTCCCTCTCCTCCCTGGGGAAGATATGGGGCTAGAAATGATGGCTGCTCTCATTAGTGGATGAGCTCCCTCGCTAGCAGAGGCTCAGGTCAGATGAACTACTCAAGGGAGCACTCCCTCACAACTGAAGTTTCATCACTAGACCAACTAGGACTGATGAATGTTAACTCACTTGACACCATTAAATCTTCAATCATTTCAGACTGAAAGTTTACTTAGGTCTTTTTTTTTTAAGATTTTATTTATTTTTTTGACAGAGATCACAAGTAGGCAGAGAGGCAGGCAGGTGCGGCGGGGGGGGAAGCAGGCTCCCTGCTGAGCAGAGAGCCCGATGGGGGGCTCGATCCCAAGACCCTGAGATCATGACCTGAGCCCAAGGCAGAGGCTTTAACCCACTGAGCCACTCAGGCGCCCCTTAGTTCATTTTTTAGAAGAATACATATCTTAAAGGCAAGACTTTATAACGATTTTGCTAATAAATTTTTAAGAAACTAGCCTATAGGGGCGCCTGTGTGGCTCAGTGGGTTAAAGCCTCTGCCTTCAGCTCAGGTCATGATCCCAGGGTCCTGGGATCGAGGCCCACACAGGGCTCTCTGCTCAGCAGGGACCCTGCTTCCTCCTCTCTCTCCGCCTGCCTCTCTGCCTACTTGTGATCTGTCTGTCAAAGAAATAAATAAAATCTAAAAAAAAAAAAAGAAAGAAACTAGCCTATAATAATTACCAAGAGAAGTCTGATTGAGTGGTACCCTTGATTCCATGCTTGGCTCCATTCCCCCTTTTGACTGGCTTACTCTCCAGCCTAATTATTACTGACATAATTATTTATGGTGTCCAGCATCTCTTTTTCAGCTGATAACTGCTCGGGTGGCAAAAAAACCAGCAAACCCAGCAGCAGGTAACTTTTCACTCAAGGAGACTATCCCTGGATCTCAATGGCTGGTTTCCTCTGGTGCTCACAACAGGGACAGTTCTAACTGTACTCCTCATTAACTAGTCATCAGTATTCACAGCAAAGGAACAACCCCAAAAATGTTCAGAAAGCAGGTATGGGGTGGGGAAAAGCGAAGGCAGAGGGGACTCACCACCACCAATGACACAACAAAAAACTGCTACCAGGCACCTTCCAGTCACAAGTTCTACACGGAGCAGACGATGAACTGAAATTAACTTATCCTAGTGATAAAGTGAGGAACTCTTGAGTATCTACAAATAACTTATTGGTGATCACCTACAGTCCCTTACCAGTGAGAGAGAAGTATCTTCTAAAATAAGTTCTTCAAGTTTAAGTGCAATTAGATGTGTTTCAAGCCCTTTAATATGATCCACAACGTTGGAAATTAAAGTCTGAAGCCCAGTAACATAGTCTTGGAAACTGGTAAAGACAGGTGGCTGGAAAAAAGATTTTTAAAAAGATGAAAGATTATCAAACATACTTCCTTTGCTTACATCTCATAAGCTATATTAACATCATGCTACAGTTACTTAATGCTATTAATAGTAACCAGGATGGATACAGTTTTGGATATTAAGACAGTCTCTCAAACCAAGGTAAATTTAATTGGTACCAATAATGCTTAACTCACCAACAATGACAAGCATTTTTTAAAAATGGGGCTTATTCACTCTGGGGAACTGGAGATGGAAAAACCAAGAGAAAATATCTTAGGTGGTCATTACTCAACTTCAGGCTAAGAATCTTCTGGAACACTAAAGAAGATGAGAGGAACCAAAGTTTTTCTTCTCTATATGTCTTTGAGATTTCCTCTAATATTAATAACAGAAATAGAGTTTTCTAAGTTCCAACAGAAAAAATAATGGGTAACAACAGTCACAAAAATTCTGAAAAAAAGTAGTTAAGGGGAATTTGCCCTCATATATATGAGGGTATATTATAAAGCTACATGAAATCCAGACAGTACTGGTATATAAGTGAACTGATAAAAAGTGAAAGAAAACAAGTCCCAAGATAAACCAAAGAGTATAAGGGAATTTAAATGGTAGCATCTCAAAACAATGGTTTCCAGTGGATGAATGGTACTGAGATAACTTGCGAGACATCTGAAATTATAAAACAGGAGCACCTGACTGGCTCAGTCAGTAGAGCATGCAACTCTTGACCTTGGGGCTTGTGGTCTTGAGTTGGGTGTAGGGATGCCCACCTTGGGTGTAGGGATGACTTAAAAATAATTTTTAAAAAACATTTATTTATTTGAGAGAAAGAGAGAGAGAGCACAAGCACATCAGCAGGGATAAGGGCAGAGGGAGAAAATCTCGAGCCGACTCTCTAAAGAGCACAAAGCACAATAACCCGTGATATCATGACTTGAGCTGAAACCAAGAGTTGAATACTTAACCAAGTGACCCAACCAGGGAGCGAAATCTTTTTAAAAAATAAACAAAATAAAAAGTAAGTACCAAAATAAATTCCAGAGTAAATACCTAAGTTTAAAAAATCCACCAAAGCACCAGAAGAAAATTTAGTTAATGGCTTGTGTAATAAATTGAAAAGGACTTTCTAAACATTACACCAAACTAAGAACCATTAAAAAAATTTTTTCTTAATTACTATGTTGACCAAAAAAATTACTCAAGTTAAAAGATAAATGAAAAACTGGAAAAAATTGCATCATTAGGGATATAGAATTAATAACATTATTAAATTAAGAACCCAACAGCTTAAAATATATCATTAGGAAAAATATTACTACCACAACAGGAAACTTGGGCAAAGATATGAACAGAAGGGGCGCCTGGGTGCCTCAGTGAGTTAAATCCTCTGCCTTCAGCTCAGGTCATGATCTCAGGGTCCTGGGATTGAGCCCTGCATTGGGCTCTCTGCTCAGCAAGGAGCCTGCTTCCTCCTCTCTCTCTACCTGCTTCTCTGCCTACTTGTGATCTCTCTCTCTGTCAAATAAATAAATAAAAATCTTGAAAAAGAAAAAAAAGATGTGAACAGAAAATATATCAAAGAAATCGCAGCAACATGTGACACAATTTAAAAATCAGACAAATGCAAGAAACCTGTCCAATCAGTTAGTAAAGCAAGTTTATGCACTTTATCTCATTCTCTCTCCCTTGAATAAATAAAATCTTAAAAAAAAAAAAAAAAGTAATGAGATACATCCATGTATCTCCAGAAGAGGTGTCTAAGGTACCCTGTTAAATGAAAACACAAACAGACAAGTTTCTGATACAGAGTATAATTCTGGTTTGTTTGCAGTGGTGATCACTGGCTGGTGGGACTATGAGCGATCTTCACTTGATTCACATCTTTAGGTTACTTTGATGATCAAGAAAACAGGAAAGCTGTTCTCAGTTTTAGAAATTAAAAAAGCAGTAACTACAATCCACCACCACCACCCCAGCCCCAAAATCCAAATGCCAATAAGCTCTTCGAAATGTTCTAGGTACATGGGCTTTCATTAGAAGAGATTAACAGAGAAAATTTTACCTACACTTTCAAATTTTACACTCATGATCTGTTAAATTATCTTGAAAGAAGAGGAGAGAAGGTTCCTTCACTTAGCCCCTCATCCAAATATAACTACCCTTTGTTTCTGAACGAATGAAACATCCAGCAAAGCAGTGTCAAATCTAAAGAATTCCTGAATTGTTACTGAATTATGCAGGAAGTCAATATTACCACTAAAACCATTAACATTTTCAAATGACAATGGTCACTATATGTTGCTACAGTGAAGAACACTCTCCCATTTATAATGATAGGACAAATTCAAACATTAAAAAAACAGCACGTCCTGTGCAGAATGAACCCTAAATAACTTTCCTCATGAAAAGTACACAAATTATGTTTATGTTTTACACATTCGAAAATTAAATCAATAGATGGGCGGACACTCCAAAATTGAAGACAAAGAAAAATAAATGAATCTTATTTATGCCATTCTAATAATATAATTTATTTTTAATTCCAGTGTTTTTACAGAGTACTTAACTCTCTGTATCCACTGGTACATATTCTAAGGACAAAGAACAACCGCAAAAAAATTTGAACTTTATTTAGTGGCTTACTGAAACTACTAATGCAAATGATATAATAAGGTAATTCCAAAACTGTTTAGTATTTCTTGTAAAACAAGTGAAATAAATACATTGATGCTATAGGGAACCAGTGTTCAAACTCTGGGGGTGGCATGGGGGGAAACTATAAACTGGAATGAGAGAAGGAAAAGAAGAGAGAACACGGTAGTGTTGGACTAAAACTGGAGGTATCAGTAAGAATTAATTATTCTGTGTGTTTACATGTGTAAATACATTTCCTCTTTCCACTAACATAAACTTGAAACCTCATCAACAATCAGTACACCTAACATCTACATCTTGGTTTTGAAATGCCACTCCCCATAAAAGAACCAGGCAGGGCTCCTTGAAAAAATGTCTCAGTTCAGTTCAATGGGAACAAAGTGGATGGAGCATTTTTGCTTTTCTATAGGTGTGTAATTTAAAAACAAAAACAAGCTGGGGAGGATTCTAAGGTCTCTTACAATATGCAGTAAAACAGTGAAAAGAAACAGCAGCATGCAGCCAAGTTATATTTTCTCTGTTATTACCATGATGATGCTGGTTTCTTTTTTCTTCTTTTTCTTTTTCTGTAAATTTAATTTGTATGGTCGCAGGACACTCTCACAGTAACTGGACACCCAAAGGATAATAGAAATAGTCTAAAAGAGGAAAAATTGCAAATTCATCAATAAGGATTATATTCAAGACATCTATCAGGAACAGTTAAGGGTTATGGATTGAACAATCCTTGCTGACAGTTCACGCAAATCCTTTCAAATTCTCCTCTAGCTCTCCACTACAGATTAGAGAGATTAGATTACTTTCTACAATTACCACACAGATCCAGAAGACCTTCATCTGAATACTGCTCAAAATACTAGAAATACTACGATTGCTTCAATCTTTATCCTCCCTTCTAGCTCTCCTAGCCCTAAAGCCATCCTACATTTGGTCCAGTTTCCTTTCACTCCCTTGCAGGAAGTAATCCTTTCACTCAAAGAGAGGTCCAAATTCCTATGCCTGGAATCCAAAGGTTCTTTACAATATGCCTCTCCCCACCCACCTCCCAGCCCAGTAAGATAGTACCTCCCCTACAAATCTTAAACAGAGGGGGGCACGGGATCAAGCACCAAATCAGGCTCTGCGCTCAGCACAGAGTCTGCTTTTCCCTTTCCCTCTGCACCTCCCGTGCACTCTCAAATAAACAAATAAAATCTTTAGACAAAAAAAAAGGTTCTTTTTCTCCTTCTGCCCCACCCCCAAAGCACTCATGCTCTCTTTAAAAAAGAAAAAAAAAAGAAAAAAGAAAGAAAGAAAAACAAAAAATGCAAAAAACAGAGAATTCTCCTTGGTCAGCACGTTTCCCTCCTTTTTTTTTTTTTTTTTTTTAAGATTTTATTTATTTATTTGACAGACAGAGATCACAAGTAGGCAGAGAGGCAGGCAGAGAGAGAGGAAGAAGCAGGCTCCCCGCGGAGCAGAGAGCCCGATGCGGGACTCGATCCCAGGACCCTGAGATCATGACCTGAGCCGAAGGCAGCGGCTTAACCCACTGAGCCACCCAGGCGCCCCGTTTCCCTCCTTTAAGTAAGGTGTTTATACCATGCTTCTTCTCTGTTACAGAGTGCATGGACATACCCATGCAATTATTACTGATTTGCTCAGTCTTAGACACTTATACTGTGCCAATCACCAGAACAGACTAGGAGGAAGAGAAAAGTAAACAAACGTGATGAAAATAAGATAACGGATTATGAGTGTTTGCAATCCTCCTTTTCCCTCTGGTTAAAAAAGAGAAAGTTTTGCTAAATCTGTGCCCAGATTCTCCTTTATAATGCAGAATCTTAGTTAATTAATGACTAGCAACAACAAATTTAAAAAACTGGTGGTTGGGGTGGCTGGGTGATGGACACTGGGGAGGGTATGTGTTGTGGTAAGCGCTGTGTATTATGTAAGACTGATGAATCACAGAACTGTACTCCTGAAACAAGTAATATATGTTAATAAAAATTGAAAAATCATTCATGGTGAAATAATAATAATAATAAATAAAAAGCTGGTGGAATTAACTTAAAATACATAGAAGTGGAGTCAAAAAGGAAAGTGAACAGAGAACAGACAGATTTGGAGTGAATCTGAGGAATTTTTAGAGATTGGTAAAGCAAACTGCAAGTTTTAGTCATTATGAACAAAACCTTCTTGGTATGCTTGGAAGGAGCTCATTCAAAAATGACTTAAATTGCTTTTCACTTAACAAAAGGTGGGGGTGGAGGATTAAATTACAGGTGTAAGGTGCCTATTACCTGTTTATTTTTTAAAAATTAATCCTTCACTCAATAAAGGAAAACTGAGTTTCTCAGGAAAAGAACAAAGACATACCTCAACAAAGAAGACTAGGTTCTCTAAAAGAGCAGGTCGTGTTTTCAAATTACCATCTTTAACTTCTAAGAGGTCACCTTTACATCTACTGAAGACATCTGAAAACAGGAAAGTATTTTATTGTTTTGTTCAGTTTTTGTTTCAATGATATTTTTAGGAATACGATGCACAATAAGCAAATATAAAAAGATTAATCCAGAAAGTTTTTCCCCCCACAGTGAACCAAACAACAAAGGTATCTATTTTCACCTTTTTTTTAAAAAAATGACTTTATTTTTAAGTAGTTTCTATCCCCAAGGCAGGGCTCAAAATTATGACCCCAAGATCAAGAGTTGCAGGCTCTACCAACTGAGCCAGCCATGAGCCCCTATTTTCAGCTCTTTAAAAAGCCATGTAACTATTGCTCTGTTGCCTTCAAAATATAAAAGGTGACCTTATAAATTATATATTCTAGAGTTTAAAAACCAGCTAGCCTTTCCACAAATAGGCCACTGCCACAATAAAATTAAGACTCCAAATGAATGATTTAAAAGAATGTGGGCCATTATGGACTAAAAGACTAAGGTGCATGATAGAAATTCACCTTCATAATAAATACCATGTTTTATTTGCACAATCTTTGTCTTTTAATTATCATTATTCAGTTGGGCAATAAATTAAAAGACCATTTAGGCTCTTTAAAAGAAAGACCCTTATAGATTTGAAATGCATTTATGTACTTTTATACCGAACAATTCCATTTCCAGGAATTTAACCCCAAGGAAATGTTCAAATGAGTACCCACTTATGTCCCAAAATGTTCATTTCAGCATTATTATAAATAGTCATAAATAACTCAAGTACATAACATATTATGTACTCCATGAGGCATACATAAATAAACAGTACATTGCTCTAATAATGTGGATTATTATAAGTAACTGACATGATAAATGTTCAAGACAACAAAACATTAAAATAAAAAGTATGTATTATAACCTTCTCATGTGTTTAAAAAAATAAATCACTACTATGTATTTCCACATACACATATAAGACTGTTTAGGGGGCATCTAGGAGTACAGACCCCAAATGTGTTACTTATCTTATAAGTAAAAGTATTTATTTCCCTCTGGGGAAATAGGGCTGGGAATGAAAGAAAGACCACACCTACTTGTTAACTGTTTTACAGTAGGCTGTCTACTACTTTTGTAATCAACACTTCTTAAAGTTAAAAACAAGTCTTTCAAAATACCAAAAGTATGCATTATTATTTTCAAGTTGTTGTTTGCAACTCTTGCAATTTCTGCTAAAAAATGAATTCCTGTCAGACAATAAAATATGGGACTCCACAGTCAGAATGCTTACCTTTTAGTTGTTCTAGTAAAGACTTAAGACTATTCTCTACTCTCTCCTGGATCTCCACTGTATCCTCTAAAATTGAAAAACAAAAACAAAAACAAAAAAACAATTAATTTTTTTAGGGAGAAAAAGAATTAAGATCAACACCTGCAAGCAAATCATGAACAAGGACATTTTCTTTACTCTTAAGACGCAAAGGCATCAAATTCCATTACTGAGAGACAAAGAAAAAGATAAAAGAAAGGAAAAGACAAAGAGAGGCATTAACTACCTTTCTCTCAAAAGTAATACCTAAAATTCTCTAAGAAGACTTAAAATCCATGTGCTTCAAATACTCTCAACGACAGAAACCACAAACCTTATGATTGGGGGATGATGGGGATTAATGGAATATGTGTGATTCTCACAAAGTTAGGAAAAAACTCGTTTCCACAAAGTTTAGTAAAGAATTCAATCTGAAATCCAGTAATACTTCAACAAATTAAGGATTTTTTTCAACTTTTGGACATAACAAGTGATTTTAAATAGAGAAGACTTAAATTTCTAAAACATTACTTCGTAATCTATGAATGTACCTTCTTTGATATTAAACTAGACACTTCCAGAACAGCTTCCATCTCCTCCCAATCTGTCCAAATATGTGAACTGTTACATTTACTAAGTTTTCAAAGACAAAGGCCTAGTAAATACACTCATGCAAATGTACACTTACCTAAACCACTGGTGTCCAGCTCATAAATATCACTAACAAGATAAAAAGAACTGGTCTGACACTGAGAACAGCCAGAACTAAAGAATCCAGCCATTCTGGTAGGTACAGGACCAAGGAAAGGATACTGGAAAAAAGGGGGAAAAAGTAATGTCCTTTAAATCCATCTAAATTTATATAGAACAAGAAAACAGCAGACTATAACTACTGGTTAAAAGTCTCTTTCAGCAATTAAGTTGCAATTCACTAACTAAACTAACAACTGAATCATTATGGTGAAAATAGAAACCTTGTATTAGTTTGTTGACTACTAAAAATATACCATTACAAATAAAGCTACTTTGCTTTTCCTCGCTCTCCAATTTGGATAGTGAGGGAGCCTCTGTAATTCCCAAGTCTACAAAGTCAGGTTTTTTTTCCTACAGGTGCCATAAACTAGGACAAAATACTGTTCTTTACTATTCACCCACCAAATTCCTAGTTTTAAAGACAGTCATGGGTTCCTGCAGCTTTGATGGTGAACACATATTGATGATACCTGAACTTCCTTCTCAATGAATCGCTTTCCCATCTCCAGGGCCACCTCCAGCTGTTGAAGGAGTAAACGAAGAATATCAATCCGGGAGGACACGCCATTCTCAGTGGTCTTTTCTGAGTTCCTTGGCTCCATGGGGTGGTTCAGACTTGGAAGTCCACTAATCAGCCTCAATGTTAAGGAACGGATTCTTAACCACATGGTCTCTTCCTCCAAGGAAAGTTTCTTATGTTCTTCAGAAACATCCCTTAAAAAGAAATATCCCCAAACGATCCATTTTATTCAATGTGTTGCCTTTACATCTTTCAAGCTTTACTTCGATCAGTCAAGATGCCATTGAATGATCCCGGCACTCATCTCCTAGCCGAATGATCTCGCATAAACCTAATCACCCAAGTCCCAATTCAGGATTAATAAAATGGGGAATGATAACCTACCTAACACGTCAATTTGCCGCTTCAGTGAGATTTCTGATAACAACAAAATACGTTATCATGTATTTTGCTGAAAATGTTGTTGAAAATTTTTATATCATGCATTTTCAACAAAATACACAATATAAAAATTTTAAATGACAGAAAACTGAAAAATAGAAAAATGTACCCTAATAACCAAATACCTGCAATATTAACAAGCTTGGTATCAATTCTTTCACTCTTACAATACAGATGAACAAAACTGCAACTAAAGATATTTATATAATTTGACATATTTTAAACAAATAAAATGGGTTCATGATATTTATACTTTTTTGACAGTCTATAGAAAAGAGTTACCATAGCAAGCCTGGGGCTATTATCTTTAGAAGGGCCAGCTTGCAAGGCTGACCATTAGCTAATGTCTAGGAACTTGGCACTCCAACCATTCCCTAAATGATAAGAGTGACTCACTATACCTAGGCTGTTTGTACAAACCATATGGTCTATTGTGAACACCTGCTTTCCTTCTGGGAGTCTGGAATGTTGACACATGATAGACAGAGGGTACCTACATAACCAGCTGGTAAAAACCTGGGGCACTAGGGGCACCTGGGTGGCTCAGTTGAGTTAAGCCTCTGCCTTCAGCTCAGGTCATGATCTCAGGGTCTTGGGATGGAGCCCCGCATCAGGCTCTCTGCTGAGCAGGGAGCCTGCTTCCCGCCCCACCCCCCACCTGCCTGCCTCTCTGCCTACTTGTGATATCTGTCTGTTAAATAAATAAATAAAAATCTTAAAAAAAAAAAAAAAAAAAAAACCTGGGGCACCAAATCTCAAATGGGCTTCCCTGGGCAGAAATGCTGCACACACATCACTACATTTTTTGCTGCTAAGAAACACAGAAGGGAGAGAGCACTGGAAGTCTGTGCATGGAGTTGTCCAGATTCTGTATCTTTTTCCCTTGCTGATCCTGTCATTTCTCCTTCTGTTATAATAAACCTTAGCTGTGAAGACAACTACAGGTTAAATCTTACGATTCCTAGCAAAACACTGAATACAATCTTGGCAATCCCCAAATCACAGTGCACTTGACATCTGAACAACATTGATTTGAACTGCATGGGTCCACTTACACAGATTTTTTTTTTTTTTTTTTTTTTTGGGTAAATGCAGTACAGTATTGTAAATGTATTTTTTCCTCCTTATAATTTTTTTTTTTTAGATTTTATTTATTTATCAGACAGAGATCACAAGTAGGCAGAGAGGCAGGCAGAGAGAGAGGAGGAAGCAGGCTCCCTGCGGAGCAGAAAGCCTTATGTGGGTCTCAATCCCTAGGCCTCCGGGATCATGACCTGAGCTGAAGGCAGAGGCTTTAACCCACTGAGCCACCCAGGCTTTAAGGCAGAGGCTTTAACCCACTGAGCCACCCAGGCGGCCACCCTTATAATTTTCTTAATAACATTTTCTTCCTCTAGCTTACTTTATTATAAGAATACAGGATATAATATACATGACATACAAAATATGTGCTGGTCAACTGTTCATGTCATAGGCAAGGCTTCCAGTCGATAATACACTATCAGCAGTTAAGTTTCTGGGGAGTTAAAAGTTACACCTGGATTTCTGATTGTACAAGGGGGTCAGCACCCCAACACCACACTGTTCAAGGATCAAACGTCTATTCAGAACTACCTCATATACTTATCTCTGCACGTTTGTGCTCCTACTGCCTTTGGTTGTACTTCCTAGAAGTGATCTGCTGAATTAAGTGGGACATGGAATTTTCAATCTTTTTTTTTCCTAAAGATTTTATTTATTTATTTGAGAGAGAGAGATCACAAGTAGGCAGAGAGGCAGGTTGAGAGAGGGGGTAAGCAGACTCCCCACTGAGCAGAGAGCCTGATGCAGCACTTGATCCCAGGACTCTGAGATCATGACCTGAGCTGAAAGCAGAGGCTTAACCCACTGAGCCAGCCAGGCACCCCTGGAATTTTCAATCTTAATACAGATTACCAAAATTCTCTATAGGAAGATTATAAAAAGTTATATCTTCATGTCAATGCACAACCACCTTTACCCCCACAACCTTGCTGACCACAAGTATTAATCTTTTTTATCTTTGTCCAACAGTTAAAAAAAAAATCTTTATCACTATAAGGTGCATCTCTTTGAATTTCTTAAGTCCAATTTGTTTTTTAGTTATCTTCTTCTTACTGGTTTATTAAAAGTTCTCCCTTTGGGGCACCTGGATGGCTCAGTGGGTTAAAGCCTCTGCCTTCAGCTCAGGTCATGATCTCAGGGTCCTGGGATCGAGCCCCACATGGGGGTCTCTGCTCGGTGGGGAGCCTGCTTCCCCCTCTCTCTCTGCCTGCTTCTCTGCCTACTTATGATCTCTGTCAAATAAATAAAATCTTTTAAAAAAAAAAGTTCTTCATGTGAAAGGTATTAATGTATACGAAGAAAATTACCAATCTACCACATACCTTTAGAACTTAACAAATTTACTTCTATATAGAAGGCTAATATTTACAGAGACCAAATCCTTTGTATTTCCAGGTTTGATGTAATGCTAAGAAAGGCTTTCCCTAACCATTTAAAAATATTTTCTAGGGGCACCTGGATGACATGGTCAATTAAATGTCTGACTCTTGATTTCAGCTCAGGTCATGATCTTGAAATTGAGCCCCACATCAGGCTCTGCACTGGGTGTGAAGCCTGCTCAGGATTCACTCCCTCCCTCTCCCTCTGCTCCCCCCGCCCCCATTCTCTCAAACAAAACAAAACAAAACAAAAAATCTTTTTTTAATTTTCTTGTAGAACTCCTAAGGAGTTCTTTAATCCATCTGGAATCTCTTTTCATGTATGCTATGAAGGAAAATCTAATTTTTAGATTAGCCAGCAATCCAACATAGGAGTGAGATTCATTTTCTTCATTTGGCTTACCTATGCCTTCTATTCCTACAACAACCATGTTATTTTATTTGTATAAAAAAGAGATTTTTTTTTTAACTCTTAGATTCATCCCAATTCTTCAAAAATAAATACTTGGGGTTTAATTCCAGTTACCTGTCTTTTGGATCCCAGCTGAAGAAAACATTTAAGTCTCTGTTGTCTCTCAAGGCTTCCCATGGAATGTCATCTTCTTCTGGCTGAAGATTCATTGATTTTATACTTTCTGCTAAACTGGTTGATCTGTGATAGAAAATTTATGTATTATTTCAATAGTAAAACAGCCATGAAAACATATTAGCCACAACTTTGTCTTACTAGAAAGAAAGGAAAAGAAAGAGGAAGAAGGATTTATTATTAAGAAGTAAAGGTTTAAAAATTTAAAAAAAAAAAAAAAATGAAGAAGAAGAAGTAAAGGTTCACAGAAGATGACACAGAACCAAGCCCATATCACGCTGGCCTGCTACACAGCAAGAGAAAGCATCTGGAAGCTCAACTAAAATAAAGTGGGTCAACATTAATTCCTGAAACCCCATGTTTAAGTGGGGAAGGGAAAGCCTTTAAACAACACATGGACTGGGGTGATGACCACAGCCTGTCTGGTTTGTGCACGAGACATGCGATGGTGCTGGCTATGCGCTCATTCTCCATGAAATGCACTGGGTCATTTCCCCTTTCTTCTCTGCTCCCACCAACTTCCATTCTCTCTCTCTCTCTCTTTCCCCATTTGTCCTTAGCCTAGACCTACTATTATTACCCAGGAGCCCATTAACGGCTCTCAGGATCTGACCTAATCCCTGAGTTTCTTTTTAGCTCTTGTGCAATACTTACATATTTGCTTCAAGTAGAAGGTCTAACAACATCCGTTCAGTACGGACTTGTGCAAAATGAAGAGAATTATTCAGCCTGTTCCTAAAAGCGATAAACTCTGGGATCTTCTCAAATGCACCATATTTGTAAGCTTGAATAATATATTCTGAGGTCTGGGAAGGAAAGACATCACCTCCGTATAAATATTTCACAGATCAGGCAAAGAAAACAAAACTTGCCAGGCAAAACAAAACCAAACTATACTCAAACTAAAATTAAGATGTGAACTCTAATCTTTAAAGGTCACAAGTAAAATATCAGCTTTATAAAACATTATTTTTCTTCTTTCCTATACCAGTTATATGTGTTCTTCACTACTACTACTACCACTACTACCACTACTACTACTACCACCACCACCACCACCCAGCTGCTGCTATCCACAGAGACTTTCTCTTAGCAGTTATGTCTTTTAATTTGGTAGGACTGGAGGTTTCGTGATACCATGTCAGTCAAAAATTTCGTTTAGTGCCATTATGGAAGGGATGTTACTCCATGTTTTTCTGCATCTAAGACAAACTGCATTTTATACAAAGGTTCCAAAAACACCAGAATAATATAACCACCCCACTACCAACCCAAATAAAAAATCACCCTCTTCCAGAAAAAAGACAGGCTGCTCCTTGGTTTTGTTTACTTCTGAGTACTATATATCACAAACATAGAGCATATGTGCATTATATCAAGACAGAAGACAACAAACCAAAGACCCATAAGAATTCATCAGAATCCACTCTGAGGACAGAAAGACTACAAGAACCAGTTTTCTTGTCCATCCAAACTACGTAAGACCTATGCTGGAAAATTCCATGAACAAGTAAATGAAGGGAACACTCACCATATGCACTTTAATTTTAGAGTAATACATATGTACAGATGTAATGTTGTGAACAAAGACAAGAGAAAGAATTCTCAACAGAAATTCTGGCACAATAGAAGAAAATCTCAGGGAAGAACATTTCAGGGGTGTGGGCCTATACCATCAGGATCAGAAGTCAGAAGGGTACCCTTTTGGGCCAAGGAACGTTAAGCTCAAAGCGGATGTCTGCCCCAAAGATCCTTTCCAGAAAAGCCAGTCTTTTTACACCTTAGTCAGCTCTGCCCCCATCTCCATTATGACTAAATAATTTGCCCAGTAGGAAAATATGCCGATAGTCAACAACATACCCTCTGATACACAGCCTCGCAGGGTTCATTTCAGGCCGCGGGATTGCGCCACGGGCGCTAATTCAACTGCATTCGATGCGGCTTTTAAACCCCATGGGACACCTCGGCGAGCTGTTTGCCTGCAGTATCTGGAGAAATTAAAGACGGACGGACACAAGAAAATTAAAAAGATTACTTGTGATCCTGCAGGTGTAAAGAAGGACTATCCGAAAAAGCTCAAGTGTACCTTCTAGCCTGATTAAAGGACAGTGATACGCCCCATCAAGAAGAGGCCAGGATACGCTAAACACACAGGCCTATCCGATGGCCTCTTGGCTTGGAAAAAGCAAGGTTTACTATCAGCTCTTGCGGCAGGAACTTACAGCTTGAAAAAACCAGCTGCTTAGGAACATAATGATCCAGCAATTAATCAGGATGAAAACAGGACTTCTGGGGATTTCAATCACATTTACCAATTACAGCTCCAAAACACGCTGATTAAAGAAAAGAACCCAGCTTTACAAAGTAGACAGACAGTCTTAATTTCTGAGTGGTCCATGGAATATCACTTTTGAAAAAGAGGCAATGGCTTTTAAAAAAGAAAAATAAGGGGCAACAGACAGGGAATGCAGTCCTTTAACAAACTGAGAAGGTAACTGCAGCTCTCTGGTTTCTGTTTTTAAGATCGTCCTCCTTTAATGCTGCAGCAAAGCATCACTGCAGAGCTAGAAAAGGGCCTGTGCATCCACAATTTGAAGAGACAACCCCTACTGGAACTGCAGGCAAAACTGGAAGCCACAGGCACTTTAAAACTTTTGAATATCAGAGAATGTTGTCCGTACCTATTTCTACTCATTTATGCACCATGAGGCTAGTTATATCCCATATGGATTCCTGAAATGAACCCTGGTCACTGTAAGAATTAACAAAACAGATGGACATCAACCCTGAATGATCATCTTCATGAATACCCAAAACAGACTTTTAACGGGAAATTATTTTTGAAGTACAAACACAGAAGTAACTTTTAGAGATAAGAACATCTGTCTCTAAGTCTCACATTGTAAAAATCTATTCCAAAGTAAGATGACAATGATGACCTTTCCAAAAAGAAAATCCCCGTGTAGACCTTCCAAATATAAATTTCAATCCCATAGCACGGAGCCTTACAAAGCAGAATGCTGGATTTTCCAGTTAAGGAGCTAAAGTGTTCTTTCGAAGATCAAGTTGGGAATGGAAATACATCAGTCAATCAAGAAAGAACCATCTGGGGATCTCAAAAACTACCAAGAATAAAAGATGTAGAACACAGGGCTTTAGCCTTCCAAAGATCTAATACTATCAGAAGGGTTAACCCATACGAGACAACACTAAACTCGTGCTCTTTCTTATCCTCAAATTCCTATAGGAAACAGTCAATGCCACAGTGCCCAGTTCCCTATTTTCGGACTCACGCTAGGCATGAAGGTTTAAGGTGCATTTTCCTTGCTCTACTGGTTTTTGCTTTTGCCTCTAGGACCCCCCAAAGATTATCTACTTTAGTAAGTTTAAATAAGCTCTCTCTTGTAGTAATAAAAATAAATTTCAAGCAGAGAGTCCTATTCCCAGATCAATAAAATGATCAGGTCCAGCATCACATACATTCAGATTAATTAGTCACTTCTGCCCACATAACCATCAGCAAAACTTCAGAGACAAAAAAAGGCACTGAGAACAACATACCCTCTCAAATCATTCCTGAAGATCTCCTTTCTCTATAACAGTAACTTGAGTTGTTTTGTTTGGGGGTAGGTGTGTTGTTTTTTTTTTTTCAAAACAACTCTTTAGACACAGTAACTGGTGGGGGGAAGGGAGGAAGCAAAGCTTAATTTTCAATAGCATATGAAATGTGCCTTACTGACCAAATCGGGAACAATATGGTGCTTCTAGAATGCTGGATGATTAAAAACTGGAATAAAACCAGCCACCAGGCATGGATTAATCCATTATTTACCCCAACTTCTGCCTCAGAGCTATCAGAGAAACAAAACTTTGAAAAGGAGTCATCAGTAAATATTTCTTTAACCTCTTTCGTAGAAATACAGAAGTGACAGCCAGAATAATGAGATTTGAGAAACGCTTCTGATTTTTTCCCTTGACTTAGTGAAACTTCTTAAGAACAGAGAAGGGCAAGCACAGATACCTGAACACAGAGTACAAACACACAGACTTCTAACTCAACTGCCTACTTGTGCTAAGATATTTTAGAAATCCAAGGTCCTAGAGATGCCCTCGGATCTCTAAGCCAGGCCAGCACCTTCCAGGCAGCATGTTCAAACACTGATGCCTACTTCCCTCTCTCCCTGATCAGGAGCTGTGGCACAAAATAAGGTATGAACAGAGATCCCAAACACTGGAAAGTGCCATGGGGGAAGGGGGATAGGGCTTAAAAGCCAACTGATGCACAGCTTACTATCCCTTGCTACATCAGCCCTCTAGGCCTTGCCATAAGGCTTACCAGGACAGAATTACTGCAAGCTGACAACAATAAACCTGTATTCCATTGTTCAGAAATGCTTCCGCTCTGCCTTCTGTTTAATACAAGGCTAAAAAATTCGATGGAAGATAGATTAACCACAGCTGTTACAGTTACAAAAGAACCACCCCAAAACCAGCTCTGTTGCCAAGTTCCTTAGTTGCTGTTAGACCATGAAAATAAAAAACTATGGGCAGATATCTGGCATAGCCGAATTCCAAGCAATGAGTTTTAGAAGCACAAGAGAACAAAGCAGGCAATGACCATCCTAGAGACTTGCCTTCTTTTCACCTGTGTTCACCTCTAGTCAGTCAACCAACTGTGTTCAAGGTGGATTTACACAGTTGGTTGACTGACTAGAGACTATTCAAAACTTCTGCTTAACTGACAAGTGGAGACCAAGTCTGCTTGCAGTGAAAAATATGGTGCAAATCCCATCCTTTCATTATGGCACACAGCTCTACCTTATTTACTGCTACTTTAAAAAACACATTATTGACACAAGTTTCTTGAAATGTCCTTCAACTGGACAATTTTATAATTCTAAGAAAATACGAGTGCACTGGCTGTTGGCAAAGAGCATGGTAGTATAAACGGAAATAAAGGTAACAGAGCAGCTGCTGTTACAGAATCTTCTACGGCATCCCAGGCTATAAACACATATGGGTTACCTCTTATACCCTTAGAAAAAGTCCCTTAGAACTAAGAGGAATACCACTTACTACTCTAATAGTGTTTTAACTATACCTCTGCATGGATTCTATTAAACACACCCACTCTAGCAACCACAAAAACTCTTAACCTCCACCTAACAGACGTGTCCAGTAAGCTATGGCCTAAGGCACTTGCAAGTACTCATGGTGCATTCACCTGCACGCGTGCCACACGAGGGAAGGTATTCTCTGACTCGCGTGCATTCAGCAGGCAAGAACATATTTTTTAAAAATATTTTTCACTTACATCTTTCTGGTTGGAGTGGAAAAACCTGAGTGCGAAGTTACAGGATTGGGATGCAGCAGCGTACTGACCTAGGGATTCGGCATATCGGGTCAAAAGATAGCTAGGTCAGAAGGAAAGAAAGAAAAAAAAATGTTATACTTACCACCTCCAGTACCAACTACACTTCAAATTATTATAGCAGATAAATAGGCACACAGGGAAGTTAAAACAGCCTGTCACAGAAATCATCTCATTCACAGAATCAATTTTTTTTTTTAAAGAGCAAAGTTAATTCAGTTTTGTGGGAGACCTAAAGCTCTATGCCATGCTTTCTTACGCTCATATGATTAATGGACCAGAAGGGGATAAAGAAAATACCCTTGACTCATCATAAAGAACAGTCAAAACACAAATTCAAAGGATCTCTAAGGTCAACAAATAAAGAACATGTATTAATCTCAACTGCAAAGCAGAAATAAAGACTTCATGATAATGTGTTCCAAGTATAAAGCTGTTTGCTACCTCTGGGGAAAACTCTTACCTTTTCAAAACTGTGCAAATTTTAAAATTACCATCAAATGCTGGAAGATATAAAAATCTTTCTGCTTTGCAATGGGTCATCATGGGGGATTACTTAATCTAAAAAGCTTAATAACAGAAACTGCAAAGCTTGAGCTCCATGTGTAAGGACCCCACCCTGAGGTAGCTGGCTGCTCAGTATTCAGAGTATATACTACCAACCCAATGGTGTCATGCTGGATATGCTTAGCATCAAGGCTGGAGTAGAGATCCACCACTGGTTCAAACGCCCCCAGCACACAGTAGATTCGAACAAGCAGCAACTTGAATTGAGCATTGGAAGGGCTGTGGGTTAATCCCTCTTCCAGCAAAGTCAGGGCCTGCCACACAGCAGTCTCGTCACCTAGAACCAAAACGTAACAGTATTATCCACAGTACTTAGCAGCAGATGGAGATTTCTCATCAACAAAAGACAAAAACTTACTGGTATTAGCACCTCCCTTAACTATTTGAAGAATGAGTTTAGGTGTCAAAGAACAAATTTTAGATATACACCTGTAAGCAAAACAGGCAATTTCCCAGAATAGACAGTTTCTCAATAGTTACCTCAGTTCTTAAACATGCATCTGCAAAAGTGATGCAGACTTTAAGTTGTGAGGTTTAGGAAGGAAGTTACAAAACCTCTCAGAATCCTAGATTCTGAAGAGATGGACCTTGAAGGAGAATTTGAGTCCACCAACCTTCCCAATACAGGATTTTCTTTACCAGACCCCAGGAAGATATTCTCTCTAGGCAACATTTTTCTTCCATATGTAACTCTACTATTCAGATGTCAAATAATATTTCAAAAAAGCTGTTCACTAATAATCAAATTAATACAACACACTTATTTTTGGCCTACCAAAATTCAAAAGGTTACATACATCAATAGTCTTAAAGATTAAGTAGCTTCTCTTTCATGAACCTAAAGAAATAATATGAAATGGAGATAAAGATTTATATACAAAAACATTCATTGTACTAATAATGAGGGAATGATTAAGAAAATTATAATAAGGCCCACATTATGCAGCCATTTGATATTAATGAGTTTTTAGTAATGAGGGAAAATACTTATACAGTAACAGTTCAGTATAACACACAGAATTCAAATTAGCATAAAGAAGTGATCTTTAGTCTATAAGACAAGCACAGAAAAAAAGAGAAGGAAATAGGCCAGCTTTTAGAATGTGTTTTGGAAGCTGGAAAAGTTAAGATTAAAATATACTGTTTCCCAACACTTTTATAAGTTATTTTTATAATCAGAGAAAACTTAAACTAAAACTTAAAACACTTAAAGTAAAAGCTCTATGCCTTGAGCTTTTCGAATTATATGCTGCAGGCTTTTTTCTACAAGAAATGCGATATAATAAAAAATTGGGGTTTTAGATAAATATCCATAATCCTACCCAAACTATGCATACCTATAATCTATGCAAACTACCATTATGACTTTAATGTATTGCCTTTGAATCAGAATTACTTTTACACAGTAGCAGTCACGACATCATCTAATTTTGTGTTCTGCTCTTTGAAGTGTTTTCCCACGTTGCTACCTAGTCTTCACAATTGTAATTTTATTGAATTCAACACTTACTGACTTAAAACTCTAGAGCAACACTAGATATAGGAACGGAGGATAAAGGTCACGGGTGGTTCCTGGCCTCAAGGGGCTCAGAGGTGAGTAAAGAGCGTGACAATTAAAGGGAATAAATAATTCTAAGAAGTCCTAGTTACTCAGGGTGCCTGGGCGGCTCAGTCAGTTAGGCGACCAACTCCTGGCTTCAGCTTGGGTGCTGGGATTGAGCCCCTGGCAGGTTCTGTGCTCAGCAGGAGTTGCCTTGAGTCTTCCCTCCCTCTGCCCCTCCCCCAACTGGTGTGCACACTTGCTCTCCCTCACACTCTCTCTAAAGTAAATAAATCAGTCTTAAAAAAGAAAAGAAAAGGAAAGAAAAGAATGGGGTGCCTGGGTGGTTCAGTCAGTTAAGGGTCTGCCTTTGGCTTAGGTCATGATCTCAGGGTCCTGGGATCGAGCCCTGTGTTAGGCTCCCTGCTCTGAGGGGAGTATGCTTCTCCCTCAGCTCATGCTCTCCCTCTCAAGTAAACAAAAATCTTAAAAAAGAAAAAAATCCTAGTTACTCAAAGATAACCTGTATTGAAAAAAAGATCTCCTTAAAATGGAAACAAAATTTCAAAATAAACATTAAAAAAAGTATAATTTATATTTTTTTCTCAACTATTAAACCATTACAAGGATATTTATTATTTTATTTTGTAAAATTTAGGCTATAACTACAACTCTATGCAAATTCTTCACCAAATCAAAAGAGCATCAAGCAAAAAAAGAAAAGAGCACAAAGGACTCATTAGGCTTTTTGGAAAAAAGTTTTCTAACTAAATGTTGTAATATAAAAAAATGATGTAAGTTCTAGAGCTATATTAATGTATAGTATGGACTACAGTTAATGATACTGTTCTGTATACTCAAAAGCTGCTAGGAGAGTAGATCTTAATATTTCTAATCATAAGAAAAAAAACTAACTGTGGGGTGACAGATGTTAACTAAACTTATGGTGGTAATCATTTCATGATATACATATATCAAATCATTATGTTATACATCTTAAGCTATACAATCTTAAGCTAATACAATGTAATATATCAATCACATTTCTTCAATAAAACTGGAGGGAAAAAAGATATCCTTAACTCCCCAATGACTTTTGCAGAATCATAAACAAATGACTTTTGGCAAAATATCTGAGAGCATCATCAACTTCTTAAAGTGCTCTTCTTAAGGCACCTGGGTAGCTCAATCGTTAAGTGTCTGCCTTCTTCGGCTCAGGTCATGATCCCAGGGTCCTGGGATCGAGCCCCGCATCAGGTTGCCTGTTCAGCTGGAAGCCTGCTTCGCCCTCTCCCACTCCCCCTGCTTGTGCTCCCTCTCAATCTGTGTCTCTCTCTGTCAAATAAATAAGTAAAATCTTAGAAGAAATTTTAAAAGTGCTCTTCTTAATCTTTCACATTCAAATCAGAGTCTTCCAACATTCATACCGAATTTCTACAGATTTCTAGTATCTGTCAGATCCACCCTGGACAGTGACTATGCCTCCAATTAGAGCACCGCAACCTCCCTTTCACTGACTGCAAGAAACCTGCATCTTTATAATATTGGCAATTTCTCAATGTATGTGCACTGTACTGTATGATTATGGAAAATCTGCTTAACTTCTTTCTCTGCCCTGTCTTTCCTTCTCTATAAAACTGCACCAATCTTAACTATATTATGAGGTTTAAATTACCTAATTCATGTAAAGCACTTTCAAGGGCCTGCTGATCAACAAATGTTAGCTGCTATTGCTATACTGGGCAAGTTGCTAAAAAAAAACAAGGGATTAGCAAAGCCATATAGTCACTTAGGAGCAAGAATGGATGCTAGAGTAAGTGGGGAAGGGTATCTGAGTAGGGATCAAATTACTAAGGGGTCAGTTCATTCATGGATGTTTTACAGCTCTATGCAAACTCATGATTCTGGGGCTCAGATGACAAAGACTCTGATAAAAAGGATTTCAGCCCCATCTCCGGTACAATACAGTATAACAAGTACTAGCACAGGGATACACACAACGTTCTATAAAAGTTCAGAAGGGGCATAAACTCTTTAGTGGGGGGGGGAGTGTGAAATCAAGACAGGCTCGTCAGAGGTAAAAGTTAGATGAAGGAAGGAAGGAAGTTATTTCAAAGAGAGGCACATGACGTTCACTAATACTAGCAAAAAAACCAGCAGATTTAGGCTATAAGTACCTAAGAATTTAGAGATATAAGCAGAGGCTAGGTTAAACAGAGCACTGTAAACTATCCTAAAGAGGCTGACCTTTACCCTCAGGAAAACAGGGCACCTCTGAAGGGTTTTCAGCCCGAGGGTGATGGTATGAAAATCAAATGCTCCATGAAACGACCCCCGAGGGCAGGGCTTGTGTCCACCACACACAGTACTGTCTCCCCAGCCCTTTGTTTCTTGTGCAATTTATTCTCGTGAATAATATGCAATAAGTACCTAAATTTTTTTTTCCCAAAAAACTGCTAATAAAAGAAAATGTCAGGAGTGAGACCTAAAGGGAATCTCAGTATCATTTGCTGAATCATCCTTTTCTTGCTCAAGGATATATGCTTCCTTCAGCATATATTGTATTTCTGTCCTTAACAGGTTAATTAGAATTACATTCCCAAAAGAGTACATTCTCCTAAACACTTTTTTAAGTGAATAAAAAGGGCTATTCCATTTCATGGACCTATACATCTCTCTCTGAATCAGTTTCTCTTATTTTAATTGTGGCAACTTTGTAATAGGTAGTTCAATCATTATTCACTTTTCAGAAATGTTTAAAAACATAACAGTAAACAAGAAATATCATGTGTTGACAAGGATGTGGAGAGAAAGGATCCCTCATGCACTGCTGGTGGGAATGTAAATTGGTGCAACCATTGTGGAAAACAGTATGGAGGTTCCTCAAAAAAAATTAAAACCAGAAATATCGTATGATTCAGTAATTCCACTACTGGGCATTTACCAAAAGAAAATGAAAATACTAACTTAAAAAAGATATACATAAGCAGCATTATTTACAATAGCCATGATACGGAAGCAAACCAAGTGTCCATCAATAGACGAATGGATAAAGATGTGGTGTGTACACACATGTGTATACACATACACACACACATGAATATTATTCAGTCATAAAAAAGAATATTTTGCCATTTGCAACATGGATGGACCTAGTGGGTATTATGCTAGTGAAATAAGCTAGACAGAGAAAAACGAATACCATATGATTTCACTTATATGTGTAATCTAAGAAGTAAAATGAAAAAACAAACAAAAAAGGAGACACAGACCTATAAATAAAGAACTGATGGTTGTCAGGAGGGACGGAGGGTGAGGAAAAGAGGAGTGGGAGATATAAGCTTCCAGTCATGGAATGGGTAAGTCACAGGGATGAAAGGCACAGCGTAGGAAATACAGTCACTGGTACTGCGACAGTGGTACACGGCAACAGGTGCTGGCTACATTTGTGGTGAGCAGGGCATGATGTGCAGAACTGCCAAATCACTATGTTGGACACTTGAAATTAATGTAATGTGTATCAACTATAATTTAATAAAATTTAAAAAATAAAAACAGAACAGATGTGCACTGATTTAAGATTATCTGGATTAGAGAGAGGGGGATTATCTGGAGATGGGTTCTTCTAGAAGCACCCTGGAGAAGGGCAAGGAGGAAAAACCTAAAAGCATAAATCAAATTCTTGGATTATATAATTAGTCTCAGGATTTATAATCAATAAAAGCAAAGCATAAAGTCAAACTGAAATCACTCTTCCTTACCTGTTTCTCTCCATATATCAATAAGCACATGGACAGCAAGGAGACAGTAATAGTCTGAAAACTGCAATTCGGTTTTCAAACAGGATTTCCCTGTAGGGAAAAAATCCCATATTTGTATTTTAACATTTGTTCAACTATCACTGCCCCAAAGGAGTTTTTTAAAGCAGGAAAGTGACAGGAGGGAGAAGATAAAAAAAGAGGAAATGAAAGTAGTAAGAGGCGTATAAATACCAGAAGAAAAATGTAAGCCATGAATCAAAGGATTCAAAAGAAGGTAAGGCCACACTCAGCTGGAGCAGAAGGAAGAGTTCTAGAACAAAGGTGGTATCTGCAATGGCCCCAAAGGAAGAGCAGCAAGATTTGGAAGGAGGTTTCAGGTAAAGAGAAGAACAGAAGCCAAGGGCCATGTACAACTAAAGTAATGGTACACTCATTACTTCACCTAATGATTCAGATTACAGTTAGAGAAACACTGACATCATCTGGTCACATAATTTATACTTTATCACATATATCTAGCAAAAGGTCATCTACTTCTGAACTAAACATTTACCTCATAATCTATGACATTCACTTTGTTCAATTTCAGTCTATATATTAAAAATAGTAAGGCCTAGAAGCAGAAAATGTCACAATTAATCATAAGCCCCATGTAATTCATATGAGCCCCAGTGTGACAGCTCAATCAAGAAGAATATGGACACCTCTCATTATTCACAACTCCAAACTTAAGAGAGGCTTTATATGTGAACAGTCTTCCCAGAATAAGCTCCTTGCCAAACTCATTAAAACAAGGTGCTCTGAGTGATAAAAACAAAACCCAACAGACTAAAACTTAGCAAATCAGGCAACTACTATACATTTTGAAAGAATGCTCACCAAATTCTAGTCCGTGCTGATACCTTAGCATCAGTTCTCTGACCACACTTAGCTTCTGGTTTTTATCCATAGTGTGGTACAGGCCGAGCAGCCTCGTCAGTTGCACGACACACAGATGCTGCTGCAGAGCTCTGATGTCCGCAGGCAGCGCCAGCTTCTCCTCGGTTGGTGTCGACAAAGGAACAACTCCAAGTAACTGATTAATAAACTGCAATGTAGGAAAAAAGCACCAATCTCAAAACAGAACTCATCTTTGGCAGGCTATAATTAACAAATGCTGAAGTGATCTAGAAAAAGGCATTTTTTATCTACCAAAATTACTAAAACAAAAAAACTTCTAACAGCACACAATGCTGATAAAAGGCCAACGGAAATGGCATTCTCATTCACTGCTGGCCACAAGTCATCTCTCAATACCGGGTACTATACCACTGACAGATTAAAAGAACTGTGAAAACGTTTCATAAATTATTCCACACAACATAATATAATGATATAGCAATGAAAAGCTTGATTAGGAAAGCTATAAAAAGAGCAGATTACCAAAAACGAACCTACAATTACAACTGATATACAAGTGAATTCTTACAGAAAATATTACATGTTGAGAGGAATAGTTATGTCAGTGGCCTTAAGTTGCTTTTTATTAAAGTTTTATTTTCAGATGCAGATTCACATGCAGATTTAAGAAATAATCCAGAGAGATCCCAGGTACCCTTCTCATCCAGTTTCTCCTGATGCTAACACCTTGCATTAAAATGATTTTAGGAGAGCCTGGGTGGTTCAATGGTTAAGCGTCTGCCTTTGGGTCAGGTCATGATCCCAGAGTCCTGGGATCAAGCCCCATGTCAGACTCCCTCCTCAGTGGGGTGTCTGCTTCTCCCTCTCCCTCAGCTCTCTCTTAAACAAATACATAAAATCTTTAAAAAAAAAAAAAGTATTTTCTGAGGTGAGGGGTAAGGGGTGGGAGGATAGAAAAGGTTTGCAGTAGAATGAAACAGATGATCACCTCATGTTTTAGACTAACTGAAGAACAGTTTTATACTTTCATGGTTCTGTCAGATTGGGGTGAATTAAAAAAAAGATTAATTCTGAGAAAGTAAGCTGTGTAAGAAATCTCCATAAAATACATAAAATTTCGTAACAATACAAATTCTGAATAAACACTAAACTAAATCGGGGGGCAAGCACGTAAGGAGAGAAGTGGGATGTTGTAAATGAGATGATCATCCTTCCATGAAAGGGCTCCAACAGAGGAAGACTGTAACTGTAAAAATAAACAAAGTTATACAAATCTGTAATTTAGAAATACTGAGGTAAATCACAGAAGACACAGGTAGGAGCTGAACACGATCTGCCTGTAGAGAGCCAGAAGCAGGGTGAAGGTGGCAAAGAGCTGCTACTGTCTTTCAAAAGAAGCCTTATAGTACCATTCAGCTTTTTCAACTTTATCCATGTAATTTTTTCATAAAAATAAAAATTAAAAAAGAAAACCCCACTCATGCAGTCTCACATCTGTACCAATGTTGCTTTGTCTCCAAATGTATGAATTTTAATTATTATGATCAGATAATCATGTGCAACAAAGAAACGGCAGCCCCAGTCTTCATATTTTTTATTAAATGCCTATATAGCTTCTACTGCCGGCTGGTCCATTCTTGCAAGCTACTCTATATATTAGTGATGCTTATCATTAATGCCTTCTTCAAGCAATGCTAAAGAATCTTCCAGGCAGTTTTTGTCATGAAACAATGCATTCATTCTTTATTCTAGCCTGTACCATTTTACTGCTATGCAAAAAGCTTCTTTATAAAAACTGTAATCATTTGTTTAGCTTAAAACCCCAGGGCAAAGGAAATCAAAAGATAAAAACATCACTCTGGGTGAGCCACTTCAGGATAATTGGATTCAGTGGCCTACCTGTAGGGGCTCGTCCCAGTTGAAAAGACTGGGACTATAGCTCTCAGCTTGAAATTTACTTAAATGGTTTGCAATCCTCTGACAAACACACTGCTGAGAGGCAGAATTTTTAGCTACTGAAGTCATCCTACATTTCAAAAGTCATGGCAGCAAAATTACCCCCTCAATGAAAATTTATGTGGGTCTACAAAACTCATTCCAACAGCTTTAAATCCTTTGTTTCACAGAACAACGACTACCCATCACTGCTAGTATTCCAGCATTTCTAGAGGGTTCATCTCAATAGATTATTTACTCTATGAGGTCACATGAGATGACCTAAGAGTTTCAAACATACTAATACAGTAGAGCTTATACTAGATATACATTAGCAAACCCTTATGAATCTCAGCTGAAGGCAATTAAGTGTCCGTTTAATGCAGCCTCATTAGTTGATGCTTCAACTTCTAAGATGGGAAGCAACGGAAGACATGATCAATTGTTCCAAATCTTAGCACTTAGTACATAATATCTGCAACAAATACTAACTGAAAAAATCTCTTCCACACGGTTCTAGATTCTGCTTAAATCGCTCTAGTAACATGAAGCTCACACATTGTATTTTTGGAGAATCTAACTACTAGAAAGACCTTTTTTCCACTGGCCAAATTCTGAATTCCCTGTAACAACTTCCTGTGGATCCCAATTCTCATTCCCTTTTTGTACGGGAGCTTTTCAGTGATGAGAAAAGAAGGACTGTGTCCTCACCAGACCAAACCTCTCTTCCATTTCTTTCTCCTATGCTTTCAAGTCCTCCTACAACCCAGAACTCCTTTTCTGGATATCCTACAATTAATCTGGAAACTTCTAAAGCTTGACCTGAGCCCTGTAAACACAGCACTCCAAGAATAGTTCTACTAAACCAAAGTGAATGGTGACAGTCATTTCACAACCGAGAGATCATTGGCTACTTACCAGTTTGGGAAAGCACTGCTCCATCCCCCCTAGATACGTCACCCTCAAGACTGCCAAGTATCAAACCTGGAGGACTGAACACAAAACCACCGAACAAATACTCCAGTAACCTCCACTATGGGGGCAACAGAAGGCACTCTGGAACAACAGGTGGTGGCAACCCTGTGATAGGAAGGCTTTGCTGCAACCTTCACTAATTACAGAGGTATTTATGAGTAAAACTGATCAAATCATGGACTTTCTTTTATACATGCCACTGTTTCTTTACATGGCACTCTACCCTACCCCACATACACTGTTCTTCCAACTGGTAGAGTACTCCACCTGCCCACTACCAGGGACACTCTGGACTAAACACTAAAAACTCATACTGTGGAACAGGATATGAAGTTCCCAGCAATGGGTGAACAATCTGACCCAGTACATGTTGCTGTGGATGAGGAGTCTAAAGATAAATTTCCCCATTTCATTATGTAAGAAATTTACATTGGTTCATTTATAGCAAAAACTCCTAATATATGACAACTAACTACAATGTGGTACACTGGATTAGATCACAGAACAGAAAAAGGACAGTAATGGGAAAACTGGGAAAATCTAAATAAAATCTAGGGGTTAGTTAAAAATAGTGTACCAGTGTCTTGTTTTGACAAATGTACCATGGTAATTTAAGATATTAACAAGCAAGGGTTAAGACTACAGTGTAACTTTCTGTACTATCTTTGTGACTTCTCTATAAATCTAAAATTATTCCAAAATAAGTGCATCAAAATGTAAAACCTTGCTCCACAAAGGATCCTCTTAAAGGATGAAAAGACAAGCAGAGACTGGGAGAAAATATGTGAAGCAACGTATCTGACAAAGGAGCTGTATCTAGAATATCCAAATTCTCAAAACTCAACAGTAAAGAAACAAAAACGAACTATGAAAGGAGCAAAAGACAGAAACACATATTTCACTGAGAATATAAAGCTGGCAAATAAGCACATGAGAAGACATTCAACACCATTAACCAAGAGGGAATTACACATTAAAAACACTATAAAATATCACTATGTACCTGCCAGAATGGCTAAAATTAAAAACAGTAACAACACTAAATCCTGATGAAGATGCAGAGAAACGAGATCACTCATTTACTGCTAATAGGAATTTAAAATGGAATGGCAACTGTGAAAAAGTCTGGCCATTTCTTTAAAAAAAAAAAACTAAACAAGCAGCTATCATTACACTACTGGGCATTTTTTTCATAGAAACGAAGACACAAGTTCACACAAAAAGACACCCACACAAATGTCCACAGCAGCTCTATTTGTAACAGCCAAAACCAGGAAACTGGATGTCCTTCAACAGTTTATAAAGAAACGGTGGCACATCCATACTACAGAATACTATTCGGCAATACAAAAGAATGAACTATTGAAACATTAACATGGATGAAACTCCAGAGAATTATGCTGAGGGAGGAAAAAAGTCAATCTCAGAAAGTTACACATACTATGGCTCTATTACATAAAATTCTTAAAATGACAAAATTATAGAAATAGAAATCATATTAATGATTGCCAGGGGACAGAGAGACAGGGAAAGGGGAAGGTGCAGGAAGAGGGCAAGGTAAAAAGGGGTAGCGCGTGGGATCCTGGTGGTGGAACTGTTCTGTATCTTGACACTGGCAGGGGTCACTGAGTCTACGTGCAATACACTGCACTAAATACACATTAATGTACCACACGTATACACCCAGATGTAAAACTGCTGAAATCTCCACAAGGTCAGTGAATTGTATCAATGTCAATTTCCTAATTATGATATTATACTATAGTTAGGCAAGACGTTACCAGTGGGGCAAAATAGGAATGGGCTATACAGAGCTCTCTGTATTATTTCTCTTACAACTGCAGATACATCTATAATTATCTTAAAGCAAAACAAAACAAAAACACACCATAAAACAAAAAGACAATCCAATTATCCATCAGAGGCTTATTCTCTTCATGGCTAAATTTAACAAGAAATCATCTCTTAATCTGTTAGCACCTGGAGTCCTTGGCTTGCTAGAGCAGTTACCTTGGCATCTCGTGTTCACCACTCACACATAGATTTAACCTAGTTACAAGTAATACAGGTACCCAACAGAATTCTGAACTGTACTTACTTTTGTACACTGTGTAGCAGGTAGCAGGTCAACAAACACCTTGAGGTCTGTAAAACAACAAGGTTTATCCCCAAACCTTTTAAAATACTGGAACATTAATTCTTCTGGATCACCTAAGAGAGTGAGAGAAAAAGAAATCACTACATTTGCTTCTGCAAATTTAAGAGGTCTGATTTGAAAATTATTTTTTTATTTCTTTTTTTTAATTTAAAAATTTTATTTATTTATTTGACAGACAGAGATCACAAGTAGGCAGAGAGGCAGGCAGAGAGAGTAGAGGAAACAGGCTCCTCGCTGAGCAGAGAGCCCGATGCAGGGCTCGATCCTAGGACCCTGGGATCATGACCTGAGCCGAAGGCAGAGGCTTTAACCCACTGAGCCACCCAGGCATCCCAAAAAAAATATTTATTTCAATTAAATTAAAATTTTGCTTGATGGGGCACCTGGGTGGCTTTGTCAGTTAAGCATCCGCCTTCAACCCAGGTCATGATCTCAGGGTCTTGGGATCAAGCCCTCCATCAGGCTCCTGATCAATGGAGTTTGCTTCTCCCTCTCCCCATCCCCAGCTCATGCTCTGTCTCTCTCTCAAATAAATAAATAAAAACTTTAAAAAAATAAATATAATTTTGCTTGAATACTTGAATGAGAATGACAATGAGGGCTGCAGGATGGCTTGCCTGTTTAAACATATATTTTAAAAAGGAGCTGAATCTTACAATCTCAACTAGTTTACTTGTTATTACACTTAGGAAATGTGACACTTTTCATTAATTAAAGTTTAAATACCTAAAAAGTTTTCATTAAAATTTAAATAAAGATTGAAGTTTATATACAAACATTAAACAAACATGCTTCTTTCCACAGTTCTTGAAGTATTAAATGTTTCACATGCACAACACAAGAGAAAATGGGAAGAGTACAAGCCAGTAACTCCCAACAAGATCACTCACTGTGGAAAATTTAAACATGGATCTACAGAAGCTACCAGTGCCTTTTATTTTTCCTCAAATTAAAAACACAATTAAAAACAAAAAATTTAAAAAAAAAAATTAAAAACAAAAAATAAAATAATAAAAAATAAAAATGTTCTCAAATTAAACCAGAGTTTCTGTAAGATTTTAGGTCTTGGTTTCTGTCCACATTTCAGAGAACTAAAGTCCATGGCTTTGATCAGATTCTCAAAGGACGCTGATCCAAGACACTAAGAATCACTTACTGATCTGTGTAAAAAAAGTTTTGTGGGGGCGCCTGGGTGGTTCAGTTGGTTAAGTGTCTGCCTTCGGCTCAGGTCATGATCCCAAGGTCCTGGGAGCCCTGTGTTGGGCTCCCAGCTCAGCGGGGAGTCTGCTTCTTCCTCTGCCCTTCACCCCACTCATGCTCTCTCTCAAATAAATAAAATCTTAAAAAAAAAAAATTTGTGGAGGGGTGCCTGACTGGTTCAGTCCATACAGCATGTGAATCTTGATCCTGCGGTTGTGAGTTCAAGCCCCATGTTGTAGGCAGAGCTTACTTCAAAAAAAAAAAACAAAAACAAAAACAATAACGGTGGCGACTAGATAAACACAAATCTCTCTTATGCAGGGTGGAAAGAAGGAAGAGAAAGACATAAGATGGACACAGCAAGTGCCAACAGATCCAAATACTTTTATATCGAACTTTGGAAAGAATGGAATCTATGTTAACATTTGCTGGGGATCAGCTAAGGATCAAACGAAAATTTTCATTGGCAATTCCGTGAGACTAAAGTTCCTGAAGTAGACCTAAAGAAGTCAACATGGAGTTCAAAACTGGTTGTAAAAACTCTAGGAAGGGAATGAGAGAAGCCCACAGTTAATTTTAGAATAAGCTGCAAAGCATGCCTGGGTGGCTCAGTTGGTTAAGCAACTGTTTTTGGGCTCAGGTCAGGATCCGGGAGTCCCAGGATCGAGTCCCGCATTGGGCTCCCAGCTCCATGGGGAGTCTGCTTCTCCCTCTGACCTTCTCACCTCTCATGCTCTCTCTCACTGTCTCTCTCTCAAATAAATAAAATCTTAAAAAAATAATAATAATAATAAGCTGCAAAGAGCATTAATTAGATGATTAAAATGAGATGATCTAAGATACTGGAGTATCTTTAGATACTGGAAGTGCTCATCATCTCAGGACAACTGGTGCCAAAAAGCAGCGTCTTTTAATGAGAACCAAATTTTCATAACGATAAGTGTGTGGGGAGGTTCCTTTGGAGCTTTATCTTAAAAAAATGAAAATAAAAAATTAAGAAAGTTTATTATCTTAAACTTAAAATTTAGGCTATAACCATAAGCTAATTCTTAGTATGAGCAAAGAATTACCGCTTTTTGAGGGGAAGGGTGCCATTTTCCAACAAAACTGTGAATTAGCATAATATGACATCCATCATTTTCAAAAAAACTTCTAAGGGGTTCCTCAACTTTCCTGACGGCCTCTCTTCATGCTTTATTATCTGAATCATGTTTTCCTCCTATCCTGTCATTGTCCTTATAAATTTTCTCTTAACTGTTAATTGTTCTAACTCTGCCAGATGTTCTTTCATCAATGGTTTTGTGAGTGCTTGAAGCAGATTTTCAAGAAATCTTTCATCCACTTCATGAAATCTTGAAACTTTTTTTTTTACAAAATTGGCTATTATACTGTGAAATTGATTTTGACATTAATGTTGAGTCAAAAAAGAATGCCTGATAAAGACGCTGGCGAAAAAGGAAGAGATGCTAATGTCGAGTTGAAGACATGATTGAGAGATAACGGTACAGTAATCTATTCATGAGTAAATATTTTCAGGTTATGAAGATAATTGCTTCCCAAGCATGACTTTATCATCACAGACCTCAGAGAATGAAAACTGCACTTGGGTATGGAGGGCATCCCTGTATCTTCTCCGAAGTTCCCAAATCATATTAAGGGTTCTTACCCAGTTTGTACTCATCATTAAAACCTTGACGTCTTAAACGTCTAATCAGTTCAAGTTTAGCAAGATGTGGTCCTCGGAGATGGCGGGAACTTTTAGATTCTTCTGTTATCCGATCTTCTATAAATTTCACAGCTTCTTCTGCAGAATAATGCACTTCTCCTTCTAAAGAGCTAGGTATAAACACACATGGAAAAAGGTATTTTGTACCTCTACTGTCCATCCTAAAACTTAAAATTTTGTGAAGCCAAACTGACTTCAAGAAACAAATTAAAAAATAAAAATCACTCTGATAATTATAAAATAGTAAGGGAGTAAAAGAGAACTATGAGCACATTCTGACAACTAACATGGCAAAGGATTACTCCCAATTCTGGCATCTGATTACTGAACTGTGACTAGTTACCTCTACCTCTTTCTTTAAAATAAGAATGGAGGGGCGCCTGGGTGGCTCAGTGGCTTAAGCCTCTGCCTTCGGCTCGGGTCATGATCTCAGGGTCCTGGGATCAAGCCCCACATCGGGCTCTCCGCTCAGCGGGGAGCCTGCTTCTCCCTCTCTGTCAAATAAATAAATAAAACCTTTTAAAAAAAGAAAAAGAAAAAGAAAGAATGGATAACTTTATATATATAAAATATTGCCTGATTAAAAAAAATCTAAGTAAACTTTATTGCTTTAAGAATGAAGGCTGAGAAAAATTAGATAACTCAGTTAATATTACAAAGTAAGCATCAGCTCATCACCACCTTAAATCCTTACTTTTTAAAAAGATCCCATTTATGTTTGTGTTTTTGTCTAGAATAGCAAAGGAAAAAAAAAAGGAAACCGGCAACAATCCAAGTGTTCATCAGTCCATCAATGGGAAACAGGTTAAATGAATTACATCTCTAAAGTGGAGTTCTCTTAAGTCACTAAAAAGAATGAAACGAATCTATATATACCATATATGGAAGATGCCCAAGATATATTTTAAGGGAGAAAATACCAAGTTGCAAACCATTATGTCTAATATAACTGCATTTTTATGTTAAATAATGAGAATAATTACATTAGTATGTTGACAAAATAAATCTGGAAGAAAGGACTCTAAACTGCCATCAAGGGTTATCTCTGGGGGCACCGGGCTGGCTCAGCTGGCAGGGCATGAGACTTGATCTTGGGCTCAGAAGTCATGAGTTCAAGCCCCACACTGGGTGTAGAACTTACTTTAAAAAAAAAAAAAATTGGGACGCCTGGGTGGCTCAGTTGGTTAAGCAGCTGCCTTCGGCTCAGGTCATGATCCCAGCGTCCTGGGATCGAGTCCCACATTGGGCTCCTTGCTCATCAGGGAGCCTGCTTCTCCCTCTGCCTCTGCCTGCCATTCTGTCTGCCTGTGCTTGCTCTCTCTCCCTCTCTCTCTCTGACAAATAAATAAATAAACTCTTTAAAAAAAAAAAAAATTATCTCTGAGTCAATTATATCTCAACAAAAGTAGGGAAAAAATGTTATTTCTGGGGTGATAAGATATTTAGGAACACTTTCTACACCATACATTTCTGCACTTAGTTTTAAGATTTCTTACAATGAACACATTTATTTTTTAACTGTAAAAAAATGAAATATCTTACTTTGAAAGGAACACACTACTGAGACCAAAAAAAGAATTCTATTAGGCTTCCAATGAAATCATTTTGCTACAGCATGCTAAAAAGTGCCACTCTAATTCAGGAAAGGAGTCAACTTACTGTTCACCTTCAGCAGGAGGAGTCCAGGCCTCTTCAATCAGTCGAAAGACAGAATCGAAATAAGTCAGATAGAACTGCCAGTCATCTGAGCTAAAATCAGATTGAATGGTGCACACAGGATTAAACCCAAGTTGTGACAAGTCTGCCCTAGGAACCATGATACTCAATTTATTTTCTAGGTTACATTTTAGTCTTTACTAGGAGAACCCCAACCCTCCCTCTGAGTTTCCTCTGCCACCCAAAAAGGGAATTTGAGAGGCATGTTCAAAGTAAAAAACTTTTAGGAAAAAGTTATTTCCTTCAATGAAATAAACAGGTCCAGAAAACTAATATTCTTAACAGAAAACCCCCATGTTAGTACTTCCTCAAAATGGGCAGCTGGTGGCGAGTGGGGGGGGGGGAACGACACAACACACATGTTTCTTTTAGACCAATACTGAATTTAACAAATTAATGATTTTTTAGCATTCATTCTGAAGACGTAATACTTCACACTCTAATGGCTTAAGTTCCATTATACCCCTTTACTGAAAGATAAAGTTTCATCAAAAAAACTTTTAAAAATACCTAGGCCACACTACTGCAAGATTTATGCCCAGGAAATATAAAAGACAACAGATTAAAAAAAAAATTCAGTAGTGACACCTGAGAGCCCCACTCCAGTCTCATGGCCCAGAGAGAACCATCTACTCACTTTTTCAGTAAGAGGCGCCTGGAAAGGGCATTGCACTCTGGCCACCTGCTCAGCTTCTTATACATAGCCATGCATTTATTTTCCCGACTCTGAATCTCGCTCGTCAACTTCTCTATAATTAAGTTATATAAAAAAAAAAGTTATAAAAATTGGTAAGCTGGTTTCATTTTTCCTCAGAAAGCAGAATAAAGTCCAAACACAAGAAGGAAAATGTCACATTTTCTTACTCCCTCTCTTAGAAAATGGGACCACTAGTAGATACAAACTATTATCTTATTAAAGATTATTTTCCTGAAAAGAAAAAAATAAATTTCTGATACTAAACTTTTATAATCATTTTTCCTATAAACTACAAGGATCCAGAATGTACTGAGTTGAGGATCTAATACATGGGATACACTTATAAAACCCCAAAAGCATTTAGGAACTAGTATATTTGGTCCATAGACAGACTTCCCATCTATACAAACAGTTCCAAAACATTGAATGAGCTTGGACTGGAATGGGATGAGCCAGATGAGAAGTTAGGAGCAATACAAAAATGAACAGAGATGAATCAAACACCTTCCCAACAGCTAGGAACAGAAAAACTATGACTACTATTTCTGACCAAATGAGATTTACCCCGACCTTTCAAAACAGCTTAGCAAATTACGGATACCAACAACCACATTATGAATTTCCTACAGATAATCTTCATTTTAACTATCCTAAACTATAATCCAGCTGGGTAAAAACAGAAAGGCTGACTTCACCCATCTGTGAGGAGGCTGAAATTAAAGAATTAAAGATAAGCAACATTAAAACAATAAATACATAAAATCTTAAAAAAAAAAAAAAAAAAGCAGGGGGTGGTGCCTAAGTGGCTCAATTGGTTAAGCACCCTCAGGGTCCTGGGATCAGCCCATGGGGTCAGGCTTCCCGCTCAGTACGGAGTCTGCTTCTCCCTCTCTCTCTGCCCCTTCCCTGTCCCCCAACTCATGCTCACTTTCTCTCTCTCAAATAAATAAATCTTTAAAAAAAATAGCAAAACTCCTCATTTTATATAATTAGTTAACAGCATTAGTTTTTTGACCACACACAGTCAAGTAAAGATTATACATACCTGTATGAAATAAAGTTATTTTATTTTATTTTATTATTTATTATTTATTATTATTTATTTTATTTTATTTTATTTTATTATTATTTTAATTTATTTGTCAGAGAGAGAGTGGACAAGCAGGGCGAGTGGCAGGCAGTGGGAAAAGCAGGCTTCCTGCTAAGCAAGGAGCCTGATGAGGGACTTGATCCCAGGATCCTTCCTGGGCCATGACCTAAGCCAAAGGCAGATGCTTAACCAAATGAGCCACTCAGACATCCCTGAAATAAAATTTTTTAATGATTCCTAATGAGAAATCTGAGGCTACTCATCTACAGTTAGATTCCCCCAATGACTGTAAAGGCATAATTAAAAACCAGGTTTGTCAAAACAACACTGGATTTCTAGGACTTTTTCCTAAGGAAATCATCAAAAATGGGTAAATGTGGGGCACCTGGGTGGCTCAGTCATTAAGCATCTACCTTCACTCAGATCATGATCCCAGGGTTCTAAGATCGAGCCCCACATTGGGCTCCCCGCTTGTTGGGAAGGCTCCCCGCTCATTGGGAAGACTGCTTCTCCCCTTCCACTCCCCCTGCTTGTATTCCTGCTCTATCTCTCTTTCTCTCTCTCTTAAAAAAAAAAAAAAAAAGGATAATTGTTAGGAACCTAAATCTTCGTCATAAACATCTTCAAAGGGGAATGGTTAGATCAATCTATGAAGTTTCTACACGTAAGTTTTCCAACAAAAAGGGAAGAAGTATTTTCACTACAATGGAGAAGAGCTAACTTCTTTAACATATAAAATGCTCTTGCATATCATTATATGGTTATATCATTATATGGTTAACCACATTTTCAGAAACAGTCAAAGGATGAAGAAGAGCTAACTTATTTAACATATAAAATGCTCTTGCATATCATTATATGGTTATATCATTATATGGTTAACCACATTTTCAGAAACAGTCAAAGGATGGGGTGCCTGAGTGGTTCAATGGGTTGGGTGTCTGCCTTCAGCTCAGGTCATAATCCCCGGGTCCTGAGATCAAGCCCCACACTGGGCTCCCTGCTCCATGGGGAGCCTGCTTCTCCCTCTCCCTGTGGATCTGCCTATTTGTGCTCTCTGTTAAATAAATAAAATTTAAAAAAAAAAAAAAAGGAAAAAAGAAAAGCAGCTCAAAGAAAATACAATGGCTTTTAAACAAATAAAAAAATTATCTTCCCTTACAATTAAATAAAAGTTGTAAAATGTTTTATCAGATTAAAAAACATTAAAGTTTGACATAGGGGCACCTGGCTGGCTCAGTCAGTAGAGCATGTGACTCTGGTCACATGGGTGCCGAGCTTATTAAAAAAAAAGAAAGAAAGAAAGAAAGCTTGGTGTGTCTGGGTGGCTCAGTTGTTTAAGCGTCCAACTCGGTTTCAGCTCAGGTCTAGATCTCAGGGTCCTGCGACTGATCCCTGCACTTGGCTTCACACTCAGAATGGAGTCTGCTTGTCTCTCTCCCTCTGCTCCTCCCCCAGCTCACACTCACCCTCTTGCTCTCTCCCTAATAAATAAATGAATAAATAAAATCTCCCTCTCCCTCTGCCTGCCACTTCCCTTGCTTGTGCTGTCAAATAAATAAAATCTTAAAAAATAAACAAACAATGGGGCGCCTGGGTGGCTCAGTGGGTTAAGCCTCTGCCTTCGGCTCAGGTCATGGTCTCAGGGTCCTGGGATCGAGCCCCGCATCGGGCTCTCTGCTCAGCAGGGTGCCTGCTTCCCTTCCTCTCTCTCTCTGCCTGCCTCTCTGCCTACTTGTGATCTCTGTCTGTCAAATAACTAAATAAAATCTTTAAAAAAATAAATAAATAAAATAAACAAACATTAATTAATTAATTTTAAAAGATCTTCAAGAAAAAAATTTTTAATAGAAACATTGTGTCAACTGAATAAGATTACTCTATGAGCTAGGTAGAGTACGTTCTCAATTCGCGGAGAGATTACTCTATGAGCTAGGTAGAGTACGTTCTCAATTCGCGATTTGAATTGCGGGTGGGTGGCTCAGTTAAGCATCTGCCTTTGGTTCAGGTCATGATCCCAGGGTCCTGGGATGGAGTCCCACATCGGGCTCCTTGATGAGGGGAGCCTGCTTTTCCCTCTGCCTGCCACTCCCCCTGCTTTGTGCACTGACTCTCTCTCTGACAAATAAATAAATAATTAAAAAAAAAAAAAAGAAAGAAAAAACTGAGAGGAAGAAGAAGGAGGGAAAAAGTACATCTGTAGAAGGATACACAGAACAAGTTAACTGGCAAAGAACCTAGAGGACAAAGGACTGGAGATCTGGGGTATAATCTTTCTTTCACACATCTTAAATTTACTGAATCCATGAATTATTTTCAATTTTATGATATTATTTAGGAACACCTGGGTGGCTCAGTTGTTAAGTGTCTGCCTTTGGCACAGGGTCGATCCCAGGGTCCTGGGATCAAGTTCCACATCAGGCTCCTTGCTCAACAGGGAGTCTGCTTCTCCCTCTGCCTGTTGTTCCCTTCCTTGTGCTGTCTCCCTCTCTCTCTCTCTGACAAATAAATAAAATTTTTAAAAAATATTTTCTAAAAGTAAATGTATAACATACAGGAAAATCTGGAAGAACATTAAACAAGTGATTTTTTAAGTCTTTATATCTTTATGTTTCTGTATAAGGAAGAAATTTTCCACAATAAATATTTCTCATGTGTGGGGCACCCTGGGTGGCTCAGTCAGTTAAGCATTTGCCTTCTGCTCAGGTCATGATCTCAGCGTCCTAGAATCAAGCCCCAAGTCAGGATCCTTGCTCAGCAGGGAGTCTGCTTTTCCCTCTGCCACCCAGCTGTGCTTCCTCTCTCTGTTTTTTTTCTCTCTCTCAAATAAATAAATAAAATCTTTAAAATTATTTTTTTCATGTTTAAATAGGAGGAAAAAAAACTTTAAGAAATCTTTAAAAATTACCTCCTAATTTTCCTCTGATAACATCCAAGGCTTCCTGGTACTTTCCCAAACGTTCCAAGATCATATAATAAAGTTCAACCTTACAAAAGAAACAAATAAGAAATGCAACAATCAAAACTTTTCAATAAGAACAATCGTTTGCATGCTTTTAAAAAGTTATCTAGGGGCATCTAGGTGGCTCGGACAGTTAAATGTCGGACTCCTGGTATCAGCTCAGGTCTTGATATCAAGGTCATGAAGTCAAGCCCTGCCTTGGACTCCATTGTGGGTGTAGAGCCTACTTAAAAAAACTAAATTCTAATTTAATTTAATTTTTAAAATATCAAGAGAAAAGAACACTATCTTCAAATGAGATGAAATCAGCAGTAAGAATGTTCATTGTACTTAAGCCTAAAACTTCATATTTATACAAAAGGCAAGAATGAAGACCCAGCTCTCTCTGGAGTAAGACAGCAGTTTGTAATACTGTAATACTATAATACATAATATTGTAGCAATATCAAACACATGCGAATACAAAAGTACGGCTTTTGTAGGACTTCCATTACTCACTTCAGCCTCGGCCTCTATCTTGTCTTCTTTCACCATTTTTTCTACCATTCTTTCAGCAAGGGGCAAAAACATCGTTTTTGAGAGGTTTTCATCCTGTGCCGATATAGACTATAGGAGAAAAAATAAGTGTTTCATTCTAATTTCTCCCCCGCTTGCACTATTTATATTACCAGGCGGACCATTACCGTGACCCTAGCACATAATTATCAGTCCAGCCCGTCAAATATTAGACCTAATTTGAACTTGCCACGAAGATATATTAGAGTGGTTTGCCTTAGAAGAGATTTGTTAAAGATTCATTATTCTATACATTTTTGACAAACTGGATTTCCACCATAACTTTTAAATGGCCTATATAAACTAAAATAAACTTTTAAATGGCCTAACTTTTAAATAGGTTATTCATACATTTTTCTAGAACTATGTTAAGAGGGCGTATACCTATAATGCTCATTATATGTAAAGGGTATCATCAGGTGTTTGAAGAGAAAAGCCCTTCAGATGTCCTTTTGAGATGCTCACATATTGGAGGGAAAAGGCCAATACCTTCCATTTATACAGCCTAGTATTAACTAGTTTCGAAATTAAGATTATCTTAGATTGATAATTAAAATCAAAGCATATTAATAATTTTAACATTGCCTGAGATTCTGCTCAGAGCTCAGTAGCTCAAGGTAGCTATCATGCTTATTTCGTAGCTAAACGAAGAGATTCCCCAACAGCTAAGACATGTCCTGAATCCAGTATATGAACACAAACCTGTCTGCACCCAGAGCCTCTCTGACTTAACTGCTACATTTTAACTCTTTCCTTCCCATCTTCTCTTACACACTATCTCCTTTTTGGTCCTGACAGTAGCTCTGGGAGATAAGGATCTCTATTCTGCAGAAGAGCAAACTGAGGTTCAAAAACCAGAATTGGTAAAACAAGGCCATCCAGTTCAATAACATGTTCACTAAACACTATTGTCTTAAAGAAAAACCTCAAGCAAAATATCAAATATTTCGAGGCTCATACTTAATCAAATAACCCAGTAATGGATCTAAGATTCAGGGGAAATACAGTCTGTGCTACACAAAAATAAACCGATATACCAACTCATGAGGAATAAATACCAAACCCCCCAACTCACAAAGTCAACTGACAGTATGTAAAGTCCCTGTTTGACACATGATGCAACACATTACCCAAGCTGTTCAGAAGACAAGGACAAATAACTATATACAAAAATAAAAACAAATCTCAATCCCATTCTAAATGCCATACTCACTTGCATAATTAAGCTCATCACAGACCAAAAGTAATAAGGGTTTTTGGGGACAATTTTATATAGAGCCATGCCAGCCTGAAAGACAGAGAGCCATAAATACTTAATTTAGAAAACATCATACAGTGGGCAATTAAAGATCTAGATAGTTACTTTAAGTGCCTAGTGGCTTGATGGATATTCTCTATGGATACCAATACAGGTAATCACAAAGGTGAATTTTTATATCATTAGGAATATTTCACCTTTTGAACCAGATTTCTTCAAATTAAAGGCCATTATTTTTGGAAAGCACAGTAATCCAATATGGTTCTGACAGACTACCAACAAACACAATTTGGCTTATGAATGTACACCAACAAACTTACCTAAAAATACTGTACTAACCAGTTAGAGTAAAACAAATAAAAAAATCCAGACAGTATATTTATACTTAAAATCAGAAAACTTAACTCTGACATTATTAAAAAAATAATAATTCCTAGGTTAGGAAAACAATCAGGTTCTTTCAAAATACCATTAACTAGAACTGAACCCTTTCTTTGTGAAATGTATAATATGAAATACTTAAAAGCAGGGACATGGCAACAAGGAACAAAATAGATCTAGTCATGTATAACTGAGAATCTGCCCATAATTAGCCAATTAGTAATCAATTCTAAGAACTCTGCTAATTGTCACTGTTACCATTTTTTTTAATCTTTTGCCTATCTTCAATCCACTTGAAAAATTACACGGAGTCCCTATTAAGTGGAAGGAAATGTCTATTAATACCTGCCCATGATACAAAGATTGAGTCCTAGTCCCAAACATACTTAAAAGCTAGGGAAAGTGATAAGACAAATATTCAAATGACTAAAATAATACTTGGCAAAAAAATAAACATCCTATACAAAAATACAATGTTTTTTTGTCTCCAAAAAAGGCATGGTTAAGTTTGTTCATTCCTTTCTTTTTCTTTCTTTAAAGGAAAGTAGGGAAGGGAATTTAATCATAAAGTCTTCTTCAAAGTAGCCGTCTTTCACATGAACCTTGAAGCTCGAACAGAATGTCTACAGGCAAAGATGGCGTTAAGGATACATATACACAAATACAAACATTTGGGGTGAGCGGCTAAATGAGTGAATCAATTCCACGTAGAAGCAAAATGAATCTGAACAAAAATATTAAAGAAAGAAAAGACATGTTGACAAGAAAAAATAAAATGTTTAGCTATAAGTAAGGATTAAGAGGACTGGTGGGGGAAAAGGGCCAAAGGGTAACAGATAACCTGGTTGTGAAGCACTCAAAAAGGAGTCTGTTATATAGAGTAAGGGAGTGACATGTACACATCTATATTCTTCTAGAAAGAGTATTTTAGCTGTACCATGAAGGAAAAAAATAGGAGATGAGGCAATGAGGAACTAAACCAGGATGAGGTAGATCAAACAGCAAAGAGACCTCAAAGACACTGTAGAGAAACAGTCAAGATGATTTAGAGACAAAATGGACAATACAGAATAAGGAGAGTGTAAAGGGCACCTGGGGGTGGGGTGGGGGTCAGTTGGTTAAGCATCTGCCTTTGGCTCAGGTCATGATCTCAAGGTCCTGGGATGGAGCCCTGCCTAAGGCTCCCTGCTGAGTGGACAGTCTGCTTCTCCCCCTGCCTCTGTACCTCCCCCTGCTCATGCTCTCTCCTGTTTTCCCTCTCTCTCTCACAAATAAATAAAATCTTTAAAAAAAAAAAAAAAAAAAAAAGGAATAAAGAAAAAAAGGAGAGTCTAAGATGGCTTAAGGTCCCTGCTTCTAACACCAAACCCTGGAGGAATAGAATGAAAAGTGCTAGAAAACCAATTTTACTTGATCATCTGGGGAAAGAAAACATTTTTATAATGACATATAGAAATTAAAAAGGAGAATATAAAATTAATATGAACTTTTCATACAAAAAAAAATAAGACAAAAATTTCATGCCTGCACCCTATACTATGTTGCAAACACTGATACTCTGCTGATACAGAAAACTTCTGAAGACACACAAGTTTAAAAACCATGGCTGTGAGGGGCACGTGGGTGGCTCAGTTGGTTAAGCCACTGCCTTCAGCTCAGGTCATGATCCCAGGGTCCTGGGATCAAGCCCCGCATTGGGCTCTCTGTTTGGCCAGGAGCCTGCTTCCTCCTCTCTCTCTCTCTCTGCCCCTCTGCCTACTTGTAATCTCTATCAAATAAATAAATAAATAAAATCTTTTTTAAAAATAAAAATAAAAAACACTACCGTGAACTGGAGACTCAATACAGGAATGTCAAAAAACAAATGAACGAAGGAATGTCATTTATAGAAAAAGAAAAGTCCAATCACCTTTGAACCCATAGCAAATCTTCATTCAAGATGATTTTAAGGGGCGGCTGGGTTAAGCCTCTGCCTTTGGCTCAGGTCATGATCTCAGGGTCCTGGGATCAAGCCCTGCATCGGGGCCTCTGCTCAGCGGAAAGCCTGCTTCCCCCTCTCTCTCTGCCTGCCTCTCTGCCTATTTGTGATCTCTCTCTGTCAAATAAATAAATAAAATATTTAAAAAGAAAAAAAAAAAAAGATGATTTTAAATATTACCTGCCAGGGATGTCATTTGGGACAGCAGAAATCCTTAAGTTTTCTGATTCCCTGGCTTCCCTCTCTTTTTTACCTCCACAAGTTAATGCAAATCATTCATTTATCAAAAATTTATTGTGTAGATGCTATTCTAGGCACTGAGGATTCCACAGTGAACAAAAGAGAAATGCTCACCCTCAAGAAACATGACATTTAATTTGTAAACTACTTTCTACCCAGACTGACATACCACTTTTGCAAAATAAACATACACAAAAACTAAGAAACTGTAACTATCTTAAGCAGCAAAAGAGTTAAAACAAAAATAAGACATTTCATTCTGAAACATTTAACACCAGAATGCTCCATTCTTCCAATATATTAGCATGGAATAATGTAAAACAAGCTATCACAGAGTGCCTGGGTGGCTCACTTGGTTAAGTGTCTGCCTTTGGCTCAAGTCATGATCCCAGAGTCCTATGATCGAGCCACATGTCATCAAGCCCCATGTCTCACTGCTCTGAGGAGTCTGCTTCTCCCTCTCCGTCTTCCCCTCCCCCTGATCCACTTCTCTCTCTTGCTCACTCTCTCTAATAAATAAATCTTTAAAACAAACAACAAAAAAAAACAAGCTACAGCTACAACATATTAAGGATTAATGACTATTAAGCCACATCAAAGCAGTGGCTCCAAAGAGCAGGATGCAAAAGTATACGTGTATCTCTGCCAACATGTAAAGTTCAACTGTTTTAAAAAAAAAGTTGTTCAAGTGGCATATTATTTTCTCCTTCGTTCAAAATTTACCCTAATATTGTCATTGCACATACTTATCCTTTTTGTTATTTTATTGCATGTATATATAATAAACATAGTTCAAAAGTGTGTTTTGTGGGATCATAAAATTAACATATACTTTAAAAAAAAAAAAGAAATTAAGAGAAAGAAAAGTATCATAGGCCTATATCCTGGTAACATTTTGGTATGTTCCCTTAGAGATATAAGACAGAGACATAGTATTATTCAAGGGGAAGTGGGGTGTTGCATTTTATTCTACCATGTGGATGAAGCATAATTCCTTTAACTCTACCTGTATTAATGGACATTTAATATATTTTACTTAAAACATATTCCTAGAAGTAAAAATATTTTAGTATATGTGCTGCCGAAGCAAGCACAGAAGTAAAAATGATATTAAAGATTTACATACATACATGTTATTGTTGCCAATTTAAAAATATATACTCATTTTACATTAAAAGAAAAATTATAATCTCTGCATATTTTTCCTGAGAATAAAATCCATCAGTAAATAAAACACCTTCAAAAAATTTTATTTGGGGAAAAAAAAAATCTTGTAATTTAAAAACTTTTATAAACCAAGATTAATTTTAAGGAGAAAGCATTTATATCAATATAGTATCTTCCATGCTCCCTAATTTATCTACTGTGAAGTCTGATATTTCAAGTAAAGAATAAGACAAAACAAAAACACAAGTAAGAAAGCCTTGCTTTCAGAAAAAATCATAACCACAAACAAAGCCATTTCTAAAAAAATATTAGTTTGACATCATAACCCTTTATGGGCTTAACAGTCTCACTTCTCTGGGATGTTGATTTTACCCACCCACTAGTCCAAATGGACTTCTTCACATACATCTAAATACATGGAACATCAAAAATGTGCTAACTGGAGAATAAGCTACCTCTGACGAAAAAGACAAATATCCAAAGAGTGGGGAGTTTTCTCCAGTGGATTTAAAAATCTCAACAGGCTACAAGGAGTTAAATTTACAAAGTAGATGCAAACTTTAATCTTTCTATAGTCTGTTCATTTTTTGTTCTGGGATTTCTGCTCATTTTCTGAAAATACAACAGCAATCTCATGCACCGGTACGATCTGAGGCCAACTTACCGGAACCAAAGAAAACATACCACCAGGACACCAAAGAACAACCAGATTTCCCCCAAATAAAACAAAGAACCTGAATATAGTTCATCTTTAAAACACACAAAGGAAAAAAAAAAAAACAAAACCACACACAAAGAAAGTATCTGCCTGATTTCCACAAACACAGATTCAGCTCTACACACAGATGCAAACATCCACATACATGCACACACATTCCTACAATTAAGTCGCATTTAAGGAGACTTGTATCTAATGGCAAATCCCACAATCCTGGAGGTTTGGAATCAAGTTACCTGTTGCATTTTCTTATATTCGCCCACTCTGGCATAAGCCATGAAGAGGTGAGAGTGATACTCCTCACTATTGGGAACTTTCTTCACAGCTGCCTCATAGAGTTTTGTAACTAACTCCGCTAGGATAAAGAGAAATAGGATATTCTTTAATTATTGAAGTATACCTTAAATCTTAATATCATTTAATTTTTTCCCCCTTTGGAGGAAATAGATGTCTCTTGTCACTAAGGAAGAAGAAAGTATTTGTTTTGCTTCATCTGATCATTACTCTTCTCTTGGTTGGGTGTTAGTTGATGAAGCATGAAATAGCTCAGGCCTCCCAACACATTTACAATATAAATAAGACCCCTCAGGATTCAGCCTCTCTGTCTCCTTCATACTTATTTCCCGTAGCACTTAGTGTTCCAGCACGCTGAACAACCCCCTGTGCTGTATCATACCTCCCCACGCCTTTACTCTGTTCCCTCTGCCTGGATTCTCCTTTCCTCTCTTTTCTACTCAGTGAACATCATCCAAGACCAAGACCCAGCTCAAATGTTATCCTCATTGCAAGGAACTGTGAAAAGTTCAAATGTAATCCTTCCCTGAACACCGTCTCTGCACCTCCATCCAGTCTGATCACAGCTTCCTTCTGCCATCTTTAAATTTTGTAAATAAGTCTCTTAAAACATTTATTAACACATAATGTATTTCATGAATTTCATGAATTTCCTTATTTTTTTTAATTGAGCTCTACATCCAATGTGGGGCTTGAACCCACGACCTTGAGGATCAAGAGTCACATGCTCTACTGACTGAGCCAACCAGTTACCCATGAATTTCCCCTTATAGACTGTGAGTAACACAGGGGCAGAGAGACCCCCTTTCATCTTTGACTTGGATACAATACTTTTCACAGAGAAACATTCAGTATTTGTGAAATAAATGATTTTTTAAAAAATACGGGGAGAAACCGTATCTCTAAATCAACATAATCCCTAAATAGATATAATCCCCAACTCTTAAGTTCTGTCTTTTTAAAAATTAAAAACAAGGGGCACCTGGGTAGCTCAGTCAGTTAAGTGTCTGCCTTCAGCTCAGGTCGTGATCCCAGAATCCTGCTATCAAGCCCCACCTTAGGCACCCTGCTCAACGGGAAATCTGCTCCTCCCTCTCCCCCCTCCCCTTCTGCTCGCGTGCGCTCTCTCTCTCTCTCAAATAAAATCTTTTAAAAAAATGAATAACAAAACTATAAAGTAACATTTCTATCTACTAGGTTAGCAAAATTTTATTTTTTCCAGCTTTACTGAGGAATAACTAACAAAAATTGTATACTTTAAGGTACACAACATGATGGTTTGAGGGCAAAACTTTTTTTTTTTTTTTTAAGATTTTACCCATTTATTTGAGAGAGAGAGAATGAGAGACAGCACAAACTGGGTGAGGGGCATGGGGAGAAGCAGAGTCCCCACTGAGCAGGGAGCCCAATGTGGACTCAATTCTGGGAATCTGGGATCATAACCTGAGCTGAAGGCAGATGCCTAACCGACTGAGCCACCCAAGTACTCCGAGGGCAAAACTTTTTAAGTCAAAACTGAGCAAAATTAATAAAGTATTACTTAGAAAAACAAATGTGATAAAGATTTTTTAAAAGCAAGATAATAAAATATATTCAGGAAAGCAAGTACCTGCTGGAATGTAAAAGGGGAAGTGAAACTGATAGGGAACACATAGGAATCTGTCAGTATAGATGATGCTCTGTTTCTTAAGTTGGTTGGTGGATTCATGAATGTTCATTATTCCATACCAAGTATTCTAGTGTGTTATATAAAATGTGCCTTTTATAATATGTATTATGGAAGATATATATCATTCCATAATAAAAGATTTGAGAAATTAATAACAAAAAGCTTTATTTACAGGTGAAATGGTAGACTACATAGAATATGCTCAGAAATAATCCAGCAGGGGGATGGGATACAGATAAAATTTGCCATGTGACATGATCACTTAAGGTGGATAGTGAGATTTATTATTCTGCTCTGGTTTTTTTATGTTTGAAATTTTCCTTATCAAATAGTAAAAAAGGGTAACTCTTCCATTTAGTTAATCAAAATGTCATAAATTGACCTCAAGTTCTCATTCCAATTCAGGGTACTATACATGTAAAATATCCTTTCTGCCTGCAGTCTTTGTAAATCCTGGTCAATGCATTATTTTGCCTATCGCCATCCACTCAAAACATGAGTGATAAGTCAAATGAACAAATACAGAAATCAGGGGCGCCTGGGTGGCTCAGTGGGTTAAAGCCTCTGCCTTCAGCTTAGGTCATGATCCCGCGGTCCTGGGATCGAGCCCCATGTCGGGCTCTCTGCTTAGCTCTCTGCTCAGGCTCTCAGAGCCTGTTTCCCCCTCTCTCTCTGCCTGCCTCTCTGCCTACTTGTGATCTGTCTGTAAGACAAATAAACAAAATCTTAAAAAAACAAACAAACAAAAAGAAACAAATACAGAACTCAATCAGAAATAAACAAAAGCTTGGGGCACTTGGGTGGCTCAGTCAGTTAAGTCCAACTCTTAATTTCAGCTCAGGTCATGATCTCAGGGTCATGAGATGGAGCCCGACCTTGGGCTCCAAGCTGGGTATGAAGCCTGCTTAAGAGTGTCTCTCTTCTCTCCCTCTGCCCCTCCTCCCCTTACATGCTTTCTCTCTCTAAAATAAATAAATAAATCTTAAGAAAAAAGAAAAGGAAAGAAACAAAAACTTCAGCTCAGTATTAAAAACAGTGAAAAAGAAACACACGTCGATGCATCTCCCGGTAAAGAATAGTCAGTGCCTGTAGCGAGTTGTCATCTGTGGGTTCAAGGGCCGCCACCTCCTGTGCCAAGGTGAAGGCTTCCTCTTGCTTTCCAGTTCTCTGTAAACCAATTGCCTTTAAAACCTGATACACAAGAAAAACATTAGTTTTAAAAGGACAGAAATGAAAATATAAGCCAAACTCCCTGCTCAGAGGGGAACCTCTCCTGCTCCCTGTACTTGTGTTCCCTCACTGTCATATAAATAAAATCTTAAAAAAAAAAAAAAAAGCCGAAGAAGGCCAACTTGAAAACACAAGATAAGTTGTAAGGTACACCTAGGCTGCTCATCAAGTAAACCATATTTTACTAAAAATTTCAGCACATCAAGATTCTTTCTGGGGCACCTGGGTGGCTCAGTCATTAAGCATCAGACTTCGGCTCGGGTTGTGGTCCGAGATCGAGCCCCGCACTGGGCTCCCTACTCAGCGGGAAGCCTGCTTCTCCCTCTTCCCACGTGCCCTGCTTGTGTTCCCTCTCTCGCTGTGTCTCTCTCTGTCAAGTAAATAAAATCTTAAAAAAAAAAAAAGATTCTTTTCTATTTCAGTAATGTTAAGATGGCACAACAGGGCACCTGGCTGTCAGTCTGTAGAGCATACAATGCTCAGTCTCAAGGTTGTGAGTTTAAATCCCACACTGGGCGCGGAACCTACTTAAAAAAATAAAGAAAAGGCACAACACTGCTTAAAAAAAGAAGCCTATCAATATAAGATAATTGAATTAGCTAAATTATGTCCAAAATATCCAAAGAAACAAATAGTTAGCTTTTAATTAAATACTATTTATGGCATTTAAGTAATCAGAAAAATAAATGGCTTAGAGAGGTGACTGGCTGGCCCAGTTGGTGGAGTGTGCAACTCTTTATCTCAGAGATGTGAATTCAAGTCTTGCGTTGGGCTCCACACTAAGCATGGAGCCTGCTTAAAAAACAAAACAAAAAACAAAAACAAAACACCTGGGGGGAAAAAAAACTGAAAAAACAGAGTCACTAAACAGATTTAACACTCTTTCCCTTTTAAGATTATAATATATAACCCACCAAATATAAGTAACTCAAGAGCAAATGACCTTACCTTAGCACAATGAAGATCCTTATGTTTCTTCAACAATTTATCTGCTTGTTGAATTGCCATTTTATTATTACCATTATCAAGATAATCTATGAAAACAAATTATGATAGTTATTATATTCCTTTGACAAGTAAGAAAAATGCATAGGCTGGTATGAGATGTTTCATAAAGTATTTTAATTCAGTATTAAAAACATCATGGTACCAATTTTAACTCTAAATGGCTAGGATGGTACAGAATACAATCTTATATTCCTGTAGTCATCTCTCAGACCTGTTATAAAATTGTGGTAAGGAAAAAAAGGAATCAATTATTATCCAAGTCTAACAAAAGCAAAGATTCATTTCCAGATGAGAAGATCTAGAAGAAGATGAGAAGTGTCATAAATGGGAAATGGTGGTAGCTGTCAATTCTAAAACAGGTCAGTCCACAACCTACTACTACTACTACTACCTGATCCCTCTTCGCTCATCAAGGTCCCAAATCAGTGCGGGGCAGATGAGGCACAGATAACTCAAAATAAGTTATGGATCAAATGCTGGTGAGCACATGGAGCAACAGCACCTCTCACTCAGTGCTGCTGGGAAGGTAAAATGGTACATCCACCTTGGAAGACAGTCTGACAGTTTCTTTAAATGCTAAACATACTCTGCCATGTGATCAACAATCATGCTCCTTGGTATCTACCCAAATAAGCTGAAAATTTACCTCCACACAAAAATCTGCACACAAATGTTTATGGCCGTTTTATTCACAACTACCAAACCCTGGAAGCAACCAAGACGTCCTTCAATGGGCCAATGAATAAACGAACTGTGATACACCCATACAGCGAAATATTATTCAGTGATAAAAAGAAATGAGGACAAATAAACACTGGGGAACTTTAAATGCATATTACTATGTGAAAGAAGCCAATCTGACAAGCTATATACTCTATGATTCCAATTACATGACATTCTGGAAAAGGCAAAAAGTATAGAGACAATGAAACAATCAGTGATTACCGGGGGCTGGGGGTAGGATGAATGGGTGGAGCACAGGGGAATTTTAGTGCAGTGAAACTGTTCTGTATGATTATGTAATGATGGATATAGGTCATCATACTTTTGTCAAAACCCACAGAAGGGGTGCCTGGGTGCTTCGGTGGGTTAAAGCCTCTGCCTTCAGCTCAGGTCATGATCCCAGGGTCCTGGGATCGAGCCCCGCATCTGGCTC